>NC_139721.1:149235373-149610373 GCF_964211835.1 Anser anser
TTTTCCACTTCTCCTTGAAGCTTCCTAATAGCTTTGAAATGAATTCTGTAGAGTGCTGTTCTAACATAAAATGAAAAAGACAAAATAAAATATATGAAAAATACATGGCTTTTTGTTACTGAAATTCATATAACTGGCTATTAGATTTTATGCTAAGTTATTAACTTGATTATTTGCTGTGCATGTGGTGCCATCTTGCTTTCTGTGTACCTTACGTGTTATGTTGAAGTGTTGCCTCCCTGTAATACAAGTTACTTTTGTCATGGAAAATAAGATAAAGAGCAGTAAAAATAATATTGTGTTAAAAAATGTGCTGAAGATCTGCATAGTGAGAACTCCTAGGAGGATAGGGAGAAAAAAAATCACACACTTTCAGAGACTTGTGTAATGAAGTCTGCAGTTTTTGGCTCAGGTTTTATTTTTCAAACAAATCTGCAATAGCAATTTCCTTTCTGAATACTCTCCCAAAGCAATGTAATTATTGGCAGCATTTCAATATGAATTGAAAACTGAAGTTGAATTAATATTTTATTAATTTCTTGATACTTAAAATTAGAATCTGGAAGATTATCTGGTTATGGTAGCTGTAGAAAATATTACACATGTCTGAATTTTTGAGATCATATGATACATTGTCAGACATTGTAGTAACCTGTAGTTTTAAAATGCAGACAAGAACTGTGTAATTATTTTACAAGTGCTAGATGGTGGGAAAGTGTACTTAAATGATACAAAAAAAGATAATCGTCCATACAGATAGGTAAATGGTTAGAGAAGGGCAATTATTCACCCGGATTTGATTCATGTATGCAACTGCTCTCTATTCAAAACAATTCAGACTATAATATGTCAGCCAAACCACTGTATAAATGAATTGCCACACAATGCTTGAAATGTGCTTAACTTCTTTCTATGAAATGGAAATTCCTTTTTCTGAATTCTTATTTTGCTGTATGTATAACGTTCCTACATTTAATCAGCATACTTCAAAATTTATTACTTTCTCGTCACTAGTATAGATAATATTTTCCTGTTTTATGAGACTTTTGACGCTGATCAGACCGTCATATAGTGTAAGCTGAAAATATATTAACTAACTTCAGCTACAGCAAATAATAAAGAGTAAGAGAACCTGATGATACTGAAGAAGCTACATTAGTAGAATTGTTACTGTGTACTATTTATATTGCTGTAGTAAGTTGATGTTATATAGTGTTAAATTTTAATTCAGCAATAATTTCTCATTTTAGGTATGAATCTAAGATGACTTTCACATTTTTTAACTGAGAATTAAATCTTCTCCCATTCTGATATCTAGAGGGTATGAAGTTGTGAGGAAAAAATTACCTGATGTAGTTACCAAACTGCAAAATACTGTTGTGCTCACATGCCACAAACACACACACAAGGTATTCTTTCTGTTATTACTTTTATGCTTTGTTACCGCAGTGTAATCCATAGATTCTCTTACCTATATATATTGGGTACAGAAGGCTATATTTCAGTTTGCTTTCCTGCCACTGGCAAGGGAAGATGATAAATGTGAGATACTAAAGGTACTGTGAAATACTAAAGTTTGACGTATTCTAGTCCACAGAGAAAGGAGAAAGATGACCAACATGCAAGACCTAAGCATGGAAGTGTTTCTCCTTATTCCTGAAGTCTTTCTGCTAGATTCCACTGATATGGATTTATGAATTTCATTTTTCTTCCAATGCAAGAGAATTCATACAGTTGAACTTAGTTTTAGTATTCCCCTCTCTCCTTCCCACCTGCAATTTAAAACTTAAACATTTGTACAGTATTATCCATTTGTAACAAATGTCAGGCAAACTGGCAGTATCTTATACACTTGGTTGTGCTTTGCACATACACACTTTTCACTACATATTTTTCTCTCTTCAATGTAGAAAATTTCAAAAGTTCCCTCTTCAATGGACGAAATCTGAATTTTGCAGTGACAAACCAAGAGTAAACAGAAGCAAGAACTAGGCACAATTACTAGAATTTATTTATTCAATAGTTTTTTGAAGCCAAGCAATTAAAATAAATGCTTCAAAATTTTGATAAATATCAGGGATTCTTTGACAAAATTCACACACTAGAGTCTATTAGTAAAGATGATTATGATTAGTAAAGATGATTATGATTAAAGCAGATCTTACTAATGTTTACAAGTATCTTAAGTGTGGGAGACAGAGGGATTTGGCCAACCTCTTTTCAGTGGTTTATGGGGACAGGACAAGGGGCAATGGCCACAAAATGGAGCACAGGAAGTTCCTCACCAACATGCAAAAGTACTTCTTCATGGTAAGTGTGATGGAGCACTGGAACAGGCTGCCCAGGGAGGTCGTGGAGTCTCCTTCTCTGGAGATATTTAAGGCCCATCTGGATGCCTACCTGGGCAAGCTGCTGTAGTGGCTCTGTGATTCTGTATGATAACTATGTTTTGTCTGCCCAGCAAATTGAACAGAATGTATAGGCTGGCAATCTGAAGTAATAACTCTGTCTAACTCCTCGAGTTTCTGAGCAGTGAAGTTTTGCAAACAGTAAGTTCTGTCACTTAATTAGACTATTTTGCTTCTTACTCCTTCTTCCCTGTTGTAACATATTAAACCTTGGCAAGTAGAATTCAGATACCAGATTATGTAGATTGGGATCCTTAAATGTTTTCACTGGAGTAAAGGGAGAAAGAAAAGTCAGTTTTGCTGATAAGAAACCATGTTTCAGATGCCAGAGAAGATTAGGAAGTGACGAAGAGTGCTGGAAAGGAAAATTATTTTAGTAGCATTATGGAAGTTTTGAAGAAAAGGTTAGGGAAAAAGCACATTAATTTTAAAAATAAAGCCTTCATTTCACAAGTTGTATAAGTTTATGGAGCTTTATGCTTTCTCATACTTTTGGCTTCATATACAAAATACAAATTGACTCTGGCTCCTGTGTAGTTTTAAGAGCCAGAAATTTTTTTCTGCTGTCATTCCCCATCAACTTCCAATAAAATATTAAGAAAATTAGACTCTTCACTATTACCATTTTTTTTTTCCTGTGAGCTCTAAGTACAGCCAAATTGAATTAATACTTTTTTTCTTTTTTTTTTTCCCCCTGCCACCTCTTGCATTCTTCCATGTTTGCTTAATATGCCTGCCCTTAAATATCATCCCTAAAAATTATAGTTGTGAATGAATTGCCAGAAGTGCAGGTCTTGCTATAAAAACTCGACTTTGAGCGATGTGCAGGGCTATTGAACTAGTCTCTACAATACTTTCAGTTATAGAGGACTTTTTTTTATTTTGGACTGGTGTAGAAAACATGAATCTTTTGACTTTTTTTTTTTTCCAGAAAATGGTTAATACATTAATTTCTTTGAAAAGGAATAATTGTTATTATGTTTAGAAAAAGAAATAAATATATTCTTTTTGAAAAACAGGTTATATTTGCTTTCCTTCTATGTTTGGTCCAGACATCTGCATGTGAAGGTCCAGAAGTCAACTGCATATGTTAGGTAAAGCACAGATAGTGTCGTAGGCTCTTGGCTTTTAGGTTTCCTGATTAGGAATTCATAGAGGGGCACTAAAAGTGCTGTTATGTGTTCTGAGGCTGGGCCCTAGTGACACAGTGAGGCCATCAGTCAAATCATTTTTGCCTAGAACTTCAGCAAACATGAAAAAGAATTCTATTTGTTACTGCTACCTACTGATGCATTCACTTGCTGATAGAAAAATTACTTGTCACCATTGCTATTTAATCCAATAAATGTAGCTACCTTTAGCTAAATCAAAGGCCCTACGGGATCTTTAGATAAATTTGCTCCTTTGAAACAGAATGAAGTAAATCCTATTTTGTATGTTAACCAGCTCTTCCTACTATTGAAACACAGCACTTCCTAGCACTAGTAACTTATTGTCATCTGCCAGGAAAAACAAAACAAAACAAAATAAAAAAAATCACACAACAACAGCACAAAAACAATGCAAAATTCAAACAATGGCAGCAGCCATTGGAACGTAGCTAAAAATATACATTTATCAGCATATAAATAATTAGCCTACATGCAGATACAGTAGCAAAGGTGCTGATAAATCTCTGCCCCAGACAGTTAACAATTTGAAATGGACTCACATATCTGAAGTTTTGTGGTTGAGAATTCTTTCAGAAGTGTCAAATTTTCTTGGGAGAATTAAAGGACAATACTTTGAACTGATTTAGTTATTTCATTTTTACTGTAACACAAATAGTAAGTTGTCATGCTTTTAAACTGAAATTTATTCAGTTGGTTATAAGACTCTGTGGACATATTATGTGTTACTGTGTTTCAGCCAAAAGGTTTGTCTAACTCTGTATTCTATCTGGATAGTGTTTGCCTTGATAAGAATAAGGACAAAATAGAGACATATAATGTAATTCAACTATTTTCAATTCAAGTGACTTCCAGACACTAAGGTGGTTTGTATGCTTATAAACCTCAAAAAAATTCTTTTCTAGTCCAGTTTCTCTTTAAATGCACATAAACTTTCTATATTAAAGACCTTTGTTAATCCCAAATCTCACAGCATCCCCTGTGAGAAGGACCACCTTTCATTTGTGTAGAACATTATTTATACGATAGCTTCTGGGTCTTCTGCCAGAAAAGACAGTGAATGATCTCATGATGGATAGACTCATGTCTATCCATCTCCATTCCACTCATGATTTTGTAGAGCTCTGTAATGTCATCTTATTCTACAACTGTTTATTCACTTTTACTGCCTTAAAAACTTCTGACCATCTTTTTTTTTTTTTTTTTGTGTTCTTCTCTGGACTTTTATTAGTTCTGATAGACTATTTCTTGAGATGCATATAGTGTTCAAGGTGTCCGCAAACAAGCCATTTTGTTTTGTTTTAATAATTTATAATATTTTATTTTCTTTTTCAGAGTACTGTATTGTTTTTGTTATGGCATAATTTATCATAAAGCCAAGGTTTCACTCCTGGATTGTAATGATCTATTTACTAACAATAATTTTGTGTGTGCAGCTGCAACTGTTATTTTTATGTGTCTCACTTCACGTATATTTCCACTGAATTTCATCTCCCTTAGGTGCCCAGTCACTGAGTATTGCTATGCAGTTCTTCATAGTCTGCTCTCATTCTTGTTACCGTGAATAACTTTGTATCAATATTTTTTTAAATTATTATTATTATTTTTTCATTTTTCAGCTTGCGTCCTTTTCCAGATCTTTTAGGAATATGGTGAATAGCAGAGGTCCTGGCTTGGCTTCTGTAGGCACTTCTCTGTCAAACATGTCCAGTGTGAGAAATAATATTTTTAAAAACGTCTGTTTCCTACCTTTAAATCAATCTATTGTGTTTTTTGTTGTTACTGTTCGTTTGTTTGTTTTTGGCATTGTCTTGTTTTATTTTTTTTTCATTTTTCTATGAAAACATGCCCACACAGTGAAGAATGAGTGAAGAATGGAGTTGTGATGATTTCCCACATACAGCTCAATAGCTATTCCCACCTGAAACTTATTTTGTCCCCATCTTGTGGCTGAGAATCTTAAACATGAGCACACGCACACACACACAAAAAGGAAATTCTGATGATAACTTTGACTTTCCCCCCATTTTAAATTGTATCAAATTTAAGATGTTTTAATTCCTATTTGAACTCCCTGCTGTCCATTCCTCCAGCATTCTGTTCTCTCAGCAGCCCAGATTTATTGTGTAGATAATCCGTCAGCATGAATCCAGCTCCCACCTCTACAGATCTCCTCAACTGCCAATTGAAGTTGGGTTTGCTTAGCCGAAAAAATAACAGCAGGGCAAGGACGTCTTGTTTTACAACCACTTGGCCTTATCTGTATGTACTGGAAAAAACAGAAGGGTAGAGAAGAAAATCTGCCATTTTCTTCATCAATTATTGTACTGAATAGGAATTTCCAGATTAGTCTTTGTTCCACACTTTTTTTTCACACTTCCTTGCTACTAGCCTCACTTTCCTGCTATGTTGGGTCTTTCCATGTCTCCTTCTCAGCCCAGTTGCTTTCATTTTCTCAATACCATTGTCCTATTTACTTTCCTTTCTGCATTTCTGTCATTGGAAACTCTTAAACCTTTGTTAAATTAAGCTAACAAACTGAATTTTTCCAAAGTTACTTTGCTCACTTCACTTCTATTCTTTTATGTTTCTTCTGTCTGTGTTTATAGATGTTAGCACCTTTGCAGCACAGTCTGTGTTTTTGCATGCTTTTGTGAAGTTTCTTTTGCTTTAAGGGATAGAGGTACCCAAGGACTCCACTATTACCAAGACTAATATAAGAAGTTATTATGTATGACCAAGTTGGCTGATATATTGATGTCTGGGGATTCAGAAAGGAAAAAAAGCCAATTTAAAGTTTTAATAAAGAGAAAATCAATTTTAAGATTCCAGAATGGATTAAAAGTGAAGGCTGGAAAATTAATTTACTTGGATTAAAGGTAGTTGTTGGGGAAAAAGAGGTATTTCTGAGACGAAACCTTTGTTTGCTTTTGACTAATGAGGTTCAAACTTCATTAAAATTTCATTACAGTTAGTTTTTAAACAGTGATTAGAAATTCCTTACTAAACAACAACAGCAAAAGCAAAAACAATCAAAAAAAATCAAGGTCAGAAAATATCACAATATCTGGAAAGGTGCTAAGTTT
Source organism: Anser anser (assembly GCF_964211835.1). Classification (NCBI taxonomy): domain Eukaryota; kingdom Metazoa; phylum Chordata; class Aves; order Anseriformes; family Anatidae; genus Anser; species Anser anser. The sequence goes on from NC_139721.1 coordinate 149,242,037, forward strand.
CTATCACATCCACTCACTGAAGTCAGTGGGAGTTGGCTAGAGTGAGTAGCAAGAAATAATTGACAACTGGATTCTTCTCACATAGAAACATAAACTGTCTTGAAATCAGTGACAACATGAGAACATTGCCCTTGACAGTGTTCATTTTGCAAATAAATGGGGTATTTGCTCCATAAATGAAGGATTCCATAAAGACTTCTTATGATCATAGACTGGCAGCTGAAAGATTTCTAAGTGATTAAATCACTTGTTACTTACATGTGAAGGGTTTAACATGTATATATACATATTTACATTCATATCTTGCATAGATCCTTATATGCTATACCAACGCAGGATAAGTGTATGTGTGTACACTCCATTCTATCTCTTTCATTATGATTCATGATAACTTGATGGCAAAAAAAAAAAAAAAACAAAAAACACATTTAGTGATGAAAGTATATGAAAGAAAGAAAGAAAAAAAAACCACAACCAACCCCCCCAAAATCTCCCCTGGATTTTGTAAAGTCTGGCTTGCTCACTACACATAGAATTCACCACTTGTGAAGCCAAATTCCATTTGTTCGTCCAGCATTCCATATGTCTGCCCAAAATCTTACCTTAGATCTGGCATCCCTGACACAGTCACAGACACAGATCTGTGTCTGTGAATACCTCAGATATCTCAAACAGAGCTATGTGTCTGTATCTGAGAAGGTGAGGCAAGCCACAAGTTAATCTGGAAGAGCCACCACTATAATGGAGTTTAGCCTAAAGTAGACACTTATTCTTTAGGTATTGTTGACTGTAATGTGAGTTTAGACACCTGACATGTATGTAGACATGCACATGAAGTCACTGCATGACCAATCTCATCTTAAATACTTTCTTCTTTAAATCAATATAACTTTTTACTGTTCTGCCACACTTAAAAGGAATTTTCTTAGTGTATGATTGTAGTGCTGAAGACAGCAAGGTTAATAATGAACATCAACTGTAGTTGATCGCATATATATAATTCTACTTCTTTTCATTAAGAAAAATGTGAAGAAAAAGGAAAAGAATATTCTGACAAAATATAGTGTAATATTTACCTCAGTCTTTCTACATTAGATACTCAATTGAGGGTGGAATACCTGAGCAGTAAACAGTCTTGCAAGCTGACACCTAGTGCTGTCCCAGGCTGCCTTATTTCTCTGCACAAGTAGGACACATAAGTGGAGGATTCCTCCATGGACCGAATCAGTGGGAAACTGAATTCAATCAGGTACTTGGCATTTTTTTTTTCTTTGAAAATGAGAGGCTCATAAGTAGGATTTAAAGCATTCTACTGCTCACATATAGTCTTCCTTTTTGGCATCTGTTAACAATGGATTGTTACAATTGCAACTCCACCCATTATTAGAATAGAAATTTGTACTAACTGTTTTCCAGTTAGAACAAGGATTTCTCACTGACAGAAGAAACAATTGAATGCTTTCTTAGCGACAGGAAAAAAAAAAACAAACAAACAAAAAAACCCCACACAACTGAATGCAACCTTTAATGGGACAGTATTTCCTTTCAGAGCACCATGGGATATGAGTGCAATCTGTAGCTTTCGACTAATTGCACACAAAAGACTGCAGGAGATGGTAGCTGTTTAAAATTGTTGCTGGCATTGCAATAAGAGATGCTACTCTTAGTTGAATTGGAACATGTTATAATTCTGCTCGGGAAAGTGATGGTGCCAGTACAGATTTCAGAACATGTTGGGGTGGCAAGTACTAGCAATAAGAAGGCAAGCACAAACAGCAAATACATTAAAGAAATCTATTTCATATCAAATAGAGTTCCAAAAATACATTTTCTGAAATAGCTACAATTTTTTCCACCTTAGTTAAAAAATCAGTTCCTTTGACCTTACATTTAACAGATGTAACATTCTTGGCTATATTCAGCTTTGGTGAGAAATCAATATAGAGAATGATTTGTATCCTTTAATCATCTGTAAATAAATACTCAAAATTGTTGTCAAAATTTATACCTATAAAAGCAACATTCCAGAACAGTTATGTCAATGAAAACTTACATGTTCTCCAGCCTGCAGCATAAGTTCAGAAGGTTCTTCTATATCAAATGTTAAGTCAAAGGTCAAAATGCAGAATTGGGATAGCTTGGACCTGGACTTATAAATAAAGCATCAAATTAACTTTCATTTCTGACTGCTTTCTTTTGGAAATAAAGGAAGAAAAAGAAGAAAGAATGTAGTTTCCCTTTAGCCAATAACATTATGCTATTTTTTTTTCCAGATGTTCCTTCATCTGAATAACGTGAATTTCCCTCCTCTTCCTAAAAACCTTAGCAGGCCAGAAGCTGACCCTGTAGACAAATAGATGACTTAGGTGGACTATAATGGAAAGATAAATAATAAATATAGATCTTATTTCAGTAAATTTCTTGAACATACCAGTAAAATATTTTCTTTATCACAGGAACTCAGAAACTACCCACCAAAATTCTGTTTCTTGAGGGCCTTCTCAAATTCAGAACATCATTACTCTCTCATCAAAACTTTCATGCTTTCCTAATCATGCAGGAGAGCTAATTGACATTAATACAGGACACAAATGAAAAAAAAAAAAAAAAGGAATAAGAAAAGATATTTAGAGGTAAGGAAAACCAGTTCCCACTCTGCTATAGAGGGAAAACAGGTCAGATGTGTCATCTCTGGATATCTCCTGTTCCTTGAACTCATTTAGCTGGTAAATCGGTCTAAATGTTCCACCTCAGACACAGTCTTTCCTTCACAATATTTCTGTTCCAGAAGTTATTTCCTTCTTGCCACCTGCTGTAAACTCTTCAGAAGTTTAGTGTGCTCCTGGTCTCTAATCTGTTAGATTTCTTCGAAGTGACACTTTCAATAAACTCAGAAATTTCAATTAACATAATACAAGATGCCATTCCATAGTGTATTTTGACAATCTACTTCAAGGATTAGGAAAGAAAGTAGACTGCTGAACTTAGACCACTATACAAATAATAAAATAAAATCACTCTTTTCTCCATAGTTTACAAATGATGGTGATCTATTTCACTCTACTATATTAACACCACTGTAAGTTAAAATAATAAAAAAGTGGTCCCTTATTATTGTTATTATTTTTTTTCCACTGTGTGTGCTACTCTTTAAAATGTAAAGAAGTATTAAAACTGAACTTTTTGGCTGTGCATACTCTGAAGCAGGTTTGAAATCTTGAAGTGTTCCCCCTCTGCACCCTGTTCCAATGGCCAATATTCTGCACTGTGCCAGCATAAAACAACAGTAAAATGTGCCTCATTATTTCACCTTAAAAATAACACATACCTTTCAATAATGCTGCACAGATTTTCAATCTTCTTACTTTCCAGCTCCTGTTATGTAACAGTGACCTGAACAGTCAGACCCATGGATACTAGCCTATTCAATTACACATTTTCCATTACATCCAATTTCTAAACTGGGTGCTGCAGGCCTTACATACCTATCTTTTTAAAATTCATGCATTAGTGTATGATGAATAGAGCTTTCTGTGCTGAGATGGATCCTTTAACTTCATATAAGTATTACTTGTTGTTTCTCCACAACAATTACTGAGGATAACACTTCTGAAACAAACAGACATGTTGTTATTTCTAAAATTCCTTTATGAAGTATGACACCTTAACTCTGCAGATGGCTTTGAAGGCTCCAGGCTGAACCTGCAAATGATCTTAAAATGCCAGCATTCTTTTCAGTAGGAACAGCTCAGATTGCTCTGTTCTGCAGGTCACTTTCCTACTTCCATCCTTCTCACAAAAATCTGTGGGAACAGATACACCAGCTAGTTTTTTTTTAAAGTATGTTTTAAGTATGTTTTTAATCTGACCCTTGGCAATCCATACTGAGGAGGGAATTCTACAGCTGTTTAGCTCCATGCCAAGAACATCCTATGACAAATCTGCTCCCATTTCTATCCAGACTGGAGTAGAGTTAAGAAACAACAACTTTGTAAGTGTCAAAGAAGGAAAGAGAAAAATTACACTATGATAACACACATTATAAAATCAATGGGATTCTTACCGTTGGGTGTATCCTGTTAGGAGTGCCTTTGCTTCCTTCAGTTTCCATTAGAAACTGACCAAATGCATTCACTCCTTATGCTTGCAATATGTGGAAATAGAGTGTATACTATTCAAAACCTTTTATACGAAACTATGAAAATTTATATGAAACAACACAAATTATGTTTTGCCAAAAGATTTTGGATTTCGATAAAAGAGTCTCATTGGTTTAAGAAAAAAAAAAAGAGAATAATAATAATAATAATAAAAAAGGACTACTAGAAAGAGTTTTTGTTGTTGTTTTTACCTTGAAAATAACTTTTCCTTCAGAAAACTGTTTTAAATATTTTAAAAGTGTGTTCAGAATAAAATGGTGATGGATATCTGTGATGTTTCTTAAAAAAAATTGTTTCCTAAAAATAACTTAAATGTCTTTTTTTTTTTTTTTTTCCCTCAATAGATGGAAAATCTGCTCTTATGCTGACTGTCATGATCTCAAACTTGATGTTCATGTATGCTTTTCTGTTATTAGATAGATTCTCAATTACCATTTTTTATTTATTTTTGAGTTTCCTCAACAATTAACAAAATTCTGTTTCTGGCATGGTGCAAAGACTCTCTGAGAAGACCCTATACAGACATTTTCCAATCTAACATGTCTATTCTGTAGAAAAATAAAAACAGAGTTTCTAGCTCCATTATTTTGTGTCTCTCAGACTGCAGTGGCAAAACTTAAAAATCCCTATTGTTTGGACAAGTTATTATTGCTGAAGAAAGTAACTCTACAGTATAATCTACCTAAGAGTAACAAAAAATAACAACAAATATGAATGTATGTACATGTATATAATTAATATCTTTGCCAGTTTCACAAGGGTTGTATAACTGATATCTTTGCCAGTTTCACAAGAGTTGCTATGTGCAATTTCAAGCTAGGAGTAAGAACAAAATTTCCTTATGGACAAAGAGACATTTGCTCACAATCTAAAAATTTATAAAATAGATGCTTATATGGGATTGCTTCCTAGACAATGTGTCACTACTGAAACTAGAATTCCTGTGACTTTTGAAAATGCAATGCCCACAGTATAGTTTCTGTGGCAAAATTCAGGTATTATTTAATTTATATTGATTTGAGAGTTCATCTGTATTCTTCAAGAGCTTATGTACATTTTATTAATAAATAAATATATGTCATCAGGAAACAACTTTTCTCCTGAGACAAATCATCATGTTTTCAAGAGTACTTAGAGACAGAGAAAAAAAGGGGCAGAGTTTATTCTTCACATATCAACAGCCGACAAAAATATTTGTGCAAAGACAAGGCTGGTTAAAATCTACTCTTTAGAGCTTTGCAGAATATATTATGGCTTGCAGCATAATGGCTTCTGCTTTAGGTATTTCAAAATTTAGCACAATATATTTCAGTGAGGCAGGAAAATGCTAATATTGGACACATATATACTGAATTAATTTCTCAAGGGACACGTCCAGAGTACTCAGGAATCATTCCCACTAGACTTCAACTAATTAATGTAGTGTTATTTAAGAAAAGGTGGAAGGGATCATATTGATAAGTGTCAATAGTGTGCATTCAAAACATCTATTATTTCTCTTCTGTGTCCTTGGAATCCTGAAAAAAAAATCAAAACAACAACAAAAAATCCATCAATCACTTATAGTTAATTGTTAAGTAGAAGACAATTAAAAAAAAAAAAAAAGGAGAGAGAGAAAAAAAACACATCTCCTTTGTTCCTATTTTATCTGTATTCCCTTCCCCCAACCTCAATCTATCAGAAGCATATAGAGAAGAAGGAAATACTTTTTTTAATCTATTAATTGCAACACTGTTTCTTCAGGAGTCAGATCATTGTATAATCCATTTGGATGTTAGAAGAATTATTATTATTATTAAGTAGTACTTTTTGTGTCTAATTGCAGTATGCTGTCAAAAGCCTGGCTTGCACTGAGCATCCTTCTTTTTTCACTGGCTTCAATGTATAAAACATTGCAAAATTAGGACATCCAGGAACATTAAAATGTGTAAGTGCTCTAAATATTTCTATAAACTCAGATCCTATGAAAAAAAGAAAGTTTTCTTGAGACCTAACATCTATATTTGCTGTATTTTTTTTTTTTCCCAAGGTTAAAGAATCTCCTTTTGTCCTTCAGTCTGGCCGTGGAAACTTGTAATGTTTTTTGTTTAATTAAGTGACAGAATAAATTGACCAAGGAGATCAGGAAGTGTTTTGATCCAGGTTATTGGAATGGAAACTATACTCAGCTTTCCCAGTAACTTATAAGCCAGCATCTTTCTCCATTAGATCTGACAACTACAATTTGCTCTGGACCTCCTGATGTAGCTTGTCACTACCAACAGGCCAATATGTACATGGCCAGGGGTTACAACATACTGATTCATTAGGCTACAACCATGAATCTGCCACTTCAGAGAAAAGGCCCATCCATCTTCCTACATTTAGCTGTCATTCCTACCATGAATGTAATGCTGTTACTGAGACAGCCAAGTCCATTGCTCATGCCAGATGTTGTTAAGAATTCAATCCATCCTATCTGTGAACACTAGTCCCTTCAAACAACAAGATGTTGAGTGAATTACATATTGAGTGGTGAGTTTTTTGGCATTTAATTATCCAGCTGAAAGGAACATGCTTAATTGTTACCGCAGTTATTGGTTAGCAACTAAATGGAGGAATTTTATGAAGCAACAGTAGAGCATTGGCAGCTGAATAAACGTTTCACAGAACTGCAATGGCTTTGACAAAACATCTTTATTTCTTTACTAAGGACAAATGCCTCTCTTGTTGGGTAAAATGAACAGGTTTTATTTATTTTTTTTGTTTGTTTTTTAAATAAGGAAACATACTATTATTTCAGTAAGGCAAATAATTCATGTTGGTCAACCTCCTGCTAACCAGTTTTGGCCCTTCAAGCAGGAACATTTCCAGTATGTACAGGGGTAGCAGCACAGTGCTCGTTATTCATACATTCTCAGATATTCATGCCCGAGTAGCCAGGGAAACGTCTATTGGGACTGCTGTGTTCAGCAAGGGGGGTATGTAATCCACTTGGAAAAAATCTGTCCTACAGAACTCCAGGGACATAGGACACTGTCACATCCCATCTCCTTAGGTCTGCAGAGCAGCAGTACCCAAGTCCATCACTTCATGTATCACATTGAAGCAGGTCTCTGAAGCTGAAATGGAATTGAGTCACGTCTTTTCATGAGGCTGATTAAAAAGGTCCACATTACAGAAATAGTACATTGCTTCTGTACTTGGCAGAAGGTGAAGAAAGAAATATGAATATACATGATATTTTCAGACCAGCTACTAAATATCATATACATGATATTTATACATGATATTTTCAGACCAGCTACTAACGCTGTGTGCTCCTCATGAATGTTCTATCTTGTAATATGCCCAGCTACCTTCCAACAATAAAACTTTGAGGATATTAAAACAGGGCTTGGGACTTTATTAATTTATGTGAATTAAGCTATGTGAAGCTTCATTCTTATTTGTAAAGACAAGAAAACAAAATAAGAAGCTGAAAAGACAACAGTTTATTCCCCTAGATTTTAACTGGGATATGATCAGACATGATCAGTGTGACAAACAGAATAAAGCTGACATTTTCTAACAGTAAACATGGACACTACCCTTTTTTATTTTTGTATCTGACTTCACGATATAGTCTGGAATCTAGGAAGTAGTCATCCCATTCATTCACTAACAAGCAAGTGATGCTGGGTTTATTTACCAACTTTACTTTATTGCCAGCTAGAAAATAATGATTTGTGATCTTTATATCCCTTTGACGAGGTTAGTTTGCCCAACATTTTTGAACTGACTGAATTTAAAAGAGAAAAACAAATGCCTGGACTGACTATCACTGGAGGTTTTTTGAAAGTACTTGAACTAAAGCTATACTAAATTTAGTGATAATTTAGAATAGTTCATAAAAGCTTAGTTAGAAGAGGTCTGAGCAGCTTGTGCAAGAGTCATTTTCTTCCCTTCCCTTCCCTTCCCTTCCCTTCCCTTCCCTTCCCTTCCCTTCCCTTCCCTTCCCTTCCCTTCCCTTCCCTTCCCTTCCCTTCCCTTCCCTTCCCTTCCCATTATATATTATATTATATTATATTATATTATATTATATTATATTATATTATATTGATAATTACTTACAAAGACAATATCTGATAACTTCATCTGGTTTAAGAGAATATGTTTTTTTTTCATCTGCTCTTATCTGGTGAGACTAGTGGCCTTCAGAGCTGAAGGATCCCAGTTAGCAGCAATATTTAGCTCCACTAGATTGGCATGGTTGCACATTAAGACCTAGACTTAAATCATTTCACAGATTCCAATGGATGTCACTCACACCAGCACAGGGAACACTCTTCTTTCTTCTACCTTAACATCTCTTTCAGAATCTTGATATAAATAAGAACATTGCAGTCAGCCCTGTCTACTACTCTTCTCCTAATTCCTCCTATCTCAAAGCCACAGTGATGATCACTTGAGGCTGGCCACATCTACAGGGTCTGGTTGCTAGATGTTACTTTTCTCCAGCTTGATAAATACTAAAACACTTGACGACTAACTCACAGGTCCCCTGCTAAATATTAAGGACTAATCTGTTGACAGCCTGGTACCTGAAAAAAGTGTGGGAACAGGTATTAATATAGTTAACCATTTAGGGTTAATGATCCATTTATACAGTGCCTTCTACAAGACCTGATCTTGCAAGTTGGAAAGAAGTCTTAACCTTTTTTTGCATTAATGAGGTTTAGACCCATCAAGTGCTGAGCCATGACAGTTCTGTACTTTACACAATTCAGCCTGTAGTGCTAATCTTTGTTTTTAAAAACCCATAACAAGTATTAATAACAGCTTAGAAGAATTTTTTTATGATGTATAACCACAACACCTTAATGAGGTGTATACAACCATCTCAATGGATTCCTCGGTGTATAAAGTATAGCAATAATATGTATGATCTGTCCTGGAACTTGGCTTTACTGGGGCAAATATTTGAATATACAAGTATTCATACATGTGATATTTAAAGTAAGGACAGAGTCACAGAAAGATAGTTTATGTCCCAATTGTATATCTAAGAAGTACCATTAATAAGTGATTTCCAATTTTCAGAGGTATTGTTGAAAAATTAGCAGTCTCACGTTTTTTGGAATACCAGAATCATCTCTTGGTTTTCACTATATATTTCATATTCTCCTCAGTTCTCGTTATGCAGGGTGAATATTGCAAACAAAGAGTTTTACTGAACATTTCTTCACTTTTGTCTTAAACTTTCAAATGCAAAACTTTTAACTTAGATCTATTTTCTGTCTTGTACCATGCATAAATAATTTTCCTAGCAAGCAGAAATCTAATCAAGTCACTTCAATTTCATATAGCAAGTACTGACAAAAATGTCCCACAAGCAAATAAACAAAAAAAACTCCTAAACAAATAGAATAGGAGAGTTATACAAGAAAATCGGGTAATAAGCCATAGATAAAATCTACGCATGATTTACAAAAAACATCACAGAATCATAAAATAGTTTGGATTGGAAGCGATCATTAAGGATCATCTAACTTCAAGCCCCTTGCCATGGCAGGTATACCTCCCACTAGACCAGGTTGCTCACAGCTACATCCAATCTGGCCTTGAACAATTTCAGGGATGGGGCATCCACAGATTCTCTGGACAGCCTGTTCCAGTGTTCCACCATCCTCATAGTAAATAATTTCTTCCTTATACCTAATCTAACTCTACCCTCTTTTAGTTTAAAGCCATTACCCCTTGTCCTATCACTACGGTCCCTACTAATGAGTCCCTCTTCAGCTTTCCTGTTGTTCCCTTTAGGTATTGGAAGACTGTAGTGACTTCTCCATGATCTTCCTCTTTTCTAGGCTGAACAACTGCAGCTTCCTCATCCTGTCTTCATAGCAGAGGTGTTCCAGACCTCTGATCATCCTTGTGGCCCTTCTCTGGACTCACTCCAACAGTTCCATGACCTTATGTTGGTGGCCCCAGAGCTGAATGCAGTACTTCAGGTGGGGTCTCATGAGAACTGAATAGAGGAGGAGAATCACCTCTCTTGACCTGCTGGCCATGCTGCTTTTGATGCAGCCCGTGATATGGTTGGCTTTCTGGGCTGCAAGTGCACATTGCTGGGTCAAGTTGAGCTTCTCATCAAGCAATACCCCCAAGTCTTTCTCATCAGAGCTGCTGATATCACTGAAGGGAGAAGGGGAGTCATGAAGCTGTGAATAGATTTAGGAATGCAAATCCTATTAGTTTTCATAGGGACTCAATATCCTAAATGTCCAATGTGCTTTCATTATTATCCCATCCATTACATTATTTACAAATTATTCACCCTATTCTGAGTAAATGCTTCTCCCAGATATTAGTGTAAATTAACTAATGCTAGTGTCACTTGAAATTCACCTTAAAGGCATGAGATTTAAATTTTAAAATAAGATAACTGATGGATCAGCAATTCAATTATTAGCAACACAATTTTTTATTGCAGAGGAATTTTCTATAACCTTCATTAAAAACAAAACAAAACAAAAGAGATGGATCTGGTCAGCACTGGATGGTATTGAAGATAAATGTCAAGGCAAGATTTTTTAGAAAAATACAGATTCATATGTTTACTCCAGGTGATCTTATTCATTGTAAGACTAGTCCCATTGCATGACTTTCAGCGGCTTGTGACTAGTGCTGCAAGTCTGTCTGCCTTTCTTCCTTCAAAGTGCCTAATTACAATCAGGACGCTCACCATGGAACATTTTGGTCTAGGATGCAGCTTTACAGAAACTGTAACAGAGGCAACATTTTTGCAACTTGCTGTGATCCAACTTTTTGTCCTCCAGTCAAATTTTGAATAACTATAAAGGGGTTACAGGCAGCTAACTCAAATATAGATGTCTACAGCATAGACCAGTGCAGTGTAGGCTTTGCATTAGGTAAGGTGGATTTCATCCTATTCATTCAGCCTTCAATGGTTTTGGCTGCAAAGATGTGGTTAGTAAGTTCCTGTGCTTCATTATCTGGCTAGCAAAATATATATATATATATATATATATATATATATAAATAAATAAATAAATTCCACCTTTAACAGTTCTTGGAGAAAAAGGCACTGAGAAATATATCCTGTCACACTTGTAGTTTACGCAAATGAATGATTTCTGAGGGACCTGTGAAGTACGTTGGCCTCCTTAAAACCAACATGGAAATATCAATTATATCTGAAAAATAACTACAGACTGCCCATTGATGGATATTTAAATGCAATTTTTCCCTTTAGGATCACAAGACAGCCCTAATCCAGCAGACCTCCAAGTCATGTCTTGAACATTGGTCATTCAACAGGTTTAATAAAATTCTTACATTTTTGGAGGATTAAGTTTGTGGGCTGGCACAAATCTCTGAGGTGAATGGGAGGTAAATTGGCTTAGAAGGAGTACAGTTGTTCTTTAAGCATAAGCAGCATTGTTGTGCATATTATGTGTACTGAATAATTTTACTCTTCTTCTCCAAGTACTTGGGGCTTATACTACATGGGACTGTGGTTTACTAAAAGAACTATGTCCCTTGCGACAGCTGCTGGGATAAATAGCATAGAGCAGATATATTTTGTGAAAGACCAGCTCATCATAAATCATTTCTCCTGGCCATCTAACAGGTCTGTGTGCAACTAGTGAAAAATGTATATTTAATCAAACATTTAAATTGGGACCTCAAATCATATCATGATTGGAATGTATCTGTGCAGTAAATCTGTTTTAGATATTTAATTTTTTATTATTGGATATATTTTTTTTTATTGTAAAGTGCAGGAACTGAGGTTCTGGCTATTAGTTATAAATAGGTCAGTGCATGAAGACAAATAAGAAAATTGGGTGATTAACTTCAAACTGATAGTTATGAGTTAAGGTGGGAAAACTGGATTTGTATAGTCCATTAATAATACTACTTGGTGTTAACCATGATGTCAGGTTTATACTAAGCCACTTGTCACTTCATTAAGGCTGCAGTAGGAATCTAGCTATGGTTTTCCATAGCCTGACAGCAGTGTGGCAATTAAAACATGCTTGTGGTGGAAAAGACCTGTATTCGCTTTTTACTATAGAGTTCATATTGGCAAGAAATTGTTGAAGAAAGAGCAGGAGGGTGGGCGGGTAGCAAGTGAGACTGAGGGCATAAAGGAAAGAAACCTTTCAGAGAATTTGCAAGGAGTGAGAAAATGTATTCAAATATATTCAAGGTAGCAGTGGCTAAATGGCTACAGCCCAGACGACAGGACTGCTAGTGGTTCCCTTGGAAACATCCTTCTATTCAGAGAAGTAGAAGAATGTAACTGGCTTTTAGGTCATGCAGACCATCTTTCCACTAACACAGAAATATAGCTGAAAAACATAAACTAATCAATATCAGCTAAAAATTTAAATAAATCCCACTTAAATCCCATAATCTGTAGTCCTAGGAAGAAGGTTTGTTCTGTCCCCCTACCTGGAGTAGTATTTAACATACAATTAGAACATTAAGGCTATTTTGGTTTAGGTCCTCTTATCTCTTATTTGGATATGTGGGGGGTCCAGACTAATACAGGCTAAGAAGCTCTCTCTATTTTCCTCTAATCTGTGAATTGTACAAAATGGTTCTTTTTTTTTTGTTTTTTTTTTTTTTCTTTTCCATTTTTTTTCCCCTAGCTATCATCTGTATGGTTTAAATATAAATAATAGAGAAACTTAAAATATGTCTCAGATGACACGTCTCTGAATTTGGCCCAGTATTAAAAAAAGAAAGTTATAACATGTTTCCAGAGAAAATTAGAAGTTGAGAAAGCAGAAAAAACCTTGCATTAGTTGGGGAAGATATGCTTTGAGAGATCGTTCAGCTTTCTCTATAAATGAAATTCATTTTTGAAGGAAGTATTATTCGGTGAACAGGATATTTATTGAAAATGAATTATATCCTATTCATTTCAAAATTATCAATAACTAGATGGTTTAAATAAATAATATGTATATACGTGGAATAGTCAGTGTGGTTAATTTAGTTTTATTGTTTCTGAAATAAAACATTCACGGTTGTCAGGCTGGATTTATAGACACTCACAAAACTACAGAAAAAGAAATTTCCTAGCTGAGAGATCATAGGATCCCCCCTCTAAGATCTGCAGTAGGGTAAAAAAAAAAAAAAAAAAAAAGGATTTGAATCTCTCATATCCCAGAAACATAGGAAAAAAATTTCTAAATGGATGAGGTACCTGAGGAATAGGTTAAATTAGCCACAATGGAATTCTTTGTGGATGCGGCTGGGCAGCTGCTGCAGCTGCCTGAACTAGGTCAAGCACCTTCCACATTGCTGCTGGCTGCAATCTTGTTCTCCAGCTCCTGTAGTGTCACTGTATTTTTTTCATTTTGTAGGTTTATGCCTTACTGAAGCTGTGTAAACTGATGGAGGATTGTTTTCCTCTCTAATACATGACTTCTGTGAGCTTATACAACACATTTATATTTGTCTTCCTAATAACTTTTCTCATCTTTGAATTATCATCCAATCAGACCTCACTTCTGATAGAGGACTCTTTTGCTACATGTATTTATGTATCTATAAGCAGGTGGTTCACTGAGAACAGGAAACACCTGTTCTTCCCTCTTAGTGTGATGGCTTTGATTTTTTCTTGCCTGAGTGTACTGACTTGAGTGATTATTTAGCTCAGCTCAGCAAAGCTATCTACTGATACAAAACACATCCATAGCATACTGTAAAGGAGAAGATAAAATTCCAAATATAGCATCTCTTTCACCAGTTTCTTCACCCCATAACCCCTTGATAACCACTACATTTCAGATCTGGATATTTTTTTCAATAGCAGTGAATGATGTGTGGACAACAAAATACAACACTAATAAAATAAGTGATAGAATAGCCAGTGTCTTTCATGGAGCCAGAATTTTCATTTTGTAGATATTTAAGCAGGCAAAGATTTATCAAAGCTAAACACACTTGTGGTTGAACAATATGGTTGATACAGAATACTTTCTACTATTCTTCAGGAAAAAAGTAATGGTTTCATTAGCATTTCAAAAACATCAAGACAATGAAGAAGCAGCTCAGAAATGATGAGTAAAGGTAAATATCATACCTGGAAGAGAAGAAGGTCACGTGTCTGTCTCAGGTTTGATTGAAGAGCTGAAGCAGAGGAGGTTTATGCTATTGCATCGCTTGCTATAGTCGGATGATGTGAAGGCTTGGTGGCCATGCTGGCTTAAAACTTCCTAGCCCATCTTCTCTTCAGCTACTCATTCCCAGTCTTTATCTCAGTTCACAGTCTGCTTGGCTGCTTCAATGCAACTGTTTGTGGCACCACTTTGTGTACTGAATAAATGATCTGATCTGAGATTGCTTTCTGAGGGACAGAGTATGGAGAGAAGAAAAGCAACCAGGGAGAGGAATAATTAAATCTATCTGTCCTCTAAAACAAAACTACATTCTGACACAAAAGCAGTATTCTATAAACACATGATGAGTTAAAAAATATATAAATAAATAGAGAGGGGAGAGAGAGAGAGAGAGAAAGAGAGAGAGAATGAAGTTGTAGGACTGTAGAGCTGAATAATGGTCATGGTCTAGATAGGTTCTTCCAGTACTGGCAAAAAGAAAGGTCAAATGTGTTGCCATTTAAGGTTGAGATGGTTTCAAGTTGAAAAAAGAGAAGATTTTAATACTGCACCAGTAAAAAGAGAACAGATTTTCTTTTTCTCAGGCTGTGACTTACTATAAGCATTTGTAGATTCTTGCTGGGTGAAATCTTAAATTCCATCTAAATGAAACATTCATCTACTTGACAGTTTGTGGTGAATAGCAGCTTCTGTTTTCTGTCAGTATGAATTATGCATGTTTGGAAAAAAGCTTCCAAATTTCAATTAGTGAATCTTAATTTTCTTTCTTAGACCAGATGGACTTTGTTAACAAAAGGATTGTATCTATATATAATGGAACCTCAAATTGTTTTAATCAATTTCAATTGAGATAAATATTTGAAGCATTAAACCTGTCTCCACTATTTTTTTTTTTTAACAAAGTCAATTCTGGATATCAACAGCGCACTGCTCAGTTTATTACTTTGTTTATCCAATTAGAAAGCAGAATCCCCATGCACTAATTGGCAAGTACATAAAAGAATCTACATGTTGCTTAAGCAGCAGAGAGGCAAGGAAGTTTAATTAAGTTGTAACAGGCAATTTGTAACTAATTATATTTGGTGTTAGATAGTGCTGGTTTACTGGCATAGAGGGGGGAAAATTCTTGTACAGATTATTGCAAGTCCCAAAATTGTTAAAACATTTTTCCTACACCCATGCCATAAAAATTTTAGTTCTGAATATTTTACGTTTTTTTGGAGTCAATGACTTTAAAATACTTAAGTACCACACTCTAGGTTTACACACAGATTCTATTCTATTCAACAAGTCTTTTTTTTTTTTTCTATTTTTTTTTTCCTCAGAATAAACACTTTAAATTATGTAGTAAGTTCAGTTTCAGAATGTTGATTTGTCTCAATAACTTCAGCAGTTTTCTCTTTGCTAGTGAAATAATACTTAACAAATATATATGAAGTTATGAGTAATTTAACCTGTATACCTAGAAATTTAGTTAAAACATGGAATTTTTATTTATTTATTTTCCAGAATTCATATGACAGTCTTTCAGGTACATATTCAGAACCAAGAAGTATTTATTTTGTTTGGATATGTACTTTTAACAAATATATTGGCAGTACTTTGATTATAAATCTAATCTAACTCTTTAACTCTTAAAGTAAGTTATTAGCTCCTCATTCATTGTCAATAAATATATGCTGCTTTTGTTAACAAGTGGAAATGAGTGTTTCCATGACAGTGTTTCTGTGAATATGTACAAACGAACTGATAAACATTTACTAAATTAGCTTAGTAAAATTGCACCGTTAACGTTTGCTCAAAGAAGGGTACTAATTCTCATGTTCACTGGTGTCCTGAGCAAGATGAGTTAGGGAATTCAATAGAGCTCCATGAGTTCCCAATACACAATCAATGTATGAAGGACATGAATGTCAAATTAGATAATAACAAATAATAATGAATTGAATAATAATTGAATAATAATGATTACAGATATATCTCTAAAAGTAACCTCTCAAGAAATATTTTCAGACCTACGGCCAGTTGCTTAAATTGTAACTGTGTTATCTAGTGTCTATAAATACACTCATGACATTAAAAAGATTCCTTCACACCCTTAAGTCCTGCTGAAGAATATGCAGTAGAAGAAGAGGGATGTTCATATCGACAAGTCCGAGGACTTTTAGGCTTAATGGAGAAAGTTACATTTATAGGTGATTCAAAGAATTGAAGAGGGAATCCCAATTGCCGCCTAATAAAGGTATTCTCAATAGCCTCTTGAAAATACCCATCTTTCTTCAGAGTATAGTGAGCCTAATCACTGAGGTCAGGCTTCTAAAGATAAGGGGTGTGATTTCTTCCACCTATTTCTAATAACTACACACTGTGGCAAATACTATAGAAAACAGGTGACAGAAAGCTTTCTCTGACTGCACAGCAGATCATTATTTCTCATCAGAAGAATGGAAAAAACAGAACAAAATACTTTTCTATAAAATTTGTGAGTCTGTATAGTATATATCTTATATATATGCATACAGGATATATAACACTACATACAGACACTAATAAGTGCATTTTCCCTCTCATTTTTTCATGGCAGTATGGATCAGCTTGGCTTCTTAATGGGTTTGTCACCCAGACTAGTATAATATTTTTGTCTACAGTGAAAAAAAAAATCCCTAATCTCTTTTGAAGACTAATAACATCTGTTACAGTTTTGGATTATATGGAAAGACATTAATGGATGCCCAGCATGAATTCCAGTTAAGTATCAGTTTGTGTAAACAGAAATGTGACAAAAATAAAAGTAACACCAGCAGCAACACATCTGTTTAAAGAGCTAATGCAAACTACAAGTACTTTTGGACAGTAATTTAAGCTATTTTTCAACATTTCCTGTTTGACACATAACCATATAAGATATGTCAGAAGCTTTATTCAGTTGAGGTGATGTATACCAGCTCGTTCTTTTGGGAGAACAAAGCCACGAGGCACAATCTTTCAAGGTCTGAAGGGCAGTGAAAGACTTGGTATGGACTGTTAATTGTGATACATTGCTTCTCTCCTCTGAAACACGTTCTGAATGCCTTACAGTATTAACAGTCCTTTTGTTTGCTAGTCATACATCACTTCGAAAATAAAAAATCATCCAAAATCGGAGATGATGAATACTTCTCATCTTGCACTGGAATGTCAAACGATAAGCCACTTCTAAGTCTGCTGGTGTGATAGAAACAATTTTATCTTGCACAGTCATGATATGTACAACAGAGTCAAAAATAAGTGTAGTTGTGTTGGTGGCCAGGCATTCGCTCAATTGTTTATTAATTAGGTTTGCTGGCTTAGGCATAGTCCTGTGAAAATATAGCTCTACTTTTTATACACTCTTCAGAGTTACGCATTGGAACATGGGCACTTGTTGAACTGAAGTTCTCATTCAGTTTGGATTGACAGGAAGGACAGACAGAAAACCTCCTCTGTGTTTGCTGTGCAGATGATTTGTGCAAGTGCAATAGGTGTCTAGAGTTCCTGTGCAAATCAAGTATATTGTATATATTCAGTAAAACTTCAGTGTCCTGCAAGTGACTGACAGGATATTAAAGGTATGGTGCACCTGAATGGCAGCTTGCACTTAAAGGATCTTTGAGAATTAAGACTGTCAGGCAACTGTAACCAGTCCATCAGCTTCAGGTTAATTAAAACAGCAAAGAGCTATTCAAGAAGAATAACAACAAAAGAAGTTGTAGAATTTACAGCTTTTATAAATCTGTGTACTTCACAGTCAGTGAACAAACCCCATCAAATTCAATTTGCTTTTAACAGAAACACAAACCTCTCGTTTCATAGCTGCTTGTTTTACCACTGTGTATTCATTGCTGCGTTATTTTCTCTGCAACACCACATTCTTTCATGCTCCACCTAATGCATTATTTATATAACATTATATGCTCTGGAGATTTTCTAAAATTTGGACCAAGTCTTGATAAAAATACATAGTTCTTCTTGGGACAGGTAATGGACCTTCTTCTCACCAGTTCTTAGCCTTGTAGGACTGATCTATTCTACACTGACAGTCATTGACAAAGTTCCTGGCAGCCAAGAGGGCAAATTCCATTCTGGGGTACATTAAACATAGAATTGCCAGCCAGTCAAGAGAGGAGATTCTCCTAAAATATTTAGCATTGGTGCAGCCTCTCCTTGAATATTGTGTACAGTTCTTGGCTCCACAATATAAAAAATGATGTTAAGGTCCTTGACAGCATTCAGAAAAGCAAACAAAGCTGCTAAAAGGGCTGGAAGGCATGTCTTATGAGGAGAAACTTGGGTTGTCTAGTCTGGAGAAAAGAAAGCTAAGAGGTAACCTCTGCTCCCTACACCTTCATGACGAGGGAAAGCACAGAGAGAGGTGTTGGTCTCTTCTTCCTGGTAACTGATGACAGAATGTGTAGCACAAAGTTGTGACCGAGGAGGTTCAGACTGGACATTAGGAAAATTTTATTTGCTGTGAGGTTGATCAAACTCTGGAACAGGCTTCCTAGCAAGGTGTTTGAAGCTTCATGCCTGTCAGTGTTTAAGAGGCATTTGGATAATGGCCTCATTAATATGCTGTAACTTTTGGTTAGCCCTGGAGAGGTCAGGCAGTTGGACTTGAAGATCTTTGAAGGTCCCTTCCAATTGAACTATTCTATTGTGTTCTGTTCCTTATTATGTCCATGGTAATAAAACCAAGGCTAGTGTTTTTGATTTCGAGGGTGCACATAGCAATAATGGATGTCTTCATAGAATCATAGAATAGTTTATGTTGGAAGTGATCATTAAGGATCATCTAGCTCCAATTCTCCAGCCACGGGCAGGGACACCTTACACCAGACCACCTTGCTCAAAGCCGTATCCAACCTGGCCTTGAACACTTCCAGGGATGGGGCATCCACAGCTTCTTTGGACAACCTGATCCAGTGTCTTACCATTCTTGTAGTAAAGAATTTATCTTATATATTATATCTTATATCTAGCCAAATTCTACCCTCTTTTAGTTTAAAGCCCCTCGTCCTATCACTACACTCCCTAATAATGAGGCCCTCCCTATGTTTTCTGTAGTTCCCTTTATGTATTGAAAGGCTGCTATAAGGGCTCCCCAGAACCTTATCTTCCCTAGATTGAACTACCCCAGCTCTCTCAGCCTGTCTTCATAAGAGAAGTGCTCCAGCCCTCTGATCATCTTCATGGCCCTCCTCTGGATGTTTTCTAACAGGTCCAATACTTTCTTCTACTGGGGACCTCAGAGCTGAATGCATTATTCAAGGAGGGGTCTCACAGGAGCAGAGTAGGGGGAAAAATTACCTCCCTTGACCCATTTTCTACACCTGTTTTGATGCAGTTGAGGATACAGTTGGCCTTCTGGGCTGCAAGTGCATGTTGCTGGTCCCTATTCAGTTTTTCAGCCACCAACGTCTCCGAGCCCAGCTTCATAGAGCTGCTCTGTATTCACTCATTGCCCAGCCTATCATTCATGTTTGGGATTTCCCCAGCCCAGGTGCAGGACCTTGCATTTATCCCTGTTGATCCTCATGAGGTTCACACAGACCCACCTCTTAAGCCTGCCCAAGTCCCTCTGGATGGAATCCTTTCCCTCCAGCAAGGTGACCGCATCACATAGCTTGGTGTCATCTGCAAATCTTATTAATTTAAGAACATGATCCTGTTGATAAAGCACTACATTGAAATTTCAGACAGACCTTTCTTTTCTTGGCCAGCACTTGGGCGTGCTGTGTGACAGCATCCAATGACTTCACTTACCAAAGATTTTCTTCCTCCTCGCCTTTCCCTCATACATTTAACTATCAGCTCAGGACACAGACTCTTTTAGATGGAATACTTTGTATAAGTCTTAATACGTCTGGCCTTGATTAAAGTTTCTAGATACTACCACAATGTAAACAAATAATACAAGGAAAAGTTAAGATTGAAGTGATTATAGTTTATAAACCCATTTCTGTGAATAAATGTTGCCAGGATCAACATGAGGTAGCAGTGCCAAATCCATCAAAGTACTGACATTAATTAGAAGCAGATTTTCCCCTTAATTTCTTGAAAGAGAGAACCATGGCTTATTACACATTTTGTATCAAATGTACATTATATCTATTTTCTTTATGAAATCATCAGATAAGCACAAGATGTGAGCAAAGTTGAAAAAATACATTGAATGTATGTAAATTACATTGAATACATTGATTGAATAAAATAATAAGATCAGAGATGGAACTTCTGATCAAGCCCTGGCCTCTTGGAAATATAAAAATCATACTAGTACAGAATTTAAGATTAGCCAGTAGCTTGGGGTATTGGTAATGTTAAATACTACGAATCCTGTTAAAAGTTAGCAGTCATTTGAATTTTCAGATAGGCTAAACTGCAAAGGGAATTACCCATTTATTTCATCCAAGATTAAACTAAACAGGAATTCATATTTATTGAAGTTCATCTTCAATATGGGAAATGACAGAGAAAAAAAAAAATGGTGTGCCAGAGGTTACTGTGCTTTTGTGAGAGTGCTTATCTGCTCATATTGGCTCCTTGGGAAGGAAATGACTATCAAAGGACAAGAAT
Source organism: Anser anser (assembly GCF_964211835.1). Taxonomy (NCBI): domain Eukaryota; kingdom Metazoa; phylum Chordata; class Aves; order Anseriformes; family Anatidae; genus Anser; species Anser anser. Next base: position 149,262,912 of record NC_139721.1, read on the forward strand.
GGTTTAACAACAAGAATAAAGAGAGCTATTTAAAATGTTATAGAATATTTTTATTTAAAACTCATTAAATTTGACTACATTAACAGAGAATATAATCTTGCCTTAACATCAGGGACCACTTTGCAGCATCTGTCACACAAAGAGTCTCACACAGAGCAGTATGGATTATCAAACTCACACTCACCCAGTCAAGAGTAGATCCTGATAATTTTGGATGTAATAGCTGGCATGTGGGATGAGAAAAAGATTCTATTTTGTTCACAAGAAGAAGACAAAGGGTGAAAAAAAATCCCCTTTATGGATTTATTTTGCTCAGAGTCCTCTCTGTGCATAAGCCTTCAGTACTTCACCTTCCTCCACTTCCCTGACCTGACATGTCAAGAGGTAACTTGAAAGGTTTATACCATCTAAGAAGATTCTCATGTTGCAACCTATGAGACCCAATCTGCATGGAACTCTAAAATGCTATTTTGACACAATCTTCTTAAAGTAAACCACTTTCTCACAATGACTTACAAATTAGAGAAGACTTGATTCACATGAGTTTTGACAAAAATAGGGCACTGAGAATCTCCTCTGACAGCAAGAACATGCTTTGTGTATTTTGTTAACCTTTAAACATACTGGTTACAAGATTTGCTGTAGCCACTCTGCCCAATTACAAAACAAAACAGAACCATAGTAAAACTGTCTGCCAAGTGTTGTGAAATACAGAAGTGGAAGAGCCAAACCCACAAAAATCCCTTAAGCAATACGACCTCCAGGACATGCAGGTACGCAGACATCTGGAAATCTGAAGAAACATGCCTTTAAATTTACCATAGAGGGAATATAACAAAAATTAAATGAAAACAAAATGGATTTGGACCAAATGAAAATATTTTATATCCTCAGGCCAACCTCAGAAGTTGTTAAGTATCTTCATCTATAAAAATGAATGAATGTTAATTAACTCCACAGCAATAATAATAATGTCGTCATAGGTTGAATATATTTATTTTCTATTGTAATTGAATGAACTATTCTGTTGCTAGTCTGGAAAAATAAATCAGTTCAGAAGTCATCTTAGCCCTAATTTGTTGAAAAATTTATCTCTTCACTGAATCATGATCACCGAAGAAATGTCCACATTTCTGAATAGAAGTGGATGAAACACTGTAAACCTTTATTTCATGCAAACAAGGTCTCCCTGTAGAGAAACTGATCAACCTCAGCAATCCATTGGATTAGACACTTTAAAAGTGTGGCTAAATTACTTACCACAGGTAAAATGTGAAACATTAGTGATATTAGAAACACTGCACTAAACTAAACCCTCTGACTATGATGGGCAATGGGGAATTTTTAAAAAGACCTAGAGTTTACTCAGAACTAGTGAATGTTAGAATAAATAAGCAAACACTCTGAGTTAAAACACAATTATTTTTGACTACAGCGATTTTAAGTAGGACTATACACAGTTAAATAAATTTGTTTAGCATTTCAGTGACCTCTTGGTCAGCCCTAAAAATTAAAATTAAAACAAACAAACAAACAAACAAAAACCAACACATTTTAAATAGGACTGTGTGGGACCCAATATTTGCCGATATGTACTCGTCGTTTGTGTGCATGCAAAAGTGTAAAACACTCACTTATATATCTTGTTCTAAGAAAATATATGCAAGCCTATTAATTTTGTCCATCTTAGTAATTTTATTCATCTAAAATATCCACTCCTGACTTGTTAAAATAGTGCCTATGAAGGAACTTGCTCACTTCAGTTGCAAGGACTTTTTTCTAAATGCAGATAATGATACTCAGCTAGGCTAAGTCAAAACACACAGATTCTTGATCCTTCTATGAATAAGTTACCTGGAATAATTTGTTCTTTGTATTTTACTTGGTAATTGTCAACAAAGACAGTGATAGCGTTAATTGCCTTATCATGCTTGCTTACTCCTGCTGGAAGATTTTACATTCCATTAGAGAGTCCACAAGCCTTGGCACAGATTTCCGTGTTTATTTATATGAGATTATGAAAACTGGGAAACTGCTTGTCAAAAAAATATGTGTTACTGTATTTTATCTTGTTTAACAGGCTTTCTGTTGTTTTACATTCACTTAGGACTATGCTAGAGATGATAAAAAAAATAAAAAAAATTAATTACACCTTGAGCTCAAGCCATTTCTTCCTTGAGATATACTGCAAAAATTCACTGCTTAAATGTAAAATTTGTGAATTACCTTAAAAGATCTTACTCTCTAAGTATGAAATACTGTGATAGACAAAACAATGCCCAAAGTGATAGACTTAAATAATGTGAAGTAAAACCCTGCTGATTCAGCTAATGCCACAGGAAATCTTTTTCCTATAATGTTCTTTGGCATAATAGAAATACTATTTGGGTTTGTTTGTTTTTAATTCACTTTGCTATTTGGGCCTGTTCCTGCTCTCACTGTATTCTCTGCTAATTTCACAGGAATTTCTATCACATAATACTGGATCCTCAGACAGGAGTACTATCATGGTAATGGTCAAATGATGAACAATTCTATTGTAAACAATAATCTCTTGGAAGCAGACAGGTTTATCATCTCAAATGTTAGATAAAGCAAAAATATTAGAATAAAGTTTGAAAGCAAACATTTGTTATTTTAATCAAATAATCTGCAGAAATATGATAAAATTTTAGAATGGGCATTGACAACTTTCCAGATGAATGTTGCATAGCATTTCATTTTATTTCTCTGATTTTTTTTTTTTTTTGAAAATCCACAAATACACTTGTTCTTATAGGATAGGATTCTGAAATTTGTGTAGACAAAACAATGTAAACAATGACTTAAAGTCTTTCTTCTGTGCTGCATGAGGAGAAGAAGCATATTCATAAATGCAGACAAAGCTTCTGCTTTGGTTAAGTGCTAGTCCATGGAAAGTGACTGTTTAAATGTAAGGGAGATCCTGCAAGAAGATTGTTGATGATGAATACCTTAACTGGACATATTTTCACTGTCTCTTTTCACTATGTCAGCACACCACAGTGTAGTGGCTTCTTGACAGGAAGCTGGGAGTGAAGACCCCATAGCTGGATGGCTTCACAACTGCTCAGTAATTACTGCTAAGAATATCACACCCCTTATGCTGTTTATTGAAAAGATTTATAGAGCACTGAGTGTTTACAAGTTTGAAGACAACTGCCCGTTTCACTTCAGGTCTAGAAAGACATAGGCATCTGACTATATTTGTGGAAAGTTGCTCAGCTGTACAATTTGAAAACATGTTCAGTCACTTGCTATTAGAGTATTGCTAGAAGTTGAACTAATTACCTCACACTGTTGCTTATAGATATTTCAAATAAGGTGAGCCATGGCCAGCAGGCCTTTGGCAAAATTCATTAGAGATTGGAATATCAGGACAACTGCTGTTAAGCAAGAAAACTTGTTATGAGATAGGGAGATGAAAATTCAATTTAATTTATTTACAAGGCCTGGCCTGGTAAGCAGACAAATTATTATTAGTAGTAGATTTTTCTTTGTTAATTGAGTTTTTAACTTGATTTAAAAAGAAAAAAAAATAAAGTTTAATGGCCTAATTTACTTTTGAAGAAAGCTAAACAACATTTTGCAATTGAATCTTTTTGCATAAGACTTTACAATCTCTCATATACATTAAAAATCAGGAATTTCTGAGTGATCATTATTTTTCTTCCTTACAATGTTGCAAAATCTTAAATATCTCTTAGAATTACCAGTAAAGGGAAGAATGACAGTAATTACAAGTGGTTATTATTAATAATAAACACACCCTCAACCCCACTCCCAAAACTTTTATGAATTTTCAGAAATATTTTTAAAGCAAATTAATTTGCAAATGGATTTGAAAACAAACAAATAAAATAGGTTGAATTGTAAAGACTTGAAAGGATTAAGCAAAAAGATTTAAACATTTTCTCTTATTGCTCTACTCCTCATGATAAGCATCATAGAATTAACATAAGAACATTGGAATAAAGAAAAGTAATGGCTGGAAAACTCTTGGAACACTGAATTAGCCATTTCTCATTACTTAAGGATTTTAATTGACATTTTTTTATTGGCCATATGATGTCTAGAATTGTACAGCTAGTCTTCCTAGCCGATGTGCCAACATACTATAATGCAATAGATAATCTCCTATATTAGTATGACTGTAATGAACTTAAATTATGCATGAATACCCAACCAACATCTGGTCCAAGTGATACACAGAAGAGTATTTTATAATACATACAGTGTTTTCTGTTGCTAATACCTATTAAGTTTCATTTTCTGGCATACAGATTATATTTAGTTTTAGATTACCTCATAGCCTTAATACGCATTCTCAGTTTTCCTCACTATCTACGCTAGGGAAAAAAATGCTTATATTCTAGGTCTCATTTTCATCACTTAATACTTCCTTTGACATGCTTGTTCAATCTTATAGGGCATATGGTTTAGTTACCAAAAATAAATAAATAAATAACAGAGTTACCTTTTCTTGGTGATCTTGCCAGCACTGGTTATTCAAAATTAATTTTTTTTTCTAAGTAACATCATGTGTTCTCACATATACATATAGTGAAAGGCTTAAGTAGTTCCTCCAGTACTAAAAGACATATCAGTAGGTTCAAGATAATGAGGCTGATTCAGTAAGACTAGACCTTCAAGCTACATTTTCCATTCAATGAATACACATTCTCCTTAAAACTACAATGACACATGCATGAATGAACAGCAATGAAGTGGTTAATTCACTAGGAAAAGAAAGAACAGCTGTGGGCAGCTTGTGAAAAAACATGTTTGACCTGTCCATCATGGAGACATTTGTTCCTTAGTGCTGCAGGTGGCAGAGTTACTAAGAAAATCAACTCAATTCAACACAATCTTTGGAACGACTTGCTTGCTTGATAGTTTTCTGAACAGTGCACCTCTGTGTCAAGTCATGATCATTGCTGCAATACTTAAAGATCCTGACTGGGAACCAAAAGATCATTGCAGAGATCATTGTGAAGGAGACATTATGCTAACCATCTTTTAGCTTATGCAAATACAAACTAGAATGTAGGATTAGGTACATGATTAGGATACAAATGAAAGAAGCATTTCATCGTTATTACAAAATAGTACCAATTTATTAGAAAATAGTACCAATAAACACACTGTGATTACTAGTTTTAAACTGTTATCATTACTTCCTAAAGTAAGGTTAAATCTACTAAAATACTTCTTTCCAATACACACTTTCCTGTAAGTTTAAAAATTACTTGCATATTTAATTTTCTTTTATCTTATATTTCTCTGAAATTTAGGTCATGCTTACTATATTTAAACAATTAGTCTGCAGGTCCTCAAGAAGAATTCCTGATAAAAACAACGGTACTACACCAGAGAGGAATGTCGTCAGTTCAACACTGTGGAAAATACAGCTCCCAGGTATCCAAAGCTGTTGGAAATGTATTTTTGAGGGGCTTACAGATTTCAGACATACAAAAAACAAAAAACAAAATATGATATTAATTGACCATGAGGCAGGAAGAGAAATAATATGCTCCCTCAAGTCTTGTTGAGGAAGTAGCTCTAAAAGATAGCAGAGAGAGCTGGCAGATCTTTTTTTACATTCTTCTACTAGTTACTGATGACTTTCTGACTCCCTTCTCAATTCGCAAACCTAAAAAGTCCTACCCACACCAGCAGCAGAGACAGAATGTACAACATATACAATGAAATATAATGTCAGTGACATATGTTGTGTAGGCTATTGAATCCCTGCTTTAGGCCAGTGACCACTGCTTTCTGTCAGATGTTTTTATGAGTCCCAGCAGGGGCCCATGCACCACTCTGAAGTGCCAGTGTAATATTGGCTTTCTGGATCTGGCCGTGAACATAAGAAGCTACTAAGTTACTTGATAACATTACACCTCTGAAGTGCAATGTAGTAACTAAATTTGTTTGCTTCTCACATGAGAATTATGAGAGTTTTAAATTTGTTGAAAACATTACATGGGTACAAAATGTCTTCTTTTTTTTTAATAATTTTTCTTTGATAAATTTTGGCTGCAACACAAACATAAAATCCTATTTGACGTGGAAAATAATTTAGTAATCCTTTTCTTCCATGAAGCTGTAGTTTTAAGTTTACGCTGCTGTCCAACTACACCAACTACACCAAGAGGAACATTTATAGTGGTCTAGGCAACTGGTAGAGATAAAGTTAAATTTATAGAGAGATTAAAATTCTGAATTCAGCGAGATGAATGAAGTTCAATTTATTGTTGTGTTTACTATTTTAAAACCCAGGGGAAAATCCAGAAGGTAGTCTGTTATTCCAATGTGCAAGATGCCTGCCCTAGAGAGCTTATCATACATCTGACAGAAATAGCTATTAAATATATATCAATATACAATGGACTAGATATTATGTCTTTTGTCTAAAAATGATGTTATAGATTTTGTTTAGAGAAATGACTTTGTAAATTTTATCTCTCTAAGAAAATATTTTTATCTTGCTGCTACTTACAGTGTTTTGCTCTAGGCATTGGATTATTTCTGTGGACTTTTTGGAACTGCAACTCTAAAAAGAAAACAAATCAAAATATAAAACAGAACCGGTCTAGTGTAGTAGTTATTGGCATACATTCAAATAAGAAATGTGTTTAAAGCTCTTGGAAACGACTACAATTTAATTGCAATAATACAAACAAAACTGGTCACAATAGGGTTAAACTGGGGAAAAATACACAGGAGTAGGTAATAGAACACGTGCTGCTTTTATGCAGGTGATAATGAAAATTCTTTAGACCTCCGCAGGTGTAATTTAGTCAATTAGAGCACAAATTGAACAATTTCCTAATTGTTAAAGCAAATAACTAACATTATATCTATACCCTGAGACATCAGTTGAAGAAAGAAACATATAATTAACAGCTCATCAACCTAAGGGCAATTTACCAAACCTAAAATAAACAGGTTGTAATTCTCTGTAGTCTAGTAGTGACCAAGTTATAAATAACTTCTTTAGTATGAGTAATGGGCAATCATTTCTAAATGACAGTCCTGGACAACTCTAGGATTACCGTTCCTAATTCTAATGTAAATACCAACAAATTGCTTGGAATCTAAGTGCAGAGATTAGTGAGAGAAGAGCTTTTGTTTTCAACTACAGATGTTAATCATGGGTAAACAAAGATCTTATGAAAAACGGATCTGCTGTGTATCAGGTTTAAAGAGATAAAAAGGATTATTTCTAGATTTTTTTTGTTCTCTCAAGATACTTGTTTAATCTTTTTTATTTCATTCAATGTTTTCTTTAGATGGAGGAAGGGAAGAGGCTTTATCTTATATACATGGATTTATTTAGTCTTTAGGACCACTGGAATAACCAAATAATAGCTTTTAAATCTATTTACTATGTTTCTCTAGCAACTAGATTTGCTCTTACAAAGTCAAAGGGCAGCTTCAGACATCTTCTTGCATGTAGCTCTGCTAATGGTCAAATAAAAAGTAGGCCCATACTTCTCAAGTTTTTCTGTCATCCCACACTTAAATTTTCATCAGATTCGCAATTCTGTGGCCAAATAATGATGTATCCCTTTCCAGGATATAGTTGTTCCATCTTGGTTATAACTGGCTATTGATATTTCATGGTCATACTATTATTTATATAAAATAGTCTCATAAATAAAACTATGTATCTCATGATCTGTCATATCATCAAAAGAGCAGATTTTTTTCACACCTGATATTAAAAGTTGGCCAAGGGCTCTGCTATCCCTTTCATTTCCTATAGGAAAAGGTGAGGCCCCATGAGCTGTAAACTGTTACATTCAGATCAGATAATTTAAGTTACAGTGAAAGAAAATATCTATTAGAAGCTCATAAGTTATTTGTTCAACTGTTATACAGCAGTCTTGTTTAAAGCTACAAAACATATTGCTTCAACATTTTATGAGGAGGAGACACCACAGAGCAGCACTTAGTCGTGCATAGGGATCTGAGCACATTAGCAAGGCCATCAAGTTATACTGAGGAACCTGGGTTTCTGGGTTTCTTCAGTCACCATGACAGTACCATTTTCCCCAGGTGGATAATGGATAGGTTTGCATAGTAGTTCAAAACCACCACTTTAAATAGAGAATCCCAGTTAGATCTTCATACTCTTTTCTTCATTGATTTTGAATCTACAAATATCTAAACATCTTGATATTTAACAGAGAGGGAAATGAAGGGTGGGGCTTGAAATTCAGGTACCTGTACATTAACAAGGTATCTATATTCCCACTACTATTAATAGAGCTCTAGTCAATATAGTCATTGGACTGTTAAAGCTATTTATATCACCCTAGAGCAAAGAACCACACTGGGCCAGCTGAATACCTCCGTATCCCACTAATTGTGTAGAATTAGTCTCCATTAATTTAGTTAAACAGCTGAAACTCCCTAGAGTAATGCAGTCACTGTGAAAGGGTTGGCAGATATGACGCGAGCTTTCAGCTTCTGGGCAGGCAGGTGGAAGCTAGGAGGTTGCCATTGGCTTCTCAGCTGTTTTTTGATATCAGTATTTTGGCAACTGATTTAATCCTTACTTGTCTATTTTCAATAATGGAAATTTACTTATGTAACAAAAGTATGCAGACATAAAAATATAGGTGTATTAGTCCATGAATTAAAACCATCTCTGAATGTGTTTGTACTTGAACTTTCCTATATATTGCACAAAAAAGGTGGTGTTAATTTACTGAAAAGTACAATATCTACTGCCTGAATCTTCAGCACAACTAGATCTTGAAGACAACAAAACAAAACAACAACAAAAAACAACCAACCAAACCACTTACATAAATGGGAAGAGCTGTCATTTTACATATGAATATATATGTATATTGAAATGACCTGCTAACAAAATGAATGAAAGCACAGGTTAACAGAATAGCACACAGCTTCATTTACATTTCAGTTTTCCTAAAGGTATTTAACCACCTTCTCACAGTAAGTAACCAATTGCAATTCCCAGTCTACTTTATAGGCAATTTATTTGAAATGCACTTGGTAGTCCATGCTTTACTACTCCCTAAAAACCAAGGAAACATTAATCTTGCTTTATTTGCACCTGTGAGATCTCATGACAGCATATATATGCCAACAAGTGTAAAAACCCATGGCATATAAATTAAGTTCAGAAACAATAGCAAGCCATTTTTGGTGGAAATTTGATGTTTTCTATACATGCCAGTGCCAAGGCAATTTGTACTTTTTATTTTATTATTATTATTTTTTATCTTGATGATGTGCATAAAAACAGTTTTCAGATAAATGTATACTAAAAATAGAGAATGTTTTGGATGTCCATTCTAATTGGGAATATATTGGAAAATTACATTGTCAGGTTTAGTGCTGTTCTGCCATTAGCTGTTCTTAAACTGAGCCAACAAATGTTTAAAAAGAGCAAAAACTGTGGGGGAAGTTTACTGTTATGAGTGTTCTTTGTATTTTTTGAAGCAAAATGTTGTACAGGTTTATTTTTTAAACACCATGAAGACAATAATTCTAAAAATAGTATGTTAAATTCTTATTTTAAACACCTCATGCTTTCACTGAGTAGATATTTATGGATTTATTAAATAATCCTGTACCATAAAATGAGGGAAGAGTAACTGATCTTTATTGTAATTCTATCAATGTTCTTAATGACATGAATTAATTTGGACATATCATTTTCCTATAGTAATACTGCTCTTTCCTTATCTTTTAGAGGAAACAATATGTCTTTTACCCTAAAAATAATGTTGGAGATGTTGGATGGTTTCTCAGTTTCTCACAAAAGTTTTGAAATTAACTGCTGAAATATAGATATTTTATTTTACATAGAACAGTGAAAAAGAAGCTTAACAGTAAAAAACAAAAACAAGCCAACCTCCCCCTCCCACATACAAATTCACAAATTTCTGGATTTCTTTTTAATTTATTTGTTTTAGTGTAAAATTAAGTTACCAATAGACAGAATACAGCTGTGTAGAAACAAATAAACAAATAAACAAATAAACAAAACAAACAAACAAAAAACACCACCAAGAAAAAAAAAGAATCACCACTACAAATTTTCTTCCCCAGTAACAGAAATTAAAACAGTGGAAATGCAAACAAACAATAACAAAAACAAGTCTTGTGCAAGATGAATGTTAAATTATTTTATTTAGGCTGCATTTCTCTGGTGTTTGACTACCATGTGTAATACAGTCAGAGACTGTTCTTGTAGTACAGTTTGAATAGTGAAGAAATTAAGAACATAAGAATAAAAGAGAAATTAAAAATAGTTAAAAATTTATGAATGGGTAGTGTTCCATCCACCACTTGTCTCAAGACTTTATTTTTAATGTGTTTTGTTTGATACAGTTTTGCAGATTTTGCTTGCACACAAACATAAAAAGGAGTAGAAGTCTGTGAATCTTAGGACTCTTCAGCTAAAGTTCTTATTCTTCACTGTGGTTCTTCCTAGAGTCTGTTTAAGGGAGCATTTTATCTCTATATATCTCTCTATTCTTTTTCATTCCCTTGGTTTCTTTTTTTTTTCTTTTTTTTTTCTTTTTTTTTTTCCTTCTTTGTTCCCTGATTCTCTATAACTTATGTCCAAAATTTGATCACATCTCCATTTTTGACAGTGATACTGTGATGATGAATACTTTCTGGTTTGTGAGCTTGTGAACGTTCGGATTTTTTGCACAAACTTGATAGATCAACAGGACAATACCAACAAAGATTTATAATGTTGACAACATATGTTGTCGAAAAACAAAATTTTGCATTCAAACCTTGAGCCATTTCTCCTGGTTATTTAATTTACTCTGGCATAACTCATGTGCTAATCTAACAGCACTGACATTCTTTCTCCAGCTTAACTGTGCCAACTTGTCATCTGTTTTCCTTTCCTCTAATGCAATTTTATTGTCTGAAATGTAAGTGGCAACAAAGACATAGATAACATAGTGGAAGGAAAATGTGCAGGGTTTTGGAAAATGCCCATATACTTCTCTATGGGAAGAACAAGAAAATGTGTCTAATCTCCATTTCTCCTAATGCCATAAATGCTTTAGTTTGACAAAGCTAGGAAATTCTGTTGATTGGAAATTTCTGAAATTTAAAAAGGTCTTATTTTTGTACAAGCAACAGTGGAATTTTTAAAGTTTGTTTTATTTTATTTTTTATTTTATTTTATTATTTTATTTTATTTTATATTTTATTTTATTTTTGTTATGTTATGTTATGTTATTTTTACTTTATGTTAATTTATTCCCTTTAGAAGGATAATTCACTGTTTAGAAGGAAATTTATTGTTCAGATCTTTTTCAGAAAATTAACCCTATTCCAGACAAGAAAAGGATGACACTCAGGCACCCAGGACTACACCATTTACTTCTTTGCACTTTTCTACATGACAGATCACACGAGGGCTTGCTCCATACCTTATGCTTCACTGCAAAAAATTATATTTGATCTAAAAAATCTTTTAGGGCAATATGTTGCACCATGTACCTCTCAATATGAGTTCCAAAGGACTATTTATTAGAACATTTTTTTTTGTTTACATCACAACTAGCTGTGTTTAAGAAGGTATCAAAAAGAGCTAAGAAACTGAGCACCTCTTAGTAAAATCTATTTATTTAATATCAGCACGTTTTACTCCATTGTCATCTTCACATGCTTAGGTAGGTTATTATTGCACTTAACTGTGGCAGGACAGAAAAAGAGTTAAAAGCTCTCAGTTTCCAAATGTTACAAAGAACACCCACAACAAAAATCATCATCAAAACACCAAGAACTCACAGTCAAACAAAGGCAACAGTGCAAAAACCACAGCCTTCAGACACAAAGAAACCAGAGAACCAACAAATATGCAAACACAATATCCCAAGAAGTTTGCAACCAAGACAAAATCAATTATTCAAGTATTCAGGCTGCACAGCTAATACAGAGCTCTGGTTTGTATTTAGGTGAACATATATCTAGGTGAACATATTTCTTGAAATTTCTGGAAAAGAGATATCTGTTCCAAGCCATTTTAAAACTTAATACGGAAAGAGAATTTTTCCTTTCTACTGAGCCAAGTCATACTTTTGATTTCACAGGAGACTTCCTACCTGGATTTTAAAAACATTTCTTGAAAGTTTTCTGGTGGCTGGCAGTCACCATCCATCATATTAAAGAGTACTTAGCCATCCTTTCTGAGGTGGTGAGAAATGTCCTCTAGTAGAGGAACACCATTGCTGCTCAGTGTGTACTGGGTCGGTCCGGGATGTTAACTTTCCCTGCAGCAGCCCATACAGTGCTGTGCTCTGCACTCGTAGCTAAAACAGCAGTGGTATCACTCCAGTGTTGTGTCTGCTGCTGAGCAGTGCTGGCCCAGCATCAGGACTCTCTCTAACCCCCGTAGGGGTGGGCAAAAATGTGAGAAAAGAAACGTCACCAGGGCAGCTGACATAAACCAACCAAAGGGATATCCCATACCATATGATGTCACACTCAGCAATAAGAGGTGGAAAAAGGAGGAAGAGGGGAGGGGTGGGCTCTCGTTGTGAAAACGTCTGTCCTCCTCCTGAACACCGGCTATGTGCATTGAGGCCCTGCTTCAAGGACATGGTCAAGCATCGCTCATTTGTGGGAAGTAGAGAGTAATTTCTTTCCTCTGCACTTCCACATAGCCTTTACTTGTTTTGTTTAGTTTTCCCTTTCCCCCTCCCTTTTCCCCTTTCCTTTTTTTTCCCCTTTAGTTAAATTGTTAATTGTTTAGTTAAATTGTTTAGTTAAATTGTTTAATTAATAATAATCTTTCCTCAATAATTATTATTTTTTTTCCTTTAATTAAATCATCCTTATCTCAACCCGTGAGTTGTTCTTTCCTTTACTTCTTCCCCTCCTCATCTAAGGAGGGAGAGTGAGAGAGCGGTTGTGGTGTACAGCTGCCTAGCACAGTAAACCCACCACACAGTGTTGCATCAAGTTTGTGTAATGATTACCTCCAATTTGACAAATTCAGCATTCTTACTCTAGGGTTTGTAATTATGAATGCCTAATCCTGTCACTGCTAAAATGAATCAAAACTATATTGAGGGAATAATCAGGATTATTTTTGATTTAAACAAATCTTGACAATTATTGTGTTGCAAACCTAATCTGATTATTGGCTCTACTTTGGTTGCTTATCCTGATCTGAAACAAAGAAAGAAAAAACAAACAATAAAACTAACCTCTTAATGGGTACTGTGTTCCTTCAGAGCGGTGGTAGGCCTTAGTAGGGTATTCTTCTAGAGCTATGGTAAACCTTTCACTCAGTGTGTTTCACAAATAACCCGGAATTAAACAATAGCAAAAGTGATAGACAGAGCCATCAACCTGATCACACCAGCAAGTGGAGCATGCTCTTGACATGAACAATTTGATTTTGCCAGCCTCTGGACTCAGAGGATATGCTCGCAAATTGTGAAACCTCAGATCTGGTGATAAACTCAGTCATTAGAAAATCCTGGCATCCAGTGAAAAACTTTCAACTTACCTGGTCTTATATATCAATGAAGATTATATATAGGTAGATATGACTACTATTTTGTCACTTCTCTGACCCAATTAAATCTTTCTTGTAGAATATTTTGTAGGAAATCAGGTACTGTGATACTTTCTAACAGCATAAAGAAGAAAATTATACCACATTATTGCTGTAAGTAAATCATACGTTTAGTTTGCAGAAATATGGATCTTATATTGATTAATATGCTGCCCTATGAAGCAGTTTTATTGATTAATGGGAATGTAAATGGGAAAGCACACTGTTTTAATCAGATTAGAAAGTGAAGGACATGGAAAATTAAAATGCATGAAAAAGGTCCTGGATATGTTTTTTAGTCATTCATCTTTTTGGTATGAAAACATAACAAGCTAATGTGTCAAGAAGGCATAAGATTGATTAACAACAGTAAAAAGACAGGTATGTAAGTCCAGTCTGCTCAGAGTTCTTATATCTGAGAATACAAAAACTCTTCTGGAAGTGGTTGATCACAGATTCGTTCATACTAATATAACAATGGCTGCATTAGGTTAGATTAAAGGTCCACTCCACCTGGTATTCCTGTGTCCAGGAATACCAGGTCAGTAGAAGATGGAGCTCAAGCAGGAATAAATTTGATTAAGAAGTGCCTACAGACACGTGAAGCCAATATTGATACCTCAGATACTGTGGTCTGTGTCTCCTCAGCTGGTAGTAAACTATTTGTGCATGTTAGAAATGTGGTGTCAGTAGGCGACAAGTACCTCTGGGGAAAGCTGTACTGAAATTTGGAAGGTTGGCAGGAGAATTCTGGAAACTGTGGGAATACTGTTGGCTCCCTGGTCCTACCAAACCTCCAAACCAGCACCTATCAGCTTCCTGGACAATTTCTAGGAGTCATGAGTGCTGTTGGTGGTATGCTTATTATTGGTTGTGCCCTACCTGAGAATAAGGAACCTCTCTGATTCCCTATTTTTGCACTTTTCATCTTTTGATTGTTCCTTTTGTTTTCTTGCATTAGCCTCAATAATGATTTGATTGTATCTACAGCTTTTATTATTATTATTATTAATTTATTTATTTATTTTTCCTCTCTCTCTCATTTGTTTTGTCATGCTTTCTGCTTCGTAGGTGGATAGAAGAGGGTATCTAGTGTTAGTAGGAATGAAATAGCCTCTGGTTATTAATAGAACTGGAGAATATTTTCATTTTCATATGGGCAGTGACCTACACATCCTTCCTGACTATTGTTTCTTCCACTAATGCCAGTACCACTGCCTAGGTCACATAACCTTGTCTTTTTAAAGATTTTTTTTCAATGCAGTTGCATTTGATCTGTAATCACGATGATAACTAAATGACTACAGGTTAAATAGTTTTGAAACAATGTAATCTTACAAAAATGTGAAGAGAGATTTGTGTTTTTATTCCAGCAACATCATCCAAATCATCAGAATAAAGAAACATTTTCCAGAAGAATTTGGTTCTTCTTCTTGACCAAAAATAAAAAATAAAAAGTAAAAAATCACTCATTTCTTCCTGGATGGAAAGGTGTTTGTTCATTTTCTTCATGAAGCTGTTTCCCACCAAACAGAATTGTACAAATATATTAAAATATAGCTACTTAAGTCTGTAATGCAATGGTTTTGCCTTCAAAGTGTTTGGCTTCTTTAAAGGGCCAACATTTGGGAAGTTTTTTGTTTGTTTGTTTGTTTGTTTGTTTGTTTTTTTAGCCAGAATAAAAAGCCATGCTATAAAGATGCTAGATATAACTCAGCATTTAAGGTCCCAATAATGTTTTGAAAACCACTGTTAGTATATCAAGAAAAAGTCTCATATATTTTTCTGAATTCTTGGATGTACTGCTTATGAGTCAGGAGGAAAAAATACTATTAAAAAAAATGAAGGAAAAAGGTGAAGCTGAGAATAACAATTCTAACACTTAATATAGAATATAATTATTATATTTAATAATATTCAAGACTATAATTAATATATTATCATAAAACATTAAACTGAAAACATTTCAGTCTAGAAATCTCTAACTTGGGATCAGTTTTTAGAAAATGAGCATTATTGTAAATTATAATTCATTTTTAATTTATTATCAACATTAAAAACCTAAACTGTGAAATAGACTCCACACAGTAGAACAACATGTTGATAATACTTTAACTCCTGAAAATAATGACTATGGACTATGTTTAAAAGATCTGTTTCTATTTGGATTAACCCACAAAAGCATGGATACATTTTAGTCTCAAGGCTATGAAGAGGAAGCACTTGAGTCTGCTGCTATAATCTAGAGTGCCTGAAAGCTGAATAGAGCATAAATATGTGCCCATGTCCAGTTTGTCCACACTGGAATTCTTTGTAAACTCAAACTAGTGGAGCTCAGAACTGAAGTTGTTATGGGATACCTTGGCAACTGGGAGGGAGAGACTTCATTCTACAGCATAAGTATAGCTAAAGACTACAGAACTGCAGTTTGACCTCTGATCTATGGTATTAAATGTGATGTCACATATATATAAATCATTTCATAACTACCTTGATGGATTACAAAGAAAGACCATGACAATGAGAGAAAAAAGATTAAACAAAGGGAGCTAAATAACCTGATCAGTGGCTCTTGTCACCCAAACTCTACTCAAAGATCCTCAGATTTACACAAATTGGAATTAACTCTATGCTTATCTAACTTTCTCAGTAGAAAAATGATAGATACAGTTAGAGTTCCAGGGCAGGATTAAGCCATAAAGACAGGTCTCAATCAGTTTTGGACTATGCCAGCCATTTATGGCTTGTAGCAAGGATGCTGCAAATCTTATTATCCATTTCTTTTTCTCTCTCTCTCTTTTTTTTTTTCTTTTTTTTTTTTTCTTCTTTTCCACACAGTACCCATGCACTGCAAAATGTTCTAGAAAACCTTGAGTGCTACAGTGTGATGGAAAGGGCTAGAAAGCCACGCAATCCAGGCATTCCAGGGAACATGTTTAGGCAAAAACCCTGATTTTCATAAAGATGTTACTGGAAAACCATTTTGTCTTTTTTGCATTTTGAGTCAAATGTCCTGGATGCTTTCCATGATGTTCTTCCATGCATGTATCCTCCTCATCTATTATACTGGTAGTGATACTACTCACTTCAATAAGTATTATAAATGGAAGATGCTTCCTGAAAAGAAAATGCATGAGGGGATATTTTATCCTAAATTTTGAACAAAAAGAAGTGAAACAAATGATTTTACCCTGAAAATGTTGCTTCTCATAGTCATTTCTAAACACATGATTACAAATATACTTAGTTTTTGAAAGGATCAGAACAAAAATAAAAGAACATATTAAACCACATTGTTTATTACATAAAAATCCTATTGAGAGAAAAACAGATGATGAAGACAAAAGGTAATTTGGGGTCACAGTGTTTGTTTTCAGTTACCTTCTCTTAGTATTTCAAAAGATTTGAGTTGCTTATTCAAATCTCTTCCTTAATAATCCATCATTTTATTTTCGAGACGTGCAAATAGGTCATCTGAAAGAAAACTTTCTGAAAGTCACAAACAAGTACAGAGGACCCAGAGGCAAGAGGTCTGCAGAATCTTTAAAAGGTAGCTGGAGGCTAGAGCTAAATCTCTGAAATTTGATAACCAAAAGCTCTAGTCTAACTAATACATGTTTAGGGGATAGACATACTCCACAAAATCATCCAAACCTAAGGTTGAAAAATAATAATAATTGAAGTTAATATATATATTGTTCTTGATATTAATTCGTCATAATATATTTGCTCAGGAGTGTCAAATTTTGTATAAAAGCATCATACAGAGGTTTTTTAGCCTCCAAAGAAATTCTATTTTTCGCACCTTATGACGGGGTAAGAGTTTGAAAAGGTATAATGTTTCCAAAGTGAATCTCTGTTAGAATAATTCTGCAGGCTCAACTATTATGTCAGTGAGATGCATCATGATTGTTCTTCAAATGGTGCTGCCCTTTCATGTCCCACTCATATTGTTTTCCTAGGAATCTAATAAAATGACAAAAGAAAATTGCTTGAAGACAATCAAATAATTTCTACTACAAAATGCAATAATGCATTCTGACATTCATTGTCAGAATGTCCTAATGGTCATAATGCTGACAGTATAGAGATCTAGAGAGAGTGATCTGGGGACCATTTCACTAAGGAAATCAAGGGGGAAATAGGACTCATTAACACCTTTCCATGATGCTTGATAGAACAGTCATTGCATATTGGACATATTCAGGAAAAGGTTGACAGACATATATTTTGAAGCAAAGATGGTGAAACTATTGTAGCAACTCCTCTGTGAAATTTTCCCAGGAATCTCCATATCTAGACTATCTTTCTGTTGCACCAATTTCATGGGGCTCAGAGCTGACATAGTTCTGTTCTACCAAAATACAGGGCTCTATTGCGGTCTTGCAGATTCTCTAATTGGAAAATCATTTGTATCTTAAATTCCGACTACTCTACCAGGCCATTCTTCTGTGCCCAAATGGAGTTTTTTCAGACCACTTGCTGAATTTTGAGTGAACTACTGCAGTAAATTTTTTTAATAAGAATGACAGTGTTTGCATTGTCTGACCTTGTTTTTCTCAAAATCAGTTTGAAACGTCACTTTTTAAATTCAGTCATATCTATATCTGTAACACAGGAAGCTAATCCAGTCAACTGATGCTATGTTCACTGTATAAAAGGTACTAGTAGTTTGGATGAAAAATCAGTGCGGATAAGCAATGTTAAAAGCAACTAAATTTATCCTTAAAGCAACTACTTTTTATCCTAAAGGTGAGCTGTTGTGACAGTACACATAAAAAGCAATCCAAATGAGTAGGAAGAAATCTTTTTTTTTTTTTTTTTAAATTTGTATTTCTGGTTGAGTACAATACTGCCTGAAGAGTGTACTTCATTTTTCATAAATAAAATTAGTCTGAACTGGAAAAGACTTTTTTTTTTTTTTTTACTAAATAGTTTTTCATTGCTCGTTTAAATGTTAATCTGCAAAATCTAGTATTATATTATTGCTAACAGTCTTTGTGAAAACAGGTCAGCTCTGACTAATATATCAACTGATAAAATGTGAAGATATATTTAAAGTAGTTTGTATTTTTTGTGTGAATTTTGCTAATACAAAGTCTATTACATTTACAGATAGGCTGGAGCGATGGGCTGAGGTCAACTGCATGAAGTTCAACAAGGCCAAGTGCCGGGTCCTGCACCTGGGCTGCAACAACCCCAAGCAGAGCTACAGGCTGGGAGATGAGTGGCTGGAAAGCTGCCTGGCCGAGAAGGACCTGGGAGTATTGGTGGATAGTCGGCTGAATATGAGCCAGCAGTGTGCTCAGGTGGCCAAGAAGGCCAACGGCATCCTGGCCTGTATAAGAAGCAGTGTGGCCAGCAGGTCTAGGGAAGTGATTGTGCCCCTGTACTCGGCTCTGGTGAGGCCGCACCTCGAGTACTGTGTTCAGTTCTGGGCCCCTCGCTACAGGAAGGACATGGACGTGCTCGAGCGAGTCCAGAGAAGGGCGACCAAGCTGGTGAGGGGTCTGGAGAACAAGTCTTACGAGGAGCGGCTGAGGGAGCTGGGCTTGTTCAGCCTGGAGAAGAGGAGGCTCAGGGGCGACCTCATCGCTCTCTACAGTTACCTGAAAGGAGGCTGTAGAGAGGTGGGGGTTGGTCTATTCTCCCACGTGCCTAGTGACAGGACGAGGGGGAATGGGCTAAAGTTGCGACAGGGGAGTTTTAGGTTGGATGTTAGGAAGTACTTCTTTACCGAAAGGGTTATTAAGCATTGGAAGGGGCTGCCCAGGGAGGTGGTGGAGTCACCATCCCTGGAGGTCTTTAAAAGACGTTTAGATGTAGAGCTTAGGGATATGGTTTAGTGGAGTACTTAGTGTTAGGTCGGAGGTTGGACTCGATGATCTTGAGGTCTCTTCCAACCTAGAGAAATCTGTGAATCTGTGAATAAGCTGTTTATAGCACAGTATTATGGTTATGAATGGCTAAAATCAAAATAATACATCAAAATCCTTGAAGAAAATGTTGCAAGTAATTTGAACTGAAATTTTCTTAATAATATATTCAGCCATTAAATGAAATAGTTACCCAAATCATTGACTAAATCCAATGGAAGTCAGAGAAGTACAGCAAAATTAATCCCATTGTAAATAAGTAAAATGCAGAATTCCACAGGACTCTACCCTCTATTCTGAGAGCAACATGCAGTGGCTTTCCAGTAAGGCAAAAATGGTGTCCACCCTCTGCACCTTCTGGGTTGACTGAAACCCAGATGGAGGGTCCATGACCCGCCCTGGCAGACAACTCTACCCAGGAAGACCTCCCAAGGACTGAAAGAGCTGCCCACACCCTCAGTTGCAGGGAACTCCAGAAACTGGAGGTCCCCCTAGGGCCTGAAGTCAGAGCTGGGTGTTGTGGGTGCAAATGTGACCATATAGATGAACTCTGAACAAGCTACCAGGTTGCAAGAGGAGGTCAGCAGGCTGCGATGCATCCAGGAGTCTGAGCAAGAGATCGGTGTGTGGGAGTCATGTGCTAACGTGTGCTGAGCAACAGCTCTGCCTTAAGTCCTCGCAGGAGGGTGGTAAAGTGGCTTCCAACCTGAAACCAGAAGAATTGGCAGACTTGCAAGACAAGGGAGGCTGGACCCTTGTCTCTGCTTGGAGAAGAGTGAGGAATCACCTCCTTGCCCCTGAATTGCCCCTATGCAACAGATATGATGCTCTGGGGCTCAAAAAGGAGAGGGTGTCAGTAATAACAATAGTAACAGTCAAGACCCAGGAAAGGGCAACTGCAAAAAGATGGACCAGCAAACCTCTTGTATAAGAACCAGTACCATAAATAAGCACGGAGGTTGTTGGTAATTAGAGACTCCTCTCTGAGAGGCCTCCCAGATTGCCTCCCAGACAATCCCTTGAGAGAGGTGTGCTGCCTTCCTGGGGCCCACATTCATGGGCACAAAGAAGCTACCGAGCTTGGTCAAGCCAGAGGATTATCACCCATTCCTGACAGCTTGAACAAGTATACACCAAAGAAGCCATATGAACTTTCTCTGTTTCTGTCTTTTCTGGTAACACCAGGTGAGCCATTGAGGGATATCTGTCTCAGTTCTATCTTTAGCCCAGCAGGGTTGCTGATAATTTCTGTAATCCTTAGAGTGGGGGCTAGAAAGTAGAGTAATTACTGCTATCCTGCTTTCCTGGACAACTCTTTGTGCATATAAGAAGGGCAATATATTACTTAAAGTTACTTCTTCCGGATATTTCTTTTTGGTTTTTATTCTGTCCTTTTCTCCACATAACTTGGTATCAAAACCATCATGTTGTCAAGGTACAACACTGGCTACCTCATCATCAGCATACGACAGCTCCTTTCACAGCTGTAAATGTTTTCTGCATCTTACCTTGCTTCAGAAGAAATAATGTAGGCTGGAAATATCATGACATATTTTCACAAAGAAAATATCAATTTGTCAAACCTGAAGGCATATAATATGTATTTATTTCAGTGAAAGTTTTTTTTTTTTTTTTTTTTTTAAGTTTTCAGAAGAAGAGCAAACATATTTAGTTAGAACTTGATGTTCAGTTGAACTGATTTAGGCAAAGAGAATCTGGGCTCCTGACTTTGCGTAAGACATAATCTGTTGATTCAGGAATGAGAATCCCTTAATAACTTCAAGGGAAATCTTACTTCATAAGAGGTTTATTTATTTATCTTTCACTCATTTCAATGATTTATTAAATAATTTTAATGCAACAACTTAAAATCTCATATTTTCTTAGGTGGGATTTGTGCTGCCCCAAAACTGTTTGTTTTTTTTCTAAAATAAAGGTTTGTCATCTTGAAAACAAGAAATGAAGCTTTGTTAATAAATACTTGGAAGTTATTTAATACATTTTCCTTTGATTTTACTACTTTACCAGGTGAATTATTTCCCCCTCAGACCTCCTCAGTGCAGATGTTAAGACTAATTGCTGTGATTTTTTTAGAAAAAAAAAAAAAAAGACTGCTTTGCTTTGGGACAATATTAAATTATTTTTACAAGGTAAATTCTAGAAGAGTGACACTTGGTGTCAACACTATATAAACAATAGCTGCCCTGAAATTGCAAATCTATTTCCTTCATTACTGCTGATGTCCTGAAAACCACAGAACACCAGAACTGACAGAAAAACAACCCATTTCCTCCAAACTTTCCTGCTGAATAATTACTTCCTGTGTTTATCAGATACATATTTCCTGTGGGCTATTTACATACGTTTTTCCTGTGCATGAGATTCTTAAGGAATCTAGGAAAAGCTAAATTTTGCAGAGTGCCATCTCGAAATAACAAGAAATTGAACAGATTAGCAATAGGCAGAAAAATATTTAAATAAAAAAAATTGAAAATATTATCTTTAAAGATGTATTCAAAATATCTTTCCTAACAGTTCAGTCATAAAAAAACTTAGACTGCATTCAGTTTTCACAGGTGTATCAACTTTGCCTATTTATTACTGCTGTTATAAATAAAACAGTTTTCAGGCTTCTTTCCTGCATACACAAACCCCTAATTTCTGCCCATTAATTCTAAAAGAAACTATTGTGATATTTAGAAAAAAGAGACAGACATTATCTTTAGAAGAGCTTAAAGAACTCAACATGCTCTCCTGTTCAATTTTGTGGGATGGTAGTCTTCTGAAAATCCTTTTGCTAGCTTGCACTGGACAACATCACAAAGCCAGTATGAAAGAAGGCTTAGGGACATAGATCTTTTTCCATTTTTCCCTTTCTCCTGAGACATTTGGAATTCCTTGAAGGACTCATGATAAAGATTTGGTGTTTCTACACGTAATTAAAAGATATTTGTTTTGGCTGGATGCCCACCTGCACTCTTCCTTCCACATCCACACTAAAAGAAGTGCTTACTTCAAATAGTAAAATTTATTAAATGTTGATAATACAATGCCATTCCCCTACCACCTCTCAGAGTTGTGTTTTTTTTCTCTGGTTGGAGTCTAATACAAGATTTTTCAAGAAAACTGAAGGACCTGTTGGTCCCATGAGTTATTCTTTGTTTTATCGTTCTTATAATTGGTGTTGCTAGCTGCTGTGTGTGAAAAGACTTTTCACTAACCTCCTAGCAGAATTGTCTTTGATATATATCAGCATTCAAAGTTTCTTTTGCCAGCAGCTATTGCTTCTTACACATATGAGGAATATGTGGAAATGCACTACTGAAATCAGAATCTCTGTACACTACAAAATTTCCTTAGGATTCTCCCAGAAATTTTCTAATGCAATACGACATCTCCAGGTTGGGTGAGTCTTGGGTGAATGGGTAGTTGCTTGAAAGCTGAATTTCCAAAGTCCCAGGTTCTAGTGTCTCCTCAGGTGGTAAGATTCTGGTGTTGGCTTGTGGTGCTAAATGACAAACAAAGTGATTAATTGAGCTATATATTTTAATCTTTCTTCAGAATCAGTTTTCAAGCAAAAGGGGAATGTTTCATCTAATGGAATGAAACTGTAATTCTGCACTTCCTTTGTTAAGATGAATTGAAGTGTTCCTTCTATACAGAATGAATCATTCTCCATTGTCAAAATGACATCCATTATTTGGAGCTGAAGCACAGATCAGTCTAAATAGACTTGACTATGTATATGCTTGGATTAAAGTATTATTTGAAAATAGTGTTTTGCTATATGCAAGTCAAACCTTACAAACTTTACTAGCATACCTATCTTGATTAAGTATTTGGTGACATCTGCTTCATGCACAAGAAAATTTTTAGTGCTTTCAGCTACGTCTCATCCTCTAACTGTTTCTTGATATTCTTTAATTGTTCATAATGCATTCAAAGGGTGAAGATTGTATCTATAACAGGGAGATTTTCATTGAGAAAAGTATTGTAGAACAGAGAAAGCTAACTCACTTAAGTGAGATGGCTGTGTTTTCAAGAAGCAGGCTTGATTTGGAGAATAATGAAGAAAAATTTCTGTACTGTGGGTAGAGGGGCACTTAGCTGATGCTGAATGACAAGCCCAACTACTCAATATTTCTGGTGCTGAGTAGAGCTTCAGCAGAGGCAGTGTTTTGATTAAATGCTTCCACCATATATCCAGTGTAAACTGGAGACCTAAATATGCAAACTTCTTAAATTAAATTCATTTTTTAGAAGGAAAAACAAACAAACAAACAAACAAAAAAGCACCTCCTTTAAATTAGTTTTTAATTTAAGCAGCAAAATCCTAGTGTAACTGATTTAAATTAAAACTCAGTTATTGTGTAGTTCTTATCTTTATGTTGTATTAAGAGGGTACAGTGAGATACTATTGTCTTGGAAGAAAATTGAAACTCTTGCCTAGTTTTAACATTGTAAAAAGAAACAAATGGATTTTAATATTTTAAGCATCTAGACTTGAACAGCAAGTGAATCTCATTAATATCTGTTGTTCTTTATTTAGCTGTTCCTCTTGCTGACATTTCTCCCTGTGGTTTTCATTTTAACAAACCTTTATCTTTAAATGCAAATCCCCAGGACAAATGCAAGAGTGGCTGGATTTGATACAAATCTAAAAGTACACATATCTGTCATTTGGGCTGAAACCTAAATAAATCTTACAAATTATGCAGTGGAACATAAGATTAATTTCTGAGTTTCGAGGTTCTACTTTGCTAAAATACCTTGTGTGAAAAAGAGAAGAAAAAATAAAACAGGATTATAAAAATTAGGTCAAGTGAATCTGGGATTTCAAACATTTATATCCATCACTCATGGTTGCATGGTTATTTCATGGGGTCATTACACTGCTAAACAGCAAAACTTATGTTGTTTTGACTGTGTGTTTTTGTATCTTAATATATTTGGAAGTCTTTCAAGTTCAACACTAGAACTGATATACATAATTTTATAGTGCTTATTTCAGTTCCACTACATCCTGTATTTTGGTGCTCTCATCGGAAGAATCTGTTGACTTCTTATTAATACCCTCAAACTAATTTAATGGAGATTCTACAGATTTCGTCCTTCAATATGACCTCAGGTGTGTCTTTCTTGACTCAGTATTTTTTTTATTCCTTTTTTTTTCTTTAAGTTCATTTTTTCCCCTATAGTTAAAGAACAAAATGGATGTCTTGTAAGTACAGATGTACTTACACTTTATCTTACACTTTGGTTTGCCAGCTATGTTAATGTATTATGATTTCTGTATTGCTTTGACTAAAAAGGTGCTCAACCCGATTAGTTTTAGGTCAGATAGAATATCTTCACACTAATCTGTTCAGATTTGGAAGGTACAAGAGGTACTGGGATGGAGACAATGCAGTGTAAAGCAACATAAAATTACTACAGCTTTGCCAAGAAAAGTCACAAGCGGCCACCATCAAGGATGAAATTATATGTGTAAGTCATACCACATCTTTTAGTAAAGGTCAGATATTTAATGCATGACTCAAAGGCTATATTTCTTATGTGAACTTCCATGACAGGAGACATTACTCTTGGGGTACGTCCAAAATTCCTTGCTATCATGACATTTTTCCTTTATTATAGTAAATGGTCACATCTGTCTAATTAAAATAATTATTCCTCTAGCTATGTTGATGCTGCAGAACTTTCATTTTTCCATCTATGGAAATAGACACTTGCACCTCATGTGCAGCAATAAAGCCGGTGAAAAGACTAGAAAACGAGAGTTAAGAGCAGATGAGGGAACTGGAGTTATTAGTCTGGAGGAGTCTGAGGGGAGACCTCATTGCTCTCTACTACTACCTGAAAGGAGGTTGTAGCGAGGTGGGTATTGGTCCCTCTTCTCTCTCAGACTACATGTGATAGGATGCAGAAAGTGGTCTCAATTTGCACCAGGAGAGGTTTATATTGGATATTAGGAAGAATTTCTTCTCAGAGAGGGTAGTCAAGCATTGGAACAGGTTGCAGTGGAAAGGGGAAGTGGTGGAGTCCCTCACCACAGGGGAGTGGTGGAGAGGTTGACAGATGGACTCGATGATCTTGAAAGTCTTTTCCAACCTAGATGGTCCTGTGATTCTTCTGTGTGGAAATCTGGGAAATATCAACCATAAAGCAACTTGGGAAACAGCTAAAATTGGACAAATTTAGAGAACCTTGTTGAAGGACATTGGGATAAACATGGACTAAATTCAGATATTCCATGTTCCAGGCCCATTCATCAGTCTGGGTCCTATAAACTTCATTACCTTCTTCTCTGGAATGTGTTTGATAGAGGAAAAGCATTTGTCTTTGCTTTGGGAAGGCTTCTCCACATTATGCTATGAAATAACTAGAGAAAAAAGTAATTTCTGAATGGTGTTAAAATACTATGCTAATGAGTCTGGTCAAGGCCAAATACTTAGAGAAATGAGAAAAGTCTAAATGTGTTATGAAAATACAAGGAACCAAGAGAACGTGTCTTGAATTATCTAGCCACTGAGAGGCCAATTTTGTACTTACGGAAACTTTAAGCAACTTTTGGAATACAAACAAGTGACTTTTCCAAAGCTTCTTGTAGATGAGAATGGACAGAAATTTGTTTCAAGTTATGAGAGAAAAGTCTTACAGGCTTTGTAGCTGCAAAGGCCAGTAAATAAGTAAGTTGACTGTTTTCTTGCCCAAACTTCAGATGACCTTATGTAGTTTGCACCTATATAAAGACTTACATCATGCGTCACGAGGATTAATGACTCAAGTTCTGTATCTTTCATTAAATCTTTACTGAAAATAAACAATGGTAGATTAAAATAAAAATTAATTGTGTCTTGAAAAACTCTATATCCAATATTCGTTTCTGACTTAAAGTAAAAATGTCAAATTCTGTAAAGTTACTCTAAAAATAACTTTTTTTTTTTTTCACAAGTCTTCTGACTTTTTAATTAACATAGATTCACTTTACATTTTCATATATAAAATTCTCTTGCCTTTTATTTTAAAATCTATAGGAACCATAGCATTTTAAAAAAAATTGGCACTTTCTCCCCCAGGCCAGGGTATTCACGGTCACTGATATTTTTCTTTAAATGGGTCTGGCTTTAGCTTTTCACACCCTTCTCTGTGTGGTTGTGTGAATGGCTTTATAAGTACCTATGTGTATGGATGGAGAAATAATCACCAAAACCAGCAGGTGAGGAGAGAAAAATTATGAAAGCGAGCATGTGAAAGTCTTCCAAGAACTGAAAATCTCTGGATACTATTGTTCTTATTAAAACTGAAAGAAATTATAAACTCGGAACAATAAAGAGTTGGTGAATTTGACACAGGCCACCAGCACACATCCACCCCATCCACATTGTATAACTCAGACTACACCCAAGAAAAGGGTGGCAGATAATGCAAAAACAATAAAAATAGGATTTTATATACACACCTGAATCAAAAAAAAAGCTCTGAAGGACTTTCTGAACATCTTCCAGAAGCCACTGGTGCATTAGTACTGTGGTATTATTTATCTGCTATTAATTGGAAGTTTGACTCTGTTAATAATAACAACTTAATTAAAAATAAATAAATAAATTGTGATTTACACCTCCCCCTGATTTAACCACTTGACAGAAAAAAAGGGAATTTACAAATTGGATACAATAAGGTATTGGAAATCAATTTCTTGTCAGGAAAAAATTAATACTTTTGCTATTACCAAGACATTTAACAAGGCTAACAGTGTGACATAGATGAGCTATGTATGAATATACTGCCTACTATGATTTCTATTAAGTTGCCGTCATAATCAGTAGCAAGAAAATCTGGGAAACAAGTCATATGTTGGAAGTCTCTCTTTTTTTTTTTTCTTCCCTTTTTGTGAGTACTGAAATCAAAAGATGCAAAGTACAGTTTATTTTTGTTGTTATTACACTCTGGTTAAGACCCAAAGGTTGAAACACATCCTTTGGAATGGCATCCAGTGTGCAGTGTTTCCTACTTATCTAAAATGTCATTTGTAATGTGGGTATGTTTCAACTCAGTTTGTCTCAAGGCCTGTGTTTGTTGTTTGACACAGTATTGTATGCAGTACATATAGCATTATGTGGATTGCAAAACAGCTCTGAGCCAATGTTTTAAACTGTGGCAGCACAATGACCATGAGTTGAGCACCAAAGAATGTGGCAGATAACCACAAGCTGTAATTCTGGCAATTACAGCAATGATATTTTGAGAGACTGGATGGCTGCAGTGGTATTTTTCTATTCCCTCTTAAGGTCTCCCTTCAAAGTTAACAGTTCAGTTTTTCTTAGTTGGTCTGGCATGAATGTTTAACTTATACTGGAAAAGTTATTCTGCCCCAGCAAGATATTTAAGCTGTATGTCTCCTCTCTTTGTTTTTTATTCACAGATGTAGCTATGTCAGTGTATGGAAAAGAGATGCAAAACTTAGAAGATTATGCATAAGATCTAAGATTTTTTTAACATGGACAAAGAAAGCAGATATTTTGGATTTGAGGGGAAAAAGAAGCAAGAAAGCTAGCATTCTTCTCATAGCTGCACATATCATTTCTTAAGTAGGAAAATAAAAATATAAAAATGTTATTACTTGAATAAGAAGCAAATTTCATATGTTGCAAATATATTTGGACAGATAAAACAAACTGGCACTTGTGGAAGAGGTGTGCTGCCACAAATTGGAAGTGGTAAAATGCAGTTTAGAATATTCATAGCAGGTTGGTCTTATTTACAAAATTTTTCTCATCTAATTTTGGCTTCAAATGATCAGGTAGAATGAAAATGAGTGAATAGTACAAATATTTAAAAGCCTTGTTTAAAGTCATGGCAATACGTTCATCCTTCAATGTTTGTCAGCACATGGTTAATAATATCAGCCATTTTGCTCATGACATACCTACTGCCACATGAGTAACCAAATGTAAGTCTCTCTGTTTTCTCCTTCCCACTTCCATTTATAGAAAAGACTCATCAAAAAGTACTGTTGCTTTCCACCATTTCCAAAGAACAAATTGCTTTTGTCTTATTCAATTTGGTTGAAGAATTGTAACCACTATATTTATTTGAGCCTTTCTCTTAAACTAAAATCCCTGGCTAACTTTCACAGATAAACTGTTATGTACCAAAGCTATTTTCAGTGTGATTTTAAAAGAAATATGACATTGATCTATTATTTGACCATCATCTATGCCTAAGTATGCAATTAAAAACCTACACTTTTTTTTTTTTTTTTTTTTTTTTTGTTCTAAGGTAAATGACATTACTTTTTGTAATACTTACTTACTTTGGCCAATATTTAGCCAATATTTATTGTTTGGTGGTTTGATGGTGCTGTAGATGAATGATGTATCATACTGCTAACAATAACTTATGGTAGCATGCTGAAGTGGCATTTCAGCTGTTGAAACACATGGTGCATGTTTGAGTCTTCACTACAGAAATGGACTGAGAGGGTTATTGACCTACTAAATGCTGATAAACACAAATATCTGATTTAGATGCTACAGATCTCACCATGGTCACCTTTTGGCTTGGAATCATCATGTCATAGAAAATGTGAAGTATCTTCCCATATTGCTCCAAAATGTGGGTAAGCCCAGTACAGAAAAATATTTGAGGAAAGTATCCATGTTCTATTTTTATCCATATATTGATCTTATGACATTAATTTTCCTGTAAAAACAGCTACTTTATTTTTTCTCTTTTTGTGTAAGGTATCTTTTGTTTCCAGTAAAGCTGATGCTGTTCAGTGACCTATGTTTGTAAAGATGAGGAGGCATAAATGAAAGTGCCTCTGCACATGACAGAATTTAAAGGGCAGGATTCACAATTGCCATTCAAAGGCACAGATACATTTGATTCACTGAGGTGAATCAGAAGACAAACTTTTATCTATATTTTTTTTTGTTCAGAGGTATTGGCTCCTCTGATATCTGTTAAAGACAACTACCGATAGGTTTGCCTTTCATATTGTTTTCATGCCTACTGTTGTGGAAGTCTGGGAAACACCAAGTGGCCCAAACTAGTTTCACATGTGTAGAACGAGATTAAGGATTTGAAAACTGTTTGTTTTCTTTCCTATACTGACTTTTTTCTTTTATAATTATTATTATTGTTTATTTAATCATAACATAATCAGCTTCTATTTTTAATCATTGTATGAATTGAAATAGAACTAACACATCACTGTAGGTCAAACAATGCTCTAGTAATTTCCAAGAGTGGTATTTTCCTTACTGTTATTTCATAAACTGAAAAATATTTAACTCCTGCAGAAACCTATAAATGGTGAATAATTATAAAGTTGCAACTGATATAAACCTTTCCATGATGTTTCATATTTTACTAGAACATACAGAGTAGGTGGTGTGTCAGACCTCTGAATGCTGATAAAACATATCAGTTGCATCAACTTGAATGCTGTCCTCTCCTGGACACTTTATCATTACTGAAAAATCCTGTGTAATTAATTAGAAAGCAGCAATCAGACTATAGAATTCCTGAAGCAGTCTTTGGTTTCTAAACAGGATTATCTATCTCTGGCTTTTAAGAAAAATATACTTAGAAATCATCTTAAGTGCTATTTAATGCTAACTTTCACTTCTAATACCTACCAGATTTATCTGTGAGAACAAACTAAGAGAAAATGTTTGTATAAAATGGATGAAGGGAGTATCCCTTCCCATCAATTTTCTCCAGTGCTTTTTTGGAGGATACCTTTAAGATTGTGAGAGAACTGCTTGTCTTATATTTAACTGTAGAGGAAAATGGCCACTGTCCTTTCTGCCAAAATAACAGAGAGTCTCTCCTTGCTTTAAGTATCACAAACAAGAAAGAACTAATCTCATGAATAAAAATGTTGACTTATTTATGTGCTGAATTATACATACATTTAATAATAACAGAATAAAGTGAAGTAATAATATTTATACAGAGTCTAGATGAATATGTGGAAGATTTATGTAATGTACCCAAGGTTCTCTGGGTACAAAATAAATCAGCATAGTACTGAAACTGATAGAGATATGAATTCACATCCATCCACCTTGTGATCCTGCCCATTTTATATCATACAGACAATTTCATGTATCATAAAACTGGGCAAATTCTTGTTAGTACATGCTTTTTTTAACTGTAAACTGTGCCTTGGAATGAAATACACCAGAGTTAATCCATTGCCATCTGTCTTTATTTTGCTCATCCACTGGATCATATCCCCCACAGAGCATATTATTTTTGAAATAAGCAAGCTCCCATTGACAAGGAAGACCATAATGGCTCTGTAAGAGACAATGTGGTCTGCTGTGCAGAAGTCCACATTTGAAAGCTCCTGAATTACACACTAAAAGAGGTTTTTGCTTCAGGGATATGAATACTGAACATGACAAAGATGTCTGCAAAAATAAGCCAGACCTTCTGATTCTGGCTTATTTTGAATCTTGCATAATAACACTGAAAAATGCATTCAAAACATACCACAGTGTAGTGTTAGTGTTTCATAACTACTTCATCCCATTGGAAAACTAGAAGAGACACACAGTGGAGCCAAAATCTATTGTGGTTATTTTATAAGGCAGCTTAAAATAATTTGTGTCAATGGTTCATCTTGAATAAATCTGAAAATTGATCTGTGCAATTGCTTACATAATGTTAATAGGAGTGCAAACTAGGGCATTCCTTGCTAAAGAATGCTTATCCTCATCTGATCAAAACTTTCTCTTTTTCACCCTTTCAATTCCTTCTTATACTCTCCAAATCTCACCTGTTTAAAAATGGTTATTCATAAAAATTTATTGTGAAGTCACAGGAGCTTGAGTGATTGTGGAAGCTACTGAAGTGAATCAGAAATAAAGTAATATCTATAAAAAATGTCAAAAATCGCAGTGGATATGGGAATCCACTTTGTTCCCGAGCCTTAATTGATTTTCCTTCTGTTTCTGGTGGTCATTCAGAAGGGTGCTAACTGGGAAAGTTGTTCCTATGTGACTTTCAGAGATGACTGAAAGTTTCTGATTGGTTTATTCTCTGTGATAATGGCTTCCATCTCTAGACCTGGGTGAACGGAAAAGGTCACCCTTTACCCAACCTGAATATGAATACTGAAATCTTTTCAGTGAAAGTCCAAAATCTCCAATATGACAGTTACGGTGATATTTCTCTTCTTGTATCAGATCAGTATCTTTTTCATATATTTGAGTGTCAGGAGGAGAGACTGGCTTATGGAAAACAATTGGGAAAAACATGAGGTGGCACAAGAGGACCACTTTGCAACAGCCTGAAGTGAAATCTGATTGCAAATGCTTTGTTTAGAGTGTAAAGAAAGGAAACATGTTGACATTTCCAAACAGAAAGACATACAAAGACATATTTCTTCTGTTCTAATATTATTTTCACAGCCAAAAATGCAATACTCCGGATTTTCTAGAAAAGATGGAAATATATTGCAGGAATTAAATCATTTTTGGAAAGGAGCAAGTCTGCTAAATACCAAAGTTTCATATAATAGTATTTAGATGGATTATATATATATCTTGAAGAGACTCACTGTTGATGCTGAGTTTATCATGTGAACTTTCTTAGAATAAAGAGGTACAGGTAGGATGTTTCAGGTACAGGTAGGATTGAAGAGATAGGTGTTTTGTTGCCTTATCAACTAAGCAGTGATTGGTGTTTAGTGTGGTTTAGTGGTGCTGTAGCCTCATAGTGTTATGGACCTATTTAATCAGAAAATCTCTAATCAGAATGGGATTGAACCTGTCTCTGTATCTGCTTTTTGATACTTCTGGATTTCATACTACTGAAACAAAGCTTATATCTATAAGCTGTGTAAGTCTGATTCTACTGTTTACTGCAGTTACTATTACTTGCTGTTACAGTTTATGGCAGCAAATGCTAGAATATATAAATGGAATATTTTGTATTTATTTTGCCTTTGGGCAGTTGCTGCATTCTCTATGCAGCCTGAGCCTGAGCCACTTAGAGAATGTTATGTGGAAATGAAACTTATTAACATCTGCACAAATGTGACAGAGTTGATTTGCAAGTTACAGGAAATAAATCAGCTTCATCACTCTGTGATTAGGCAACATTATCTATCTATCTACCCATCTATCCATCTATCTGTCTATCTATCTATCTACTTTTTGGTCTATGAAACAATGTTTCTTAGGAGTTGCTGGTAAGGCGAATCCTTGTACTCTGAAAAAATAAGTTGCATTGTAACTCTAAAGCAGTAAAAATGAATAAATAAATAAATAAATAAATAAATCCAGATACAATTTTCTATAGAGTTGACCAGGATAGTTATTTGTTAAAGCTTTTAGTCCAAACTATATTTATAAAATGTATTCACAAAGACAAGATATAAAATTTTGAATGTCTTTACAAAACAAAATTGTTCAGCCTTTCTTTTTGTTATTATTTGTCACAAGAGAAAGAAGTAGTAGAAGCAAAAACTTTAGTAAACTTTTAAAGACCAGATGTCAAATTTCTATATGAAGTACTGTAGCTATTATACATTTTGACTTCACATCTTTTTCATTATTTTTTTCCCCTAGATACAGTCTTGACCATTATACTGACTTAAGTAACTGATATTGTAGACAGATGTTAGCTCAGATCTGCTTGGATTAGTTTTCTTGCAGAAATTTACAGATATGGACACATTATACAGACATCTAAGTTTTCAGAAACTAATCTATTACAGATATCCTTTATACTTCTCAGACTGGGTGTTTGAAAACATTTCTGCATTGTGTTGTATCAATTTGCCACTTGAGAACAGAAAGCAGGGAAGAGTTACTGTTGCAATCAGCTACTAGGACACGTGATTTCATTTTAATATTACAAGGTTACATACAAAATACTGATTATTTATTTATTTATTTATTTATTTATTTATTTATTTATTTATTTATTCTAACTCAGAAGAAATAAGGGAAAGGTGTTATGAGTTCTGAGCATCTGGTTTCTGTTTCTAACTTTCCTGTATTTCTAAAAGTCATTATGTATCGGTTTATAAGGCCAAGGAAGAACAAATGATATGACTGAGTAGCCAAAATGAATCGTTATGTTCCTCTTCTAGCTCCTATTGTTTTTGGAACTCTGAAGAGTCCAATTACAATTTTACTTTGAATGCTTCTGTCTTTTCTTGTTCTCTGTTAGGAAACAGTTGAATGGGTACACTGTTGTTCGTATTGTAGCAGGGAGGTAGCAATTCATCCTGGACAAGGCTTCAGTGACTTGGCAAATCTTTCCACACCTCTTCCCTCCAAATAAATAAATGCATACATACATAAATAAAACCTTTCAATGAAATAAGAGTTTAAGTAGAAGAAAAAGGTATGGAGACAGAATTTTCCAGTTTTATAAATGTCTCTCCTAATTAATGTATTTCTCTTCTCTGCATGAGTACTGATATGTTTTTATTCATTCAGCTACTTAGAAGAACAAAACCTGAATGTATTTCAGATCTTACGATAAAATGCAGGATTTTTTTTTGTATTTTTATTTACTTATTTATTTATTTTTCCAATATCATTTGCCTTTTATCTCATCTCATTCATTTCTGTGACACTCACTTCAGCTGAAATTGGGAGTGGGTGAGAAAGTAATGAGGCCTAAAGTCTGTTCTTGAAGGGTCTATTCTATCTGAAGTGCTTACACTACTATTCAATTTGTTCAGTGTTTTCTGCCTCTCTACTTGACTGCTTAAAGATAAAAGACAAAGTAACATAAAGGCTGAAATCCAAAATGTAGATTCTTAAAACTGTCACTCAGCTTTCACAGTCACCTGGAAGCAAGATTTCAGTAGACCTGTCCAAAACTGCTTCTGCCCCAGCAGTGCTTCATGGCTGAGAGCTCATGGACATCACTGTTTTCATCATCTTTAAGAACTTTGAGCTGACAACATCCCTCAGAATAGTTTTGGTAGGCTGGATCTTATAAAAACACAGAGAAGGAAAGGACTTTTGTTCTTTTAATGCACCTTTTGCCTACTAGTCCTGTGACTGGATCTCTCAAATGAGGTACTGCAAATTTAGCTTCAGCTTCTTTTTCCATTTGAAGGAAACCAGACACAATTTCTAACATTCAGACTACGCAAGCATCTTTGGGGTATTCTTTCACTCTTGCCTTTTAAGATACTGTGAAAAAAAATTTCCTGAGAAAGAAAGTAGTGGCTAGGATACTTTGTTAGGAACAGACTGGTCTAGATTTAAATACTGTGTACTAATGCTCGGAAGTGCAGAATGTAGAATGCAGACTAAA
Source organism: Anser anser (assembly GCF_964211835.1). Taxonomy (NCBI): domain Eukaryota; kingdom Metazoa; phylum Chordata; class Aves; order Anseriformes; family Anatidae; genus Anser; species Anser anser. The sequence goes on from NC_139721.1 coordinate 149,297,682, forward strand.
GAAAATCTCTTGAGTCATGTACAACTAAGCCACTGTTTTATTACTTCTGAAATGAGGATCTCAATGAACAGAGAGTTTGTATTAAGTTTTAACACCCTCCATAACAGGCTACATTTTGTGGCAGGTCTGAATGTGGAGAAGGAGTCCAACTAACATCATTTGAGCTAAGCAGTATCTGAGGAAGGTTATAGGATGTCTAGCAAGAAAAATAATGTACCTCCTCACATCTGTGAAGCAGAGGAATAAGTATATTCAGTGCTTCAAATACATTGCACTTGACAGTAGCCTTATATGCTAAACTACCTCTCCTAGTTTTATGCATGAATCTGAAAGTATTTAAAGGGAGAAGAAGATGCAGGTGGACATCTCTCTTGTGCTGAAATGCCTTGCCATGGTTTTCAACCTATTATAGAAATACAGGCCCAGATTTTTGCCCCTGCTAAGGAAACATCTCTCACAGGTATTCCTGAGGTGATGTTTAAAAGTAGGAACAAAGGGAATTTTAGTTCCCCACATCACATATATTCTGAATCTATCTATTTCCTCATCTTTAATCTACTTGTGCCTTAGTTGTCCTTAGTTTTAATGTTGTATTCTAATATCCTTCTATTCCACCAGGTCCTCAATCTACCCAGTTTGTAGAGCCCGAGAGACAACTGAGATGTTGGCAGGAGAGGACCTGGATTAGAGGAATTTATTTTCAGGCATGCCTGTGAAGTGTCAGTCATGCTGTTAACACTAGATAATCTGAAACTGGCAAATGTGAGGAAATTAAATTTAAAGCTGGCACTTCATCTTTAATTCACTGTTCTGTGTGCTGTAATGGTATAATTTTACAGCAGTGTGAATTAAGGTTGGAGTAGGATCAGACTTTAATCTGACTTATCTGTTTTTTGTCAATTTAATCTAGTTTAACAGCATGTTTAATTTGGAAGACTTTCGAAGTCACCTAAGGGAATTGCCTTGTAGTTCAGCACAGCATTTGATACTGAAATCTAAAAAAAAGATAAAGTCACCAGTCTCCTTTCTTTTACCTGATAGTGTTGATATTAGCACGCATCTTGGAGTGGAGTGTGTCTGTAATAGCCAGGGGCTGACCGAAACTTGGACCTTTAGCACGGTAAGCAAAGGCCTTGAGTACACTAAAGAGAAGTTTTTGGTACTAATAGCTGTTTAATGTCATTGATATCAACAACAGATAGTGAAACAATCATTAGCACTAGGACCATGTATCCACATTCTACAAGTGTGATTCTGCTAATATTGTTTTCACAAGTGGAGTTTATTCATGAAGTAAAAGCTCAGTATATTTTCATAGCTTGACAATTTGCTGGACAGACTTCAATCTGAAATAAGTAGAGGATTTGTTTATACCCCCTACATGTTTTTTCCAGATCTTTTTATCAGTACAACAGTACAAATCTTTACCCCACAACCTCACTATATTTTATTTCACTTAATCTTCAGATGAACAGGGAGAAATTTATACATTATTAATGCTGGGCTTCTGTCTTATTTTATAGTCACAGCCACATTAGCAAAAGAAGGGTGATAAGCAATATTTTACAAATTAAATGGTTTACCACCTTGTCTTGACAACAGAACTTGTCAGTGAACATATTTTCTTACTCCTAAACCCAGTGCTTTACGTAAGCATGGATAGCACAGGCTAACCAAAGGGAGCAAGAAGCAGATAAATAATTGAAAAAAAAAATAAATAAATAAAAAAGCCCTGTATCATGCCAGAGCCTGTGATACTGCCGTTCTTAGCTTCCTATTAGCCACAAAGCAAGGTGAAAGATCAACCCAGCCAAGGACAGTTATGTCGGTTACAAGCATGTGTTGGAAACAGCCTGTGACAGAGCATCTTCACACATAAGAGCAAACAAACTCACAATGCTAGAAATACTACTTCTGGTTCTCCTTTCTCCCCAGGTAGAAAGACATGGGTTCAACCTTTGAAATGGGTGGGTCCAGCTTCACATAATGACACTAATGGTATGAATTTGTCCATTAATACCTTAAAGTTACAGACATGCTTTCATAAGTTGGGGTTTAGTTCTCAAACAAAGGAAGAGAGCAAAAACATTTTGTGTATATTGGTTTGGCTTTATTCAACAAGACACATATGGCTGTCTAATTTCAAATGAGAGCTAAGACCTTTCACTAGGTTGTACTATTTACCTCTGAACACAACAAAGTTTTTATTTAAACATTAAAAAATTGGATTTTACATACTTAGCTTCAGGGACTTAGTATGAACATGTTGGTGTACATCTTCCACTTACATTCATTCAAAGGCATTTTGTGCCCTCTGGTGACCAATCAGAGCTCCATTTTGCCAGGTTAGCTGCAACCTTTTTGATATCAGGACTCATTTTAAATATTGCTAAAATTTTCTACTCATAGGCTAAAGTAATAGCTTACTTAAAAAATGCAGGGTTAGTTCATACTTGTTTTTTTGTTTTTGCTTTTCTTCCATATATTTTAACTTGTCATATGTATGTGATAGTCTTTCATTTAAGGCTGGATTTCTAAATTCTCAATTTGGCCCTGTAATCAAAGCATTTCATCCACAAATATTTGGTCATATGAGGTAAAATTTGGAAAAAAAATATCATTGTGAGCTACTTGGTATAACTGAACTACCTATCAAAGCAAAAGGAATTTAATAATGTACAAATATCATGTCATAATAACAATACATCTTACAAAAAAGTGTTTTCCATACTAAAAGATCATAGAATACATCACATTCAATATACTTTTTTTTGCATACAAAAAGTCAAAGTCAATTTTTTTATTTTTATTTTTTTATATATATGTGAAGATTTTGTCCTGTAGTGTCATGTTTAGAGGCATCACTAGAACCAAAATGTAACCACATTTGGAAGTGAACCACTGCATATTTAAAACAGTACACAGAAAAAAAAAACCAGTCAGCAAATCAAATATTTCCTGGCATATAAATAAGCATATGCATAAAAAGAGTGATAAAAGGAATAAGTTAATGTAATACTTCAAAAAATTTGAGGTATTATAAAGAGGCACAAAATAACTATAATTCAGTTAGATGGAGTTGTCATCAATACTTTTGGAAAAGTTGTCATTTAGTAATAAGATCTTACTTTTTTCTTTCATAAAAAAAAATAATCAAAAAGAATATGGTACGTTGTCATACTACACTTTGGCACCAATCCAGTGCTGTAGGGGGAAACCATCATAAAATGTATTTTTCCCCTGAGATTTTCATTTACCATCCAAGGACTACCCTGAAGAAGGAGAAAGGACAATTTGTCCTTACCCACAATACCACGGGTTTTCTGTATTGTTGCAATTTAATATTTTTTCTGGCAATAGCCCTGATTAACAGTCTGATTTGTCTCTTTGTGGGCAATTCAAAGTCCCATGAGGTCAGCTGAATGTTTTCTGCTGATTTTGGTAGGTTTTGGATTGGGTCCTAAAGGAAAGAGGCCTGGCATACTAAAACTAAGAAAACAAACAAGCAAGCAACAACTACAACAACAACAACAACAACATAGTCAATATCTTTTCCCAAGGATATACTATTGTTTTTAAGGCAGGTCTCTCAATTTGATAAAGTGTCAGTGTGCTTAATACTAACAGTTAGTTAAGCTGTTAAAATGTTTGGAGAATTAATTAATGTTTGTAAAGATTGTAAGTGAATTAAAGGTGTTAGAAAGTGCATAGAATTTTAGTATTGTTAGCAGGTCTATTTTTAGTAAACCCCCCTTGATCATAATTCATTATCCCTCCGATAATTCATCTAAGCCTTTTTAGTCAACACTTTCTGTTGCAATCCATATTAATTAACAATATTGGTCTGTTGGTGCTACAGCATTTACCATTTTCCCTCTGGTTTCAGAACACTGTAATTAAAGTAATCCTAAGAGAACTGATTAATGAATTGACCTGAAATGCCTTATTATAGATCCTACACAAAACTTACTTTTAAAAATGTACTACAAAGTTTTGTAGAGTTTAGCTAGGAAGCCACTAGAGCCTGAAACCTGATCCTCTCTGTAAAACACAAAAGACAAAGAAGACCAAAGTATAAAATTTAAATTTTCCTCTACCTCTGTGTGTAAATCAATCTCAGGAAGTGCAGCTTTACAAAAGGTGGTTCATATTAGAGAGTGGAATTTGCTTATGCAAAAGATTAGTTTCTAATTCTACTATAAGAAAGATATATATATATATCTGTTCAAATCTGAAACTCAAGTTATTTCATTAATGTTCTTATTATGGTATTGACATTTCACTCTTTTTATTTATTTATTTATTTATATCACTATTTGTGATTTCGCCCCTCCTTTGGTAACTGTATATATGTGACACTAACAGGAAATTTTTAAAAGCAACTTTCTTTTTCTTGTCATCACCAAGAACATTTAAGATTATTTAGTTAGTTCTCTGCTAAGAAATAAAACTTTGGGTATTTGGGGGAGAAAAGAAAACAAAAAGATCCTGCCAGAACTCATCTGTAGTCTAACATGCAATTTGTAACACAGGCAGTTTGGTTGTTCAGACGGTTTCCTTCTCACACTTCTCCAGTTAAAATGAATGAAAACCATTCTTTTCAATATTTTTCATATGCTGGATTCTTGTTATAGGATAAGAAGAGAAGCAAACAGATGCTTATGGAATTGTAGTGGGGGAAAAGAGAAAGGGCTATTCATGGATGGATTTGGAGAGGGGTGAAAAGGGTGGTAATATAATAAGTTGAAGTATTTTTTTTTTTTTTATGCCTTGGGGAAACAAATGAGAGCAAAAGTAAATTCAGTGTGAGAGCACACAGTTTGCTTATTTATTTTTTTTTATTTACTTAAGCATTAAAGTTTGAATTAGTTATCAATGCTAATACAACTTTAAATGTTTTGTCTTTGGACTATACTCAGGAGAGAATCTTTTTGTGTGTGTTTTTGTTTAACTGTGGATTGCTATGAGATAAAACTCAAATGTAGCAATATAATAGATTGCTTTGGTGCTAATAACCGGATTCCATGGAAAACTGGAATTTTATAAAAAATTGGCAGATACTTGAAGATGACTGCACAATGCAACAATCTGAAAATTCCACAGACAATTATGGTAGTCTACTGAAGTGGTATAATTTCTCTATAAATAGAAAAAAGTCTATCACACTACCAAGAATTGGAGGGTATCCAAGAATATGTCATTCTTCTCAAGTGTTATTAAAAAAAAAAAAAAAAAGTCTGAAGCTTCCATTCACTGAGACTAAATGTTAAAAAGGCAGGATAATTTTTCGAACTGCCCTAATTTAATGAATTTACAAAACTGATTTCAGAAAGATGAATGAGAATGAGGTATCTTGTGAACTAGCCAATGACACTGTCAGAGCTGAAAACAATGCCTTATTTTTTCTCCCTTTAATCTACCACCCATCCATTTGTTCAAAACGGACATAGCTCAGTCCTGTAAGGTTAGTATTAAATGTTCTCTACTAAATCCAGCCAAATTTAAACCTTCCTTGAATCGTAGGAGTAACTCAATGTAGTAAACTACCTTTAGGTTGGAGTTTCACAATATAGTTTTAATTGGGTGGAATTTTTTTATCCATTTATTTCAGTAAGAATTACCCATATGCTTGTAGTTAGGTATGAATTAAAGTCTAAAAACTGTGAAGAAAAAAAATAAATATATATATATATATTGTGAGAGTTCTAGTTCTGTGTGCAGGCCTGAAGACAGCATTATTTTGTTAATCCTGACCTGCTACATGAAATATTGACTCCAATATTTAACTAAATTATATGTTCTGGAAAGGCACAGGGCAGAGAATGTGAACATAAATACCAAGATGCATAAAAACACATAAAACAGGTTGTTAAATTGATACCTACAATTTTTATTGGGTTGGGACTTACTTTCTTGAAGGACTTTAGGAGCCCAGAAACATGCCAAAAATATTCTTTAAGTAAATAAATAATAAGCTAATTGGAAATGGGACATATGAAATAATTGAGGAATTTATGTGATATCAGGGTTCAAGAAAACATTTTTCATTTTAGCCATGTTAGCTCACTTCTATTCTGGTAGCCCCATGTTTTCATTCCCAGAGCCTCAAAGTTTAATAACTGATGGTTTTAAGACCTAGAAAACAAACAAAAAAAAACACAAAACAAAACACCTGTATGTCAGATGTCAGTTATCAAATTAAATTCATTGTCTATATTAGCTTTTTCCACAAGATGTCAGAACTAATATCTCTAATATCTACAGTTTTATGCCCAGCAGTGGAGAAGTATGTCACATATTAAGTAATCCTCAGTGTTGATGTTTCCCACATCTCTGCATTAAAAGTATAAACTTTTAGAATTCAGTAATTCATTTTATTCCATTGATCTGCTGAACAAAAACAGAGCCACTGATTTCAAGTTGACAAGAGAAGATGCAATGATAATAATAATTTAGCATAAAAACAGTTAAATGATGTTCTCTCTCTCTCTCTCTCTCTTTTCCCTTCTGTTTTCTCCCTTGAGAAACTTTTTTTTTTTTTTTTTTTTAAATGGCAATTCAGCCAATTCAGCTGGGGAAACTCTGAAATTCAAGAAGCAGGAAGAATTATTTCAATTGCATGTTGCAATACTCACTCCATGGCATTGTTAAATATTTCTCATTTTATTAATTGGATTGACCCCAAGAAATAGAACCAGTGACTCTTGAATTTTCCAGAGAATGAATCTTTTCATTTGAACTAATGGTAAGTTACCCCCAGAAAATTGAGTTTGCGTTCATAATGAAGTTATGAAATCTACTGCTGAATTCATTAAATTGGAACAACTTTTATTTCATTATAGTAACAAACACAGCAAATTAATTTTCTCAGCTAGGCATCAGTATGTGTTTTTTAATAGAGAACACTATTATGTGTGAACAATTAAAATCATTTACATTTGGAGAACATTGATTATGAATGATGTTATTATCCCATTAATACAGTAAAACCAATCAAAACCGAATGTTAAAGAGCTGAAATTGTGCATTTAAACTAATAAGTAAATTATGTGCAGATGTAGACAGGAGTCTGGAACTTCGGTACAAAATGTTGGCTGTGACTGGCACATACGATTAGCAAATTTGCACTGTCCCTTAAGGTCTAATTAAGCTCTATACACTATAAGACAGAAAGCTCCATACACATAATTACCCATTGTGTGCTTGCTTATCTATTTAAAATATTACTTTTGTTGTATTTAATTGTGTGTGAAAAATGATGAACGTCACTTTATCGGTGTAATCTTATCAAGTGATCACTCTGCCTGTCAAGGAATGCCAATATTTTAATTCTTTATAAAGGAACAACAACTTGAAGATATAATTTTATATATATATATATATATGTATATATTTAATGAAACTGTGGTCTTTTATATATATATATATATATATATTTCCTAACAACATCCTTTTGGATAAATGGAGAGCTATCTGTATGTAATTGCGTCTTTTTCTTTTTTCTTTTTTTCCTTTAACTGGAATAGGAAATAAAAATCAAGCTGTCCTACAATACAGTATGGATACCCTAAAATACAGAAAGGGTAGGTCTCTCTGCAAATAGGGTCTATGCTCCTTGTCACTTTCAGACTCCTAAAGCTGTTCTACTTCAGAATCAGTATGGCCAGGGTGAAAAAAAAAAAATTATTCTTGTCTGCAGGCAGCAAAAATATCAGGAAAAATATGCATTAATCCAATAAGATTTTTAATACTCTCCTTGAGGACTTACCTTGCCTAAGGTATTCAGCATAGTGCACACCTATGCTAGCATAATGGAAAAATAATCAAAGCAATAAAAATTCAGATTAAAAAATATATATTTACACAGCCAATAGTGAAAATCTTTTTAAGCCTGATGGCTAACTTAACAAGAAGGCTTCTGCTCAATCACCTGATCCTCCTAAGGAAATTTAGGTCTCATTATACTATCACAGAAAAATAGGGCTGGAAACAGACCTTTGGAGGTCATGTTGTCCACTGCTTTGCCTGAAGGCAAGATCAATGATTCCTCACAGATGTTTGTCTAACCCAGTCTCCAAGAAATGGGTACTAGCAGCTGATTTTATCTCGTCAGTTCTTAACTCTTGCAATTGCCTGGAAGTCAATAAGGTGACTACTCATATGTCTAGCCCAAGCCCCTTTACATCACTGTGTGTTTTCTCATGTGTTTCCTTAATATGAATGTGACATTTGCCTCCTTCCAGCAATGGCATTTAAGCTTAAGAACTATGACTTCTCACTTCACTAATCAGTAAATAAAAATCTTCTTGTAGGTGCTAAGGAATGCATAAACTCTCTAGCCATATGAGAAAAGGACATTCAAATGGGTGGAAGGTTATGATCTTAGGTCAGCATGCTCCAAATTCACCTAAGTACCTGAGGCAAAGTAAGTGCATGAGAATCCATATGCCTTTTTTTCATGTAAAACAGATATTTATATTCACTTTGGTGGCTAAGAAAATATTAGTAATTTATTCTGCCAAGAATAATAATGTGCTTTATATACACTGAACTGCATTATACAAAGGGAAGATTTCTCTGCTAATGTTTAGAAATGCTGCTTCTGAAAAGCAAAGTCTAATTCACACAGATGTGGCTGCTGTTTGCACCACAGCTCTGCTGGCAGCCAGCAGTTTCATGTGGAAGCTTACCAAAAGACAAATCCCTTACATCCAGAAATCACAGACGTGTGCAGCTGATTACTTCCTCCCTCCTCCCTGATTTTTTAAATTGCTCTTCATTTATTTACAGCAGTTGGATATTTGGTCAAACTACTGCCATATTCTTCCTTCAAGCCACTATGCTATGAAGAGGCATTCACCCTGCATAGCACAGAGCCATCTAGACCTTTTCAGATGTAAGTGATGTTTGTCATCTTACTTCTTGTTGGTATTCATCTGCAATTGTATCAAGAAATATTGCCTGGTCAGTCTCTCAGACTAAGTAGCCATAGATGATTACCTTCCTGACTGAATAAAGTCTATAGGTGTGAATCTGTCCGGATAAGGTGAGGGACACCCTGTGACTTATGGAATACCTGGACTGGGTTCACTTCCCTGTCTCTTTCCTTAGAGCTGCTAGTTCATAACAAAGCTTAGTTGCAGCTCCTGCACGACCTTCCCCTTCCAACTGAAGTCAGCTAGTTGTAACGTCCTAAAAGATAGAGAAAAAAAGATTAATTCTCAAGTGGAAAGTTGATTTTTTTTTTTTCAGTCAGAAATTAGAGAAGGGTTAGTTTGTAAACATTTCACGAAGAAAACTTTCTTGGCACCACTATGATTTGAGTATCAAAGATGGGATTTTTGCCTGCAGAATAGACTATTAGTGGGGCTATAGTTTGACTAGCTGTGAGATCACGGTAATCACACATTTTGACAAATTACTTTTCTTCTCCTCATTAACTTCAGCTTTTCTCTGGATTAGTTTGAACCAGCTGTAATTCATCTAGGCTTTGGTCTCCTCCCTGCTCTGAGAGATAACTGGTAAACAGCACCATCTGCATGGAATAAGAGAGACGAAGCTACTCTTTCAGTTAAAGATTGTTGCATTTTGTTTTGTTTTGCTTTCTTATTTCCCTTTCATTACAGAAAGCAAAGCAGCACCAGCTGAAATTAATCTTTATGATGAATAAACAATTTATTCATTCCTCGTGAACACCCAGATGGATTAGTGGGAAAGGAAAAGATTTATATTAAGTAGATGATCACTCTCTACAACACACAGAGAAAATGTGATTACTTGTGTGTGATGACATTGGTACTTACTGGCCTCATAACTGCATCTGCACCACTTATAGTACAGTGACAGAATGTAATCTGGTGTGAGTTAGTGTCCTCCCATTATGTCAAACACCATTCAGATCTTCGTTTCTAATATTTCATTTAGTAGGAAAATATGCAAAAGACTGGAATAAAAACATAAATAGCCTATATATATATATATATCACTGATTTAAATATATATATATATGTTTTTGAATCTGAAAATAAAACCAAAATATCTCCGTTTTTCTCTTTCAACCTAGATTAATCTGTAATTTTGACTGAGGCTATGTAGTGATAATGATGGAATTCTCACATCAGTGATTGTCTCATAAACTAACAAGAAATTATTTTCTTCTTGGTCCACATTACTCTGGGGTAAATTCAATAACAAAATGGGTCACACAGATCAACTCAGAAACTGACGTCAGAGAACAATGTGGTAAAACAGAAATAAGTCACTCACAAAATTGCTAGGATGGATCAAAGATAAACTATTTTATTACCCAGTTATTCTGACTGAAGAAAAAAAAAAAAAGGAGTTAAATGAACATAGTTCTCATTACTATTTCTGAAACAAATGTTTATTGAATATAAGCTCTGAAATTCTTCACTATATCTTTGGTTTGTGCAAATAATAAATGCTGTTCTGCAAAATAGCATTTTCATTTTTAAATAGCTTTCCTAGTGACTTGAATTTCAAGAGAGTTTGTGTGACTAGAAATCATACACCAAATTGTTTACTATTAAATAGCACAATGACTATCCATGTTACTAAAAATTGTAACATACTTCCATTTCCCACCCAGTAGAAAATATTCTTAAGTATCTTTCATATTCTTCTGCTTGACAAAATAAGTAACTATGGAAAAACGACAACTGAATATTTCAGATTATTATATATCTGAATTAACTAAATATAGATATAGTAATATCTATAATAATATGTAATAATAATAACAATATATTAACTAAATATAGATATAGTAAAATGTTTAGTAGGCATCAAGGTTTTGTCAGAAAAAAAAAATCAACCCCAAAGTTTAAATAATTATTAAGTTCTCCTTTTCTTAGTAATCTTATTCCTTAACAGGAAATGTAACATCTCTTCTGAGATCTTTTCAGTAGAAGAGCTCCATGCAAGAAAGATAAAAATAAAGTTTTCACAGGAACAACACCTGTTTAGGGCGACACCTATTTTTTATTCTTTTTAGTTTGTTAACAAAGCAAAATAGTTTATTTTATTTGAAGAAAAATAAGTAGGTGAATCATAATTAATTTAAAACTTCCTGAAACTTAGAAGTTTTAACAACTGACAGAAGATTTTGGAACACTTGTGTAAAGCCTGTGACAGTCTGCTGTTTCTTTTCAAATTTTTGTTCCCACTAACAGTGACCTTAGCAGTTCAGTCCCTTTTGGTGTCACAAAGGTCACCTAGTGTTAGTGGTAGCTCCAGACTCAGGCAAAACACAAAGTCACTCCAGATCAGGGAGTCACAGATTTCATTCTAAACTGCATTCATTACTGCAGTAGTTTCTATACTGGCACAAGATGACACAACTGAAACTGCGCAAAACAACACACAATGAGAACAAGCTATCTTACAGCTTGTTCATGAATAATGACTGTTGTCTCTCCTGACCATTTCATATGCCATATGTCCAAAGTTATTCTTGGGGCTGTGATTCTTGGCTATCCAACTTTCTCTCATATGGTTGTCTGGCATTCTTTAATATGTTGTAATTATACATCAGCTGTTTATCATACCATCTTATCCTAGATGTTCTTGTGTTTCCGGCAGCACAAGTGTGTTCCTTTCCTAATGATCATTATGTGTTGTATTTGGAATTGTAACTGCTCTATATTCATCTGGCAGTTAAAAGAGAAGTCCTACTTTTCCATCTGTATCTGTCATATAATAATATATAATAGTGGGCAAATTCAAGCTATCTTTGAGCTGTAAGAAGGAATATTGTTCCAACTTGATACCTAGATACATAAATAATTTGATTATAATTTGATTATAATGTGTTTAGCTTCATTTCACTACTAATTCAAACAATTTAATTATTTATTTTTTTAAAGCACATTTGCATTATGCTCTGTCCAGCTTCTGGATATATTAGAGATCTGAGTTGCACTTCTGTTGCAGTTCTTTTCTCTTACAGAGGTACTTTCTTCCTTGGATTAGATCCTTAGTCCATTCCTGTCATTATGAACTTGAATCTTGCTCCTTGTTACTAATATTTATTTATTTATTAACTATATTGAACATGGATCCTGTTTGGTCTCTGTCTTCCCATTATTTTCTTCCTATCTTTGAGCTGTTCAGATTCTGATCACTCACAAATTTTACACACTTATTTGGACATTGTTGTTCTCATAATCATTTCTTTTGTCCATACAAATCTATATGTTTGTTAGTCTCTGTTTTTAACTTTGATCTGGAATGGTCTAATATTTTCAGTTTCTAAATGTGACTATCACCTTGACTTGGGTCTTTATCTGATACATTTAGGATTCTTATCTTCTGCTTCAGTGCAAGGCTGTTCCATTATGTTTTTATGAATAAGTCTCACCCTCATGGGTTATTCCCAGATAGTTTCCAGATGCCTTCTTTAAAACAGTTTCAGATTATTTAAATTGCATTCCTTGTATCCTGCTTTTGCTATTTATATCCTCAGTTGTGCATAGACATAGCAATTATATTAAATACAAAATTTTGTATTCAGTCCTGCAGAACCAAACAGATGAGCACAATGTTATATGCTAGCTCTTAACCACTGTTTTTGTCTCAGCTTCCTGCCTGAGATCATACAAAGCACCTCAGAACTGAATAATAAATAAATAGAAAATAAGAAGAGATCAAGTAAAAGAGGGTATAATCTTTCCACCCTGCTAGCACTCTCTGTTGAGGTATGTGCCTTATTCACACCATGGAAGAGGAGTCATGTAGTTGCTCAGCTCTAGCAACCCCACTGGGAGCATATCCACATCCAGATTTATGTGTGAGACTAATTACTTACTGTTCTTAAGCCACTGTGAGATTCTTCTAAACAAATAGAAATGTTATTGGCAGTACCGGAGAAAGCCTTGGATTAGGATGAAGACCAAGATGCAGGCAGGAGTTTGGGCTTGTGGAAACAATGACAGGGTTGTCTCTAATTGTGAAAAAAAAAAAATAAATAAATAGGATCAGGATTCCTAAATCTTAATATCCCTCACATCCTTTCCCTGCAGTGAACTGACAGCTGTGAAACAAGGATGTCACATTCCCACCAGCCAGTCAGACATTCACCAGAGTGCTGTAATAGGATCCCAAAGTTGTTTGTAAGCCAAGAAGATATCAGTGTGATTCTGCAATAGGATATTTTTAAATTTTTTTATTTTTTTTAAGATTGTAAAGGTTGAATCCAACATAGATCCAATGTTAGAATTAGGTGAGTCAGGAAGGCTTAATTAGTTCTTTTTTTATTTTTTTTTTTAAAGGCACGAGTACACAGAGTTTAATAGTTTAATTATGTGGTCACATAATTTTATTTTTTTCATTAGAAGATGAGCCTTACTTGTACACCAGCAAGTGATTGTCTGTACGTTTTCTGTCACTGATTCTTGCTTTACTGGAAAGACTTGAATGCTAGTTATTTAAGGGATTTCTGGAAAAAGGGTAAATGATATATATATAAAAAAAAAGGTTCTTCAATGCTTTTTCTAGATATAAGATATTATGCACAATATTGAAGGAACTAGAAAAGCCAGGCCAGTCCACACGGAATTTGGGAGGGGTGGATACCTTCTTTCCACATAAAAGATAAGTATGTTAGATTTATGAGTGGAAGAAGATATAACCACAATAGCAGATGTGATACAGTAACTGTTAGAGCAGAACAACCCTCCAATACTGTGACCCCAGAATGTTTTCAAAATTTCTGAATCATGGCATCATTATTAATGTTTCAATACCAGTTCTGAAATTGCTGTGCAACTGGGGAATGCTTTTTCTGTTTGTAGGCAAGCTCAGCTGTGGGCACTATTTAGAAATGGCATGGGAGTGGTAAGAGGTGAGGAAGGTTGTACTGCTTTGTCCTGCAATCTATGATGTGACATATGGAATGGCAAAAATAGACTGTCTGCAGTCCACTTTGTAAATCTGGTTCATAGGCACAAATTTTCTTTGAGTTGGGAAGGAGTCTTGGAACAGATCAGTTCTACAGTTCCATCAGTGAATTCATCACCATTGTCCCAGAGACCAGAATATGATCAGTGAGATGTGGCTCATGGGCTAGGCATTGGCAAGTTTGCTTTTGGTGGAAGATTGACTGCTGTGTGTGTGTTACAGTTTGTTACACTTTGTAGGTACAGATAATTACAGATATGAAAAGTCTTATATAGATTATAAAATGTTCTATTGTATTCACATTTTATGAAGAAAAAAAAAGTATGAAGAAATTTTTTATGCTGACTTCCCAAAGATATTTTATACTTTTTCCTGCATTTCATTAAGTAGTATTATTTAGATTAAATAGGTAAATTAATCTTTTTTCCTCTTTGACATTTAATTTTGGCTTTGACATATTTCAAAATATTTGGTTTATTAATGAAAGAATTGCAAGTTAACCATTATTTTGAGGTCTACACAGTAATGATACATTATTAACAATGTGGTTCTCACAAGAATAAGCTGTAATGAGTCAATAATTATCTAGGTAGGCTTTTACAAATGTGATAGGTGAGGCACCTTGTATCTATCAGAAAACAACTTTTCTAAGAGCTATATTTTTTTCCTTCCTTCAGGCTGGAATCATATGAATAAAACAGCAATCAGGTGAAAGCAAACTCATTTGAGGGCTTTTTGACACTTAGTAGTCAGTAAGCAGTGACTGGATAATTGAGCAATGTTTGTAAGCTTTGGTCTAATTAAAATGAAATGGGCTGATACACAAATTCTGAGAAAATACTTGCTCAAGCTTGGTAGCTGTTCATGCTCTCAACTCAGAACTATTCAAAATGTATCAGGCTGAGTATAAGTTCTCCTTTGTATTTCAGCTGTATCTAAAAGGTCAGATTAGGACTATGGGAATTTATCCCATGTGATTCAGAAATAAGGAAAATGTGAAACTCATGAGAACCGAAAACAGCTGTTTTTCTACTTCCTTTCATTGAGCACAGACTGACACATGACAGCCCTACCTTTGAGCATATTGCTTTGTCCACAAATTGGGTGTCACCTGCAAACCTGGTCAGAGCACATTCACTTGTCTCCTCCAGAGTGGAGGAGGCATCTATACAGAGCCCATCATAGCTCTATACAGTGTATGCTCCATTTCTGTCTTCCTCTTAAAGACGTTGAGGATAGATCACAAGACACGTACCTGTGATACTCTACTGGTTACTAATCAATGACTGTCCTCTGAGCCTGACTATCTAATTAGTTTTTTAACCATCCAGTTGTCTACTCACCCAGACTGTAAAATTCCACCTTCAGTAAAGGAATATTGTGTGAGGCATACCTTGCTATATTCAAGGCCTGTCTGGGCGTCTACCTGGGCAACCTGCTCTAGGGAACCTGCTTTGGCAGGGGGGTTGGACCCATGACCTCTTGAGGTCCCTTCCAACTCCTATGATTCTGTGATTCTGTGACTCCCACCAATCTCCCATCTTCCTTATTCCTGGTCATTTTATCATAGAAGGCAATCAAGTGTGTCAGGAATGATTTACACTTGTTTACGAGCATGGTTACCCATGCTGACTGGTCCTGGTCTCCTTCTTCTCCTTCATGTGCCTAGAAATGAGGCCTAAGAAGGCTCACACTGCAGTTTTACCAGGGGCTGAAATAAGGCTGACCAGCCTATAGTTCCCTAGACTGTATTTTTGGCCTATTTTGAAAAGAGAGCAACAAAAGAGAGCTTCCTATGTTCTCCACGACCTTTGGAAGATGTAAGAAGTGGCCTTACACATCAGCCAGTTCTCTCAGCACCCTTGAATGCAACTTGGCAGGTCCTGTGGACTTGCATCTGTTGAGTTCTCCAAGCGGTTATTGACTCCATCCTTATCCTCCTTAGGCTTCACCTCTAAGCACAGAGGAATGGGAGAACTTGTCCCCGGGACGCTCTGCTCCTTCTCTCCTTTTTATTGAATGAAAGATTCCCAGGGTAGTCCAAAAGTATGTGCACTAACTGGATTAATAGTGGCAAATCTATACCAGGTACTATGTTTGGCACAGGATGTGTAGCCAGCAACGTTACAATGATTTTTATAACAAGCTTAGCACTAGACAAAAAAGTGTGTTACTTCTGCTTGAGACTATTACAGGGAAAATAGGCACTGTTCCTGTCACTGCCCAGAATACAAAGTACAGCAAGTCTTTCTTTTCTCTGAACAGCAATGTCAATTTTCTCATTGACAGCTTAATAATCAGCTATTTTTAATGACCTAAATGTTAGTTGCATTTGGAAATTTACCTCATGAATCATCTATATATATATATATATTTTTTTTGGGGGGGGGCTGTACTTCAAAAGGAAATGAAGGAATAGATTTAGAAATTACAATGAAACATCCAAAATATACTGATAGCAATATAATTATATAATTTGGTTTAAACATATTTAGTAAGCTGCAGTTCCAGCAAGAATGAATTTTCCTCGTTGCTTTCTCTTCTCTAGGTTCTTTTTTGATCATTCCATTCCATTGTCACTCTAACTGTTTGTGTTGCCTGTTTTTATATTGCATCAGGTTTTAGGAGCAAAACTTGAATATGTCAGTAGAGCTTTTCAAGTGTGTTAGAGGAATCATTGCAGAGAAGCTACTTCACTGTAATGTCACTCTTACTTTAGAATTTTCTGCTTTTTTTTTTTTTGACTTGCTTTTATCCAATATTTGAGTCCTAGTCACTTCTTTCTCTCTAAGACATTAAATAGACAACATTTTTCTCATTAGACTTCTTTTTGTTTCCAGACGGTTGAAGGAATTCATCGAAGTAAAGGTCAGATGAGGCAGAAAGACTCTATCTGATTTTTAAAAATAGCAGACTTTCTAGGGGAGGTGATAAGGTTTCTACTAAAACATGGTTTTCTGAATGTGTTGAAATCCTGAAGCTCCTAGGAATCTCTGAAAAATTAGTGCAGTGCCCTTCCATTGCACCTGTCCAATCTGTGCCAAGACCAACAGGAACCCAATGGCAATAAAGGAATTTATCGCAAAGCAGGTGCACGCATGGATTCACAGGGAAAAAATGCTGTATTAGCATAACATGCTTATTTCCTTGATATTTCAGCTAATCCCATAGTAACTGTTCCTTCTATATGACCAACTTGCTTGCTCTGCCTTATTTGGGAAAACTTCAGTAGATGACATCAAATGGAGACAGTGAAAAAAAAAAAAAAAGAAAAAAAATACAAACATATGGAGTGAGTTAAAACTACATAACTTTGATTAAAACCAAACAATGTATAAAATGCAGGGCAAAAAATAATGTTCCAAAACGACATTTGATTACTGTTGACAGCTTACTAAGGAATCAGACAGTGCTTCTGAATCTTTGTAAGAAATGATCCTAAATATGAGACATATCATGCCTTAAGATGGGAATTTTAGGCAAAGAAAAATTATTACATGAAATGTCAGGAGATTTTGTTGGCTTGACATCATGAACAGAACTGCAGAACCTAGACTGTCAAATAGCAAAGCAAAGAAAGTTCCACACAGCACTCAGATAACACATCCTGTCAAAATAGATATGACAGGAGGGGGTCTTTGGAGAGAATTAGCAAAAGTTCCTGTTTATTTTAATAGTGATTACCTTGACATACAGGGCAAAAATATTTTTAGAATACTCTCCTCAGCACTGTTAGTTGTGTGGTATGCTATCTGGTTAAGATCTCTCATACTTCACTACTAGTAGGTTGGTGTAGAAAATAATCCTTTCCTCTAGGGCTTTTGTGAGAGACAGTATGTTTGGAAGTCAAGAGACTGATAAAAGGCAAGAGTGCAAGAATGCATTGAACTTCTTCAGTTAAAACAGTCATGAGACCCATACATATATTTCATTCAAACTACATTGTATGGAGACATAAGTCAGCAAAAATGTAAAGTTTTTAAAGACACTAAACTGGGTATTACAGAGCAATTCAGGAAAGAACATCTGGTATGATAACTTGCCAGATCTTGTCTGAAATTTTCTTGGCCTATTTTGAGTGTTTTTCTACCTTGATAAGCTGTAACAACTTCCTAATGACCGGAAGTCAATTTCTTAATTTGTTTAACTTTTGCTTGTCTTTGTGTAATAGTGCAAAAATGAGTTGTAATTTTTCTATAGATAGTGTTAACAAGTAGTTACCCTTTGCAAAACAAAAAAAGTGACCCCAACATAATGAGGCAGTGTCAGGGTAATACAGATGTGGTGTGATGTCAGTTGGAACACAGGATGCTGTGTGGGGCATGGAAGGTAAGAGACAGGGCAAAACTGGAGACCAAACTCAACCATGATCAGTTAAAGGAGTGGGAGATGGGCAACACTGATTTAGTAATAATGAAGAGAGTAAAGAATAAACGTTTAAGATAAGTAAAACATATGATATAGTCTACACGGAAGTATACTGTAGAGTGAAGGAAGTGCAAGGTATGAAAATGTGCAGCCTATAAAGATGTATAAAAATATCCCCACCTGGACCCTACAGGAAGGAGAAAGAAACCATTAACATTATACTGCTCACAGCAAAGGAAAAGAAGAAATCCCATCATCAACATGACTCTTCTTGGGGATGCTGTTTACTTGCCGCAGATGTCTTGCTCCTTCTGAGGAAGACTCTCTCTGCTGGCCTGAGGATATAGAGCTGTGGTGGAAAAGAGCACATGCAGGGAAAAGGCATAGAAAATAAGTTTTACATAATAATTTTTAATGTTATTATTATTGCCATCTGATTTCCATTAAATAGAGAAATTGGACTAGAAGAATCATGAATATTTGGTGAAGGTTAATATAATTGTAAGTGAACTAATAATGATAGGATTTTTTTTTGTTGTTGTTCTTAGTGTTCGTTTTTTTGTTATTTTATTTAGATTTTAGTAAGACTAACAATAAATGTATAGTTTAACATTTGTGGTCTACTCCCCTTTTTACCCATGTGAAGAGTTAGAAAGTAACAAATGAGAAATTAGATAATGGTGACTTAAATTTAGTGTATAATATCTGAACTGTGGTAACCATACATCTGCTTTTAGCAAAAACAATTGCAGGACGGTTTGGTTCACAGTTGATATACTTTTGCAAATCATGGTCAATGCATGAAGAACAAACAAAAAATTATACAGCTCAGCTGATGTCTGATTACTTGATGAACCACAGTATTTGGAGGATTAGATATAACAAAAAGTTAAATTCTAGAACAAATCATAGCAAGAAAAAGATGATAACTATCCATTTTACTTATATCTGTCCTAAAGAGAATTTAAAATTCATACCATGAAACACTGGTATGAATTTAATAAAATTTAATTAAAAAAAAAATAAAATTCCAATATAAGAACTATACAAGAATTTCTGTAGAAAGTACTGATTAAAATAATGTAATTATCAGTATACAAAACAATATTACCTTAAATTTTAGAGCATCTCTGTTATACTTCAGCAGTAGATTATTAATTATGAGATAAAATAATTGTTTTGCGCTTATATATTCTTTAAGGACTGCAGTTTGTATGAGCCTTAGCCTGTCATAATTAATACTGTTAAGATGGAACTGTAGGAGAGGTTTTCCTGAATTGAAGAACAAATGAAATGATAAAATCTTTTCCCCTCCACAATGAATACGCATTTTGAAACTTTTTTTTTTTTTCTCTTCCTCTCCTCTATAAAGCTCCCCAGCAAAATGACAAAAATTTACAGTCCTGTCCAGGAATGGGTTATATGGTGCAATGTAAATGTTGTGGCATCCACCATCACCTTAAATAGTGCACCTTATTTCCCTGAAATCAATTTCCACATTGAAATGCAAGAATCAAATAGCTTAATTGCTCATTTGTCTGTAAACCTCTGAAATAGGGAATGTTAGTATATTTAATGCATAAAAACTCTAATTTCCTCAATATGTATTTTCCACTAATGCATCAATCATATTCATTTGATAGGATTCTGGAAAACATAATCTTTTTGACTGACCGTAAAACATTAAATATACCAACATTTTCAGAAGGTGATGGGAAAAAAGAAATCCCTACACAGCTATATGGAAGTACCATGTTATACATATTTCTCTATACCTATTTCCCTAAAGAGGCAGAATTTATTCAGGAATTCCTCTATTGTTCCATTTCAACTCCGAGAAAGAAGGAGATTGAGTAAAGCAGAATCTTAAACTTCAGATGTACATGTTTCCAACATTATATAGCAAAGACAAATTATATAGCAGAGATAAATAAATGGATAAATTATTTCTGTGGCCAAAATCAGTAGGATAACCTACTCTTAAAGGAAAAAAAAAAAAAAAAAAGTGGAAACATTCCCCTATAAAAGATATTCGGAAAGAAAGGGATTGTGATGAAACAATGACTGAACCTTTGTCCATGGAGTCTGAATCATCCTGCTTCTAAAAAATAAAAATAAAATAATTCCCATTCTCAATCAGTTCACTGTATTCAGCCCTCATAAACAATTCTTCCAGTGATGTCCTCTAATATTAGGTAGAAGATGTAGGTGTGCCTTGCATTGCCTAAAACATGCCACAAAATCAGTATGAAACAAGAAGAGCAAGGAGGAATGGGAAAGAAGAGTAGGAGTGTGCTGGAGAGTAAAAAAAAAAAAACAAAACAAAACAAAAAAAAACACCCTATTGAATATTTGGGTTTCCTTAATCATACATGGTGCTAAACTCTATACATAACTTTTACATTTTCCAACTGTGTAAATAAGAGATCCTTTTACTGTTCTCTGTTTGTCTATAAATCTGATCATCTAGAACAGACATTGTTAAGGAAGATGTTACAAATATTAGGGTGAAAGTGTCTGAAGATACCTGCTTAAAGATTTTGGATCTGGCTAAAAAATCAGGAATAGTGACAATAGTTACTAGACACACAGCATAACAACATTCTTGAATCAGTCATCTTGAATCAGCCACAAGAATCCAAGGGGGGGAAAAAAAAAGAAAAAAAAAAAACTTTTTTTGTACTCAAGTATTGCTGATCCTGATTTAATAATAATAATAATTTTAATGCTTGCTTAAGCTATTTTCAAATAGAGCAAATTCACTAACTTCTGTTCCTTTTAGGCGCTACTGTGAGTGAATAAAGTTCTTGTTGTTTGAGCAGCTCATTTCTAAATTTGAATACGTTCTGAAGCCCACATTGCATTCATCCTGAAAACATCTAAATTACTGTTGCATATCATGTATCTAGTCAGCATAAAAAATCAACAGTGTCCATACATTAATGAGCCTCAAACTTCATTTTCCCAGATGATATTCCCATTGTCAAAATAACATTACTGCCTGATAAGTACAGTTTAGCATGACAGAAAACAAAAATAAGTTGTCAGTTTGTGTCTTATCACTAACATTAAATTTTTTTAGATTAAATGAATGCCAGCTGGTATAAAACTTACTTTTGAGCACTTCACACTAATAGAAAGAAAAAGATGCCTCCAGAAGGTGATTCACCAGCTTATTTTAGACTTTTTTCCCAGACTGAGATTAGTCACCCTCTGAAGTTCCCTATGCACATTTCTGCATAGCATTCCAGCTTATGAATCCATGTGAATGTATGAACAATTTTTTGGTTCCTATTTTCATTTAACTTTCTATTTGATAATTCAAAGAAAAGTTTAAGAACAAAGACTATAGTGCTTTAGAAATTATTCGGGATTCTTAAAATGATTGTTTATTATTCTGGGGACAGTTGCCTGGTTTTCAGTTGATTTTGTCATCAGAGTGGCTAGAGTGAAGCTGGATGGTGAGTTCTTTATGTTGGCCTTGATAAGCTTTGCCAGTGCTCAGCTGCATCCAGGACAGTGATCTCTCTTAACCACTAAAAACTGTATTTATTAGGAAGGTTGATTTTATTTTTTTCGAGATAGCAATTTAATGGTAATAATAATATTATGAATTTTGAATACACTTGTGAGAGAATCTTTTTTTTTTTTTCCTGTGAAAATCTTTTTTGTATGCATCTTGTTTGCTGTGAAATTCCTGGTAGTTATTAGTAGACAAAATAATACAGAAATTATTTTTGGAAAGTTAACAACTATCTGAGATGTTAAGAAAAAACAGGTTCAACAATCATCATGAGAAATGTCAATAATTACAGATATTTTCTATCAAATCTAGAATCATATAATTTCATTAACTAGAGAAAATATAGTTTGTGATTGGTAGAAATGAAAAAAGCTACCAACCTATCAAGTGATAGCAGATGAAAAAAATATTGTAAGATTTTTTTGATGGATATCACTGATCAACAAGACAAGAATTTAGAAATGCCATTATTATAGTCTCTTTTAAAGTATTCTTAATTTTGAGTTATCTTTTTTTTTTTTTTAAATGTTTATGTTCATGTATATGTTACCTTATGTATTAAAGACTGAGCATTCAAAGAGACTGACCTTGGTATGACAAAGTATATACCTATGTGAGCAATTCAATTGGAAAATAGCACTGAAATCAGTATTTATCAGGTTATCAAACAAAAAAAGTAATAATGCAAAAAATAGATAAGACTTTCAAGAAAGTACCCTATGAATGTTTCTCCCTCTCTCTCCTCTCTCTCCTCTCTCTCCTCTCTCTCCTCTCTCTCCTCTCTCTCCTCTCTCTCCTCTCTCTCCTCTCTCTCCTCTCTCTCCTCTCTCTCCTCTCTCTCCTCTCTCTCTCTCTCTCTCTCTCCCTCTCTCCTCTCTCTTCTCTCTTCTCCTCTCTCTCCTCTCTCTCCTCTCTCTCCTCTCTCTCCTCTCTCTCCTCTCTCTCCTCCCTCCTCTCTCTCCTCTCTCTCCTCTCTTTCTCTCTCTCCTCTCTTCTCTCTCTCTTTCCTCTCTCTTTCTCTCTCTTTCTCTCTCTTTCTCTCTCTTTCTCTCTCTTTCTCTCTCTTTCTCTTCTCTCTCTCTCTCTCTCTCTCTTTCTCTCTCTTCTCTCTTTCTCTCTCTTTCTCTCTCTCTCTCTTTCTCTCTCTTTCTCTCTCTTTCTCTTTTTAACTTATGTTTGGCTTATCCTAAGTAAATTAATGTTAAAACTTTTTTTTTTCTTCTTTTGTCTGTAATTGCTATCATTATACCACTATTTCTATAACACAGTTTAGTCAGTTTTCTTTTCCGAGACTCAGATGTCTTTTATTTTGAAGATTTAATGCTATTTCTTTACTGGAGATACTCACTAAATGTGTGCTAGATAACAGACAGCTTCTGTTCAGATGGTATTATTTCAATGTTCTGAAAGCTTTTGGGTTGTGCTCTTTTTATTATTTTAACCTTTTGCTCTCATACAGGCTAAGGAGTCCATTGCACCTACAGTATAAGTCTATTAACCTTCCAGACAACTAAAACAAGATTTACACTTTGGAGTGAAGCTTACTGACAGAAAATTGGACAAATTCAGTGTTTGGTTAGACATAGGACTTATGTTTATATTTGAGTAGTTTCTAGGTTCCTACAAGCTGTGGATCTACAACACCAACTAGGCAATTAGCTGAGACCCTGCATATGTAACACACCCAGATCTTCAGCAATAACAAAGGTCACTAGCAGTGAGCAAAGCATGTCCTTTGCCAGAAAAGAAATGTTGCTGCATCTGCAATGAACAGCCCTTGAAACAAGGGTTAATTGAGAGGTTAGCGTGATGGTGTGCTAAGTAGTTGAGGATGATATTGCAGCAAAAACAGTCACATGTGCAATTAATTTTGTGTAAATCCAAGAAAAGGAAACCTTTAATAAGAAAGCAGAGATCATGTCATTACATGTGTGGTAGGAATCTTTTTAATTATGCCACCATAAAGTACTTCCTCTCTTCTATATGCAATAGACTTGTAGGCAACAGATTTGTTACCTAGTGAATTAAAAAACAGATAAGGAGAGGTTACCACTGTAGACTCATCTTATTCAGTTAAGATGGTTTAATATATTCTGGTTGTTCATCAAGTGCTACTGTGTATGTATGTGAGAGAGATGAAAAACAAGAAAAAATCAGGACAATTTTTCTGCAGAGTCACTGATTTGGTAGTGTGTGTGTGTTGTCTGAATATATCAGAGTTACTCTGAAGTTAAGGAGGCTTCACATTTGGGACTGGAGCAACGGGGTCAGATTTCAACAAATTTCCATGTACCTACAGATGTTCACAAGTGTTTCTAGAATTCCTTAAGTGGGATAAGACTGTTATGACTTTGGGAATATCTCCCTCTGAGTTCATCTGCAGTCTTCGGTGCTTAGCGTCTTTAGGAATCTTATGCATGTTTAAGCAGCTTTATGCACTGACTCCTCAGTGACTGCCTTTCACAATGCTCCCCTTGGCCCATCCCACTTCTCAGTTCTGTTGTTCTGTTCAACTACTTTATTTTCCTGCATTCCCAGAGCAGGAAATACTCATCCAGTATGTTTTTTGTTTTTTTTTTTTTTTTAATTTAGTGTGGGCCCCCATCTCTTTTTCCAGTTCTACCACACAGTTTTATAATCATCCCCTTCACTCTGTGTTGCCTTAAAATATGAGATGGTGAAATCACAAAGAAGACATAGTTAAGACCACAACTTTAAAAAAAGAGAAATATCATTCTTAATATGAAAAATTTCCCACAACCTCTGAACTTATTTTTATTTAAAATTATCAAAATTTCCTAAACTGTAAGGCAATGATTTTCAAATGGTAGTCCACAGACTTTCATGTTCCATGGAATATTTCTACAGGGAAATATGGAAAGAATAGACTTCTGTGATGATTGTTAAACCATACTTTTCAGTAATGTTGAAAACAACTGTTGCTAGGCTCAAATTTATTATCTACAAGTTTGCAGTTTTACTAGAAAATATTTATGGTATCTACAGATAAAAATCATATGTAATAAGGTATAAATATTTTCAGAAATGATTAGTGAAATGATTGATGTGTCCAATGATTTTGTCTTATTAAATCATTGGTCCACCGGTTCATGGCCAAGACCCCATGCAAAAGGGTCCTAGAAGAGTTGCATAGAAAATCTGGTGCCAAGAGGAAAGATTTGTTCTGTGTGCACTGCACAGTTATGTATGTGTTTGCAAAGCAATGCATGTACAGTGCATAGCACATAAGGTGAAAATAGTCTCTATATGGTTCAGCAGAGCCTTCTTAGCTTGTTCTGTTAAGTCTTTTTTACATATATGCTTAACTTTTTTTTTTTTTACTATGTTAAAGCAAATTGTGAAGAGAAAATGAAAGAAGACTTGAAGTTCTTAGTACAGTATAGCAGTGCACTCACAGATTAATAGTAATCAAAAGAAAGAAACAGCTAGTGGAGCTGAGCTAGTCCAGTGAGAAGTTCTAGTGATTTTCACTTCATAGTTAACTAAGAATAAGTAATGAATAGAATTTCCAGGAGGAATAGAGAAAGGAAGATAAAGGCTGTGAAAATATAGTTAAAATAAAATGGATAGATTTACCAAAGGTTATTTGAAAAAAAATCAAATTCTCTGCCCTTCCGGAATAGAAGGGATATTGGAAGAAGTGGGAGGGTGCTATGTCAACAGGGAGCAATAAATTCAAAATCAAACAGGAGTCAATATCTGCCTGGATTTTCATTGCAAATTGTAGATTTCTACACCTAGGTTGATAGGACAAGATGCTTAGCCCCTCTACTTGAAGCAAATAAGACTGATGTTGGGGAAAATAAATAAATAAATAAATAAAAAGATTTAATCTTTTTCTTCCGCTGCAGAAACCTGGATCACCTCAGACCCTCAGAGGGAAAATCTTCATGTGAAAGCCTAGAAAGTTCTCCAAAAAAGGGACGCTGAAACTTCTAGATCTAGAGGAACATAAGACTTGCCCCACTTCAGAAAAAGTCTGGCGCAAGCAGGAATGTCTCATACCTCTTAGTATGTGAGACAAGGTCCACCCATAGAGGCTCCTATCAACTATCCATTTTGCTGAGCTGCCAACTGAGAGATAAAGAGGAAGGTAACAACAAAATGAATGGCACAGGGGTTTTAGTCTTAGTGTCCTACGTGCCCAATCCAAATAAAAGATCTGTTATTTCAACTTCAATTTATAGAAAAATGTTATATATTTACATGTCTTTGTAGCTGTTGTTCTCATAGATGTACCTGTGCTTGCCATGTATGTGTTCCATACAGTTTCTGTTAGCTGTTGTCTGCTGTAGTAAAGGGAAACTTTCAGGGCACCAACCTAGATATTTTCTCACAGCTTAAAAGAAGTTGTGTGTGCTGAGACCTGTAAGCTAAGAGATGCTTCTGGATTCTTGACATATTTACTGAGCAGGAAGGCAATTTTGCAAAGTCGTAAAACTTATAACAGTTCCTTTAGTGTGCATAATAATAGCAGTCTATGCTAGAAATAATCAAATAGTAGCATCTCACAACCTATCAGCAATGGGTTGTAATGTAACTGCAATCAGCTCCCTAGGAACGGTGTCTTCATCATTCCAAGAGCAGAGTAAAAATTATATCTTTTTAATTTTTTTTCTTTTTTCTTTTGAATAGGAAGGAACTTACCTATTACTAATACACATGGCTTGGAAACAGAAAGGCATATGAGATCTTTCCAGTGATAGCTCCTTCCTGCACAATTACTTGCTGCAAGAAAAAGATCTCTGATGTCAAAAATAGGTTGTCCACAAACTACTGAACAGTCTCTCTGTAGAGAGAACAATCCTTGAGTTTTCCATCCACAATAATCCAAGCAAGAGGATACATTATTTTAAATGTTGATCTGCATTAAAACTATTCATTAAAAAAATAATAAACAATTAGCACATTAAATGATATCATTCTGCTGTTTCCTTCAGTTTTCTCTTCTATTTCTATGTATTCACCTTTTTGGATTTTGCCTCGTAATTCATTTATATGATTTTGGACTAGAAAACAAACACATTTGATCAGTATTTGAAACATACTTAGAAAATTAAATTAAAAAATACTGAGGGTTGTGCTCTTGTGCGTTCCTGATGTTTACAGGAAGGAAGGAAGGAAGGAAAGGAGGGTAAAGGAAGGGAGGGAAGGAGAGAGGAAAAGAAAGGGAGAGGGAAAGAAAGGAAGAGAGTAAGGATGGAAAGAGGCATTTATTTAAGAAAATATTAAATATTTATATTTCAAATTTATCAAGAATAAATATCTCTGATTTTATTCTCAACAACATATCTAAGAGAGTGACAATTCAGCTAGGTAACAAAACCATTTGAGGCAAAGAAATACTCTAAGTTCGTCCCTTTTTTTTTTTTTTTTTTCCATAAGTGTGTGTCAGTTTTACACACATTGAAGTCCTATGTCTTTCATGCCAAAAGCTGTGAGATGTGATCAGTTCTCTAGTCAGTCTGGCTGTACAATTCCAGTGTTACTTTTTAGTCAGTGTTGATTAATAGCAACAATTCCTAACAGGAATTCTGTACAGCCTATGCATTTCAGAATTGGCCAGCATAAGAAATAGGTGTTTTAGGCAAAATGTCTACAGTATTTTGTAAGCCATGTTATTTTTGCCTCAAAAATTTACTGTAGCAAACTATTTTAGCTAGATTTTTCCCCCTCCTATGCAAAAATTCATCCAGGAAAAAACAGAAATATAGAAGGTACTTTTCAGAATCATTAGCATAAACCATGCATGGACATTTATTAATGCATATGTACACATTTCTTGAATGCACAATTTGACTTACATAGCAATCAATTTCTGCACGATTAATGCATAATAAAACAGCATACATTTTCCATTCTTTTTCTTCCCCTTCTGAGAAAAGACTCTAGGAATTCTATACTCTAATATGTTTCTGGGCTATCCAGAAGGAAAAATATACTTCCAAGAATCTTGCAAAAATTCTATTAACACATATGTTGGCCTGAGATTTCTTTGAACATCAAAGTAAGCTGCAGTTAATTCTCTTGCATCCAGCTGCATTTGGTGGTATGCTCATCACAGTGAGGAGGCCCTTTGCTGTTTCCATCCTTCACTACTTATGTCAAACAGTTTACAGAGCGGCAATATAAATTCAGACAGAGAGCTAGGAATGCCATCAATGAGTTTGGGAGTTTACATTGTGTTTGTGTGAGGTCACTGTGTGTTGTCTTCAATGATCAATGGCCTAGTGAGTGTTTTTAAAGCTAAAGACTACCCTCAATGCATTTAGTTACTCCATGTTAGGTTATGTTTTAATAGGATGGCTCAGGCAATTCTTCTCTTTCATTTCTATGTAACGGATTTGTGACTGTTTTTTTTTTTTTTTTTTTTTGGCATTTTCCTGTACTAATAACAAGAAATCAGGTGACCAGTAAGATAAATGATATTTAAACTAACTGTGACAGATGTAGTAGAGGTGAAAAGGTTATACCTATTAATAAACAAAGTTTGAAAGCCTTTTAACACCATCTTTCACATCACGCTTATCTAACCTTTTACACAAGATGACTTCCACAGACTTATGAGAGGGAAAAAAAAAATCCAACTTTTTTTTTTTTTTTAAATACCTATCTCTCTCTTTCTCTCTTAATGTAGTCATTAAGAGTTTTATGTTGTCTTCCTAAATGAATGAAGGAAGTACTGGTGGTACAGCAGTTAGCATTTTACTTGGATAAAGAAATGCGGCAGATTTATTTTGGTCCCAGTGGGTGCTGACATTTTAACCCACTTATCTCTGATTTATTCAGTATTTGACAGTCCCCAAAAAATGATGTATTTTGCCTGAAGGCTCTGTAGGTGAGGCAAGTTGACATATGCTTTATCCTTTTGTTATGGGGGTGATTCCTCTGCAGTCCAGTGGATGAAGCAGGGAAAAATGGAAAAGGAAAATGTTCATGCTAAGAATTTTTCCTCTTTTTCAAGTTCCTGGGTTTTATTGCATTTAGAAGGCAATAAAACTAGAAAACATTTTATTTTATTTTATTTTATTTTTTATTTTATTTTATTTTTGTAGCATGGTAATGCCAAAAATAATCCAGCATATTCTGCAATAATCAGTTATTTTAATTTTCTATGTTAATCAAAAATATTGGACACACCTATAGATATGACTTTATCTTGTAAGGATTAGATGGAAGGATATGCTATATTTACACACTTGGGCAAATTCAAACACATTTGACAGCAAGTGGGCCAGATCGCAGGGTCTTGGGTCTGGTTTTGTGTAAAGAACGTCACAGAACTACTACTACTACTACAAAAAAAGGCCTGATCTTGTATTTTTGGTCAGTTTGTGAAGATGGAAGCAGAAAATTCCAAGTGAAAGGAAATGAACAGGATATAACCATAGTATATTTGAAGAGAAATATCTTGCTTCAGTAATTCTGGGAGAAAGGACAGTATTCAGCTGGGAATGCATGCAGGAGTTTGCTTTTCTGCATCTCGAGTTTCTACACAGCATATGCTGCTTGTTGTTTTATATCTAATAGATTGGTCCTTGTTTTAGTTAACACTCTTCAAAATATGTTTATATATATTGTTCTTTATGCAATCCTTCAGGATGCACTTGAAGATAGAAGTAAGTGAGCTTACCTAAACTGAGATCTAACTGGAAATGTACTCCTTAGGGGGCACAAAGCTTTTCCTCCAGGGCCTGAAGTACTGGTTGTCTCAGTAACTGACCTCACCTTTGGACTCTGGCTTGCTAGGCAGATGGATTTTCTTGCCAGTTCTGTGTCAAGATGTGCAGAATGACAAATGCAGAATCAGGAAGCTAATTTGTTTTACAAATGGCCATGTGCACAAAACTGGGGTTTAGTCTCTTGTCTTTTTACAGTACAGTAAAAATTACCATAGCTATTTTTTTGACTGGAATCAGTTTTTGTTTATTTGTTTGTTTTTAAAAAATTAAATAAACTTAATTAGACATCTGCCATTTCTTTGTCTCATCTGTGGGTTAGGGGATGTAAAACATAAAGACTTTTTTTTTTTTTTTCATTTATTCCCCTGTGTCTTGTAGACATTTACCAAGTAACAATAGTAATTTGAGTGCAAGTATATTTAAAGAAGGAAATAATTAATAATGCTTTATTCTACATAAGTTACTTTAGAGACTGGCATTTTCATAGTCTTGCAAAGCTAAATACTGGTTTTGTTGGACGTAGCTCTCACCAACAGAGTGATAGAAACAATAGTAAGACAAAGAAAGCAGAAATCCTGATTAGGTTTCCACTTCATACCTCTGTCTCTTCGGTTATGAATTTATTTTTCATCTGAGACTGTCAACTTACTCCATAACTATTAAAGCTAAATGGCATAATCCAGTTTCCAACAGCATAAGGCCAAAATTGACTGTTGATGGACCACATCCATATAGATGCCTTAGGCGTTATCCAAGTCTGAGTCAAATGGCCCACAACCACTGACTATATCGGAAATTAGCTGACACTGTTAGCTGCAAGCAACATCAGAACAGGAGATGCTTGAGTATACTCAGCAAATCCAGCTATTCAGCTCCATTTGGGAGACACTTTAACATATTATTCAATGAATTATTTTTCCACTACATCCCAGAAAGCAATGTTTTATTAACATTTGATAAATAAGAAAAGTAATTGTCTTGATGGCTTCTTAGAGAACAAAATCTCTGTACTACTTTTTTCTCCATATTTCTTCCTAATACTTCACAACAGTTCAAGTATAATGACTAGCTTCAATAACTCTTCTCTTGTTCGTAATGAGTCTTCCAACAATTAAGACAATTACATTTGAAAAAAAAGGATTATTGTTTTTTTTAGGAAAAAAAGCCCCTACAGTATGCTTAATATTTTGTTATGAAATATTGCCAGCTACACCATTGCTTTCTTGCTCACATTTCCCTGACAGTCAAGAGACTGTTCTGAAGCAAACATCACATTATTGATCAGATGTTTCACTTGTTCTCTTGCCATTTCATTGGAATTGAGATTCTTCTGTGCTCACAAAAGAAAACTAAAAGAGTAAATAATACCATTGGCAGAGTTTTGTTGTTTCTTTTTGTGCATTCATGGTAATTCTAGAAAAACAAGATTAAGACTGATCCTCAGTAGTTGCCTTTGAGAAGGCAAGTATCTTAAGTACAGCAAGTTCTGTCATCTGGAATTTCTTTCCTCCAAGTTCTGAAATTAAGGTGTCAGTATCATATTTAAAGTAAATTTCTATAACTTTCCTATATTAGCATAGAATTTCATATTTTTACAGTTTCATTTTAGGAAAAACTGTTGACGACAAAGACTACTATTGTACAGGTCTTAATGGACATGTAGATCTCTTCTCTTTGCAGAGTCATGAATAGGAAAAAAAAGTAGCTTCCTTAAAAGAAATTGTGCTTAATAGTAAGTAAAAAAGTATGCTGGCTTAGGTGCTTCCACAGCTCCTATTACTGTAATGTTAGAGCAATTCAAAGTCTTTAGTGTGTTCTGTGAAATAGTGAAGAACTGTCATTCTCAATTTTGCAGATGGGGGAGAAAAAGGCAATGTAACTACAATTTTATGTCTCTGAGCCATAAAAATTTGCCAGCTGACTACTCTCAGGAAAGTCTGTGGCAGAACAACTACTTGAATCCAGGTTTACTAATGCTCTGAACAGTGGAGTGCTCTTCCTCTCCTGCATTTGGAGAAGTTATTACAAAACTGAAAATGTACTTTTTGGTGCCTCAGGACAGCATCACTTCAGTAACTTGAACCAGTGTCTCCTATTCTGGTGCCTCTCTCCAGTATCTTACTTTGTCCCTGTTGCTTTGTAGACACTTCCCTCTGTTTCTTTAATTCTTCCCAGTTCTTGCTCGAATCTGGCACCATGCTTCCCATTTCTGGGAAGAAGAAAGGACAGATCGCTAGTTCTCAATACTTTTCTCAGTGGGTAATCCTAGCCAGATAAATTAGTCTGCATTTAAAGCCTTAGGTCAGAGGGCTTTATTTTGTGGACAGTAGGAAGTTCTGACATTCTGTGAAGAGAAAGCAAGCCCTTAGAGAATGCTTCAGCACAGGCAGTGCCTTTGCTGGCAATTAGACTCAATTTGGTATAAAATTATAGGTCTTGTGTCTGGACAAATATGCTGAAGCAATTCTATCTCCAACAATTTTGTGGTACAGACATACATTCACTGCAGAGCTTTGTGAATACATGAGAGATTTTCATGGGGAAACAGGGCTAGAAACGTCAAGTTCTTGGTACTCTACTTAAATATACATTGTTTTGCTGACCGTAGTGTTTTAAGCATTCGGTCATCCTTTATATCTGGTAGCACTAGTAACCACTAAGGGTCACAATCCTTTTGTGAGATGTGGCCCTCTCTAGATCCTGGTGGTTTCACAATAGAAAGGATTGCTTGAGTGGGACAGGACATTTGGGTGCCACCCCAGTCTCCCAGTGTGCTGCCAGACATGAACAGGCGTGATGTGAGGAGTGTGGGATATCTTCCTTTTTTCTCCTCCGTTCCATCTGCTGCTATAAAAGGAGTTTCACCAGTCTGTATCCTCCAGAAACCCTTATCCTTGATACACACAAGTAATACTCAACCAGGAGACTTAGTGATATAGCTTGATCAAAGTAGGGTTAAATAAATTAGTAGCATGGCATTAAGCAGTCTGAAATATCTGTCCCAACATCTGGGTAAATACCTAGGTCAGTTAGACCTCAGCGAGCTCCTTGCTGCCACAAATGACTGGCTACAGGTTCTGGACTGGTAAATTTAAAACTGTAGCACGTAAGGGCACAATATAGTGTGCTGCTACAGGGGGGTGAACTTAGCCATAGTTTAACTAGAGCATTATGTGTTGTGAATCTGTCCAGATAATTCAGTCTGACCACCAGTATGGAACAACTTTTCTTTCAAAGGCTTTTGTTTTACATTCTATATTAAGTTTACTTAATATAGATTACCAGATGCTCAAGGGAGAATCAACTGCCATCACTGTTTAGTTTTGTCTTTGCAGAAATCAAATTAAATAACACGTCTAAATCCTTAAAGCAAAGTGGCAGTGTCTGTTCTGGCTCTATTTTCACTTGCTCAGCATTTTTTTTAGGAGGAGAAACCTCTTCATGCTTTCTCAGGAATTCACTAAAGATTAGTTTAGATTCACTAACAAGGGAGCCTGGTGGAAACTCCATAATGTTCCAATTTTCCACTTCTTTACCACAGATGTATTTTCTACCTATGGCAATTATATGCATTGGGATGGATCATAAAATGGTATTCACTAAATTTAATTTACATTCTTTTATATATTTCCAAGTTAACTTTTGATTTTGATGGAAAAAGACATAGCCTTAAACCCATCAAGCACTGTTTAAAAAAATACATTTTTAAAAGCAAATTTATCTTCTAACAGTGAAATATAAACAGAATCTTTGTGAAGTCAGGAATGTCAGGATTTCAGCAGTACAGTAAGCTAAAGACATTATTTTTACACCTCATGAAAATGAGTTTAGTTAGGTCTTATCCTAGATTTGAGTATAATAACCTGACACAGTCTAGTAGAGATATCTAGATACAGTAGCTTTAGGAAAGGATTATTGTGCCTTCAAAATGAATCAGTTTCTCCTGGGTCATATATTTAAAGAAACCCAAAGCTTCTTGGCTGGTACAAAATGGAGTCTCTATCAGAAATAACTATATTGGACCCTATCAGTTTCTCCTGGGTCATATATATATAGCCTATCTCCCTTCTTGCAGCACTGTCTCTTGTCTACTTCAGACCAGAAGTCTTTTAGTTTTCCAGTGGAAAGCTGAAGATTCATGAATAAATTCATGAAATTCATGAATTTGAGGATGTGATGGTGAAGAAAGTGCTAGAAGACTCTTCCATCTGGATGTTCACATTTTCTGGGGAGCTGGGGAGAAATAATGCAATCCAGACAGACAGAGAAACATAGTTTCCCACCAGCTGCTATCAGACAAAAAAGTCTTTAAAGATGTTTAAAATTACTTTGAATATGTTTCCCTGTGTTTTCATATAAAGTTACATGATTTAATTTGTCACTTTGAACAGTAATGTCAATATGCAGATGAAATATTCAGGAGTAATGCAGCCAATTAAATGTAGAATGTGGTTCTTATATACGTAATCTCCATTGTCAAAGCGCAAGATAGTTCCAAGCAAAGACTGAAAAAAAAATACCTACAAGAAGGATCCATTGATGGAAAACAAACAAACAAACAAACAAACAAACCAAAACCAGACAAATAACACCAGACGCAATAAATCTTCAGGTGAAAATAAAAGGTGGTAACAGTGGGGAAAAAAAAAAAAATGTCTATATACAAAATTAATGTTCAGAATGAATGGAAAACTTTAATTGGTTTTCAAACCATTAGCTTGAAATACTGATGGACTTTTTCTCTGGAAAAATTAAAAATAAAAAATTGGAGATTTCAGGAATAGCTGGAAACAGCAGTGAGAACCAGCAGTGTGTGCCCAGACAGCTCTGCAGCTACAAAGCAATTTTTCTTCTGTGGAGCTTAGTCTAAAAATCTTTGTTTTAGATAGCCTTTCTGACCCATGTCAAATGAGTCAGTAAACTCACCCTGCTAAGTAATGTCATCCCTTCACATCCCAGAATGAACTGTAATCTGCCCCAATTCTGGTAAACAAGTGGATTAAGCATGAATCTTGATCTCACACTTTCTTCAGCAGTGGCAGAAATAGATTATCTCAGTTGGGCCATGCAGGCTCTGTTACCTGTGATACCTGTCTTTCTGAGAAAGCCACATACCACATCCATTTGTTCAATATATTTTATAGGCAGTAAAACATTCTCAATTCAATAATGTTCAGCCAATGCAAAAGCAGTCTATGGCATCTGAATCAAATTAATTTCTTAGGTATTCACAAAAAATACAGGATACAGTCAGAGGGGACTAAAAATGCTTTAAGATGTTTGTTGCTGTTGTCTTGAGGCAGAAAAATTAGTCTTTAAGTGTCTGCCTTTGCTGTAAAACCAATCTCTTTCTGGTGACAGCTAGCTTCCACCTATCCATACCACCAAGAAAAAAGAGAAGAGCAAAGAACTTATTTCACCATATAAATAATATGGATATCTAATATATGTTTGTTCAATGGTGAACCAAATTTAGTTTTAGAAGGAAGGAATAGGCTTGAAAATATGAGGTACCTATTTGTGTTAGCTCCTCAGTTCATTTAGATCTGTGACAGTCCACTGAATTAATCTGGGTGGCAAAAACTGTCTGAGAACTACGACTGTAATTTTAAACTAGTAACAAAAAAAAAAAAAAAAAGGTCTGCTCTCTAAATTTTATAAATTATTAACAGAGAATCAGTGAGACTGTGAAACAGCTAATTGGCCCCTCTGGTCAATTCTCAATAGTCCTGAGAAGTTCATTGGTTTCAGACAAAGGTTCTTTGCTGAGCTTTAGGCCGAAATATTCCCAGAGTCTGAACAAGTTCATGTTCTTTTATTTTTTTATTTTATTTTATTTATTTATTTTTTAAATAGCACATTTCAAGGCCAAACCTTGGCAAGAAACAATGAGGTCAGGATATTTGCTCCATAAGGAAAAATGTGAGATTAAGAATTGGCTTCTAACATGGATTTCATTGTGAAATACTGTATCTTAAAAAGTGGAGGCAGAATGTCAACTTTTTATATAATTTGCAGTTATAGATCTAGGAATTAATCTATGAAATCGAGAGTATATGTTTAGAATTATCCAATTATGTAGTTATGTATAAGTTGTTTTATTACTTGTGTATCAACATCACATTGTTATGGTTCTTAAAACATTTATATTGATATCTCTTTTAAATTGAGTAATAAAATTTCTTTAACATCAAAACTGTGAAGTTTCATCTGGGGAATTTTTCAGCAAAATAAAAAATAAATTAGCCAAAGTTTCCTTATATATATATATATATATATATGTATTTAAACAAAAACAGAAAAAGCCTATGAATTGAGTCTTTTCAACTTTTAAAATAATGGAAACATATTTTATTTTCTGTGTTCTTTTAGTAATAATGCTTTAATATACAAGATTAAAAAGTAGTCCATTTCAAGTAATACAAGTGAAAGAAACACCAAAGTCACTGCATGTGTTTGAGTCACGGGAATTAAGTGGGATCAGATCTCTTTAGATAGAGAATATCTTTTTCAGGTAAAATCAGGTTATTACATTTATCAACGTATTTATGAATCTACATATTTATGAATGTAGAAACATCCAAGGCTGAAATATACTAACAGCAACTGATTCATAAACACATTCAGAAGCACTAAGATGTCTGTGAACTCAATGACACTTTTGCAAATGAGTGTAAGGGGTCCTATGGGACACTGTGGGCTGTCCAAACAGGTTACTCAGGCTGTTGAATAGAAATTTGTGGAACTAGATATATGTGTAGGTGAGAATTAATTAATCTTCTGAGGGTCTCTTCATACACTAGTCAGAAAAGCAGAGGCAGCCTGAGCATGTATAGTGTAGCTCACAGATGTTACAAATTACTGTTGAGTACTATGATGTTTCGTTGTTTCTAGGAGTTACCGAGTATGTCATATATTCGCGATCTCAAGATACTTCTAAATTTTCTGATTTTAAAGGAGATGATGATGAACAGAGCTCTACTCCACCAGTTTTCCAGAACTATTCTTCTAAAGTCTTTAGAGGCTGCTTCCTAACAGTCCATACGATGATATTTCAAGAAATATGTTTAAAGAAAGCTCTTGGGAAAACATTGTATTCCTTTTGCAAGTTCTTGTAAGACTGGTTCACAGCTTCAAGATACTGTGTATTCTAGAACTATTCATGAACTCTGAAGCAAAAAAAGATTTCTTGAGACAGCAACAATGACAAAATGAGTTGTCTTGATTATTTATTTATTTATTTATTTAAAATGCCTGGAACAGTAGACAACATGGTGGACTGACTTTTCTGTTTGAAACAATTAGAAAACATCTGACTTTTTCAGAGGGGAATTCAAAGCCTCAAAATGCTAGGGGAGGACTTGAAATATTTGCAGCTATAAGTTTCCCTGGGAGGCTTTAAAATGGATAATATAGGGTTGTAGCTTACCCTGGCATTTTGCACAAACCAAAATATAAATTAGTTATCTAAATTCTTTATAGTAAATATGAGGAGAATTAAAAACTTCTAAGTGGAATCCACAAAGGCAATGCACTAAGCAGAGGTACTGGGCTCAGTACTAGGGACAGTTCTCTTTTATATTTTTATCGATGATCTGGATGAGTGGATCGATTGCACCCTTGGTAAGTTTGCAGATGACACCAAGTTAGGTGCGTGTGTTGATCTGCTCGAGGGTAGAAAGGCTCTGCAGGAGGATCTGGATAGGCTGGATCGATGGGCTGATGCCAACTGTATGAGGTTCAACAAGGCCAAGTGCCGGGTCCTGCACCTGGGGCACAACAACCCCAAGCAGCGCTACAGGCTGGGAGATGAGTGGTTGGAAAGCTGCCTGGCAGAGAAGGACCTGGGAGTATTGGTTGATAGTCAACTGAATATGAGCCAGCAGTGTGCTCAGGTGGCCAAGAAGGCCAACAGCATCCTGGCTTGTATAAGAAGCAGTGTGGCCAGCAGGGCTACGGAAGTGATTGTTCCCCTGTACTCAGCTCTGGTGAGGCTGCATCTCAAGTACTGTGTTCAGTTTTGGGTCCCTCGCTACAAGAAGGACTCCAAGGTGCACCAGGGGAGGTTTAGGTTGGGAAAAGAATTTCTTTACTGAAAGGGTTGTTAGGCATTGGAATAGGCTGCCCAGGAAATTGGTTGAGTCACCATCCCTGGAAGTCTTTAAAAGACATTTAGATGTAGAGCTTAGTGATATGGTTTAGTGGAGGACTTGTTAGTGTTAGGTCAGAGGTTGGACTAGGTGATCTTGGAGGTCTCTTCCAACCTAGATGATTCTGTGATTCTGTGATACTAGGTGCAGGAAAAACTGGAAAGACCTGCATACAGCAGCCTGAAAAGTTCAGGCTTTTATTACTGGGCCACCTTCATGGAATTCAGAGAGTTGAGTTGCTTAAGAATCACCCTTATCAGTTTAACCTAAGCCTGTCACTTTTTAATTTGAAGACTGTAAGAGTCCATCTTCTATTAAAGACACAGACCCTTGCAGAAACAGTTTAAGTTTACAGACAAGGAGTGTGCTTTCCATAATTACTTTTCATTATTTTCCTAGAAGTGATGTTATAGTCCTTCAAGTTGAAATACTGAGTATCAAAACAGTGGGTGTTTCCATGACTCATTTCCAGTACCTTCTGTAAGAGACTCTGGGTCAAAAAAGATATTTTGACAAGCAAAATTTGCCTTACTTAAAGACAAAAAGGGGAAAAAAAAATGAAAGGAAGTGTAATTCTCTGTGTATACAATGGGAGAGAATGAAGAAATTATATAAAATAAGAATCAGTGTCAAGACTTGTTGAAAGAAGTCGGGTAATTCAAATTCCTGGAAATACAAAAGACAGTCCAGTGGTTTCATCTCTGAGGAACAACCACTGTGCAATCATATGTCAATGAAGAGAAATGGGAAAATGCAAGGTTGTTCTTCCATCCAACTGGTAATGTACCAACATTTCCACAGGGCAGGTTTGGTCTGAAGGCCTGCCCAGTAAGTGGAGAATCTTCAAGGGGAGACTACATGCTGGTAGTTTCATTGGTGTCATGATTTGCAACAAGTCAAAACAGCCAATGTTCACACATAATAGCCTTATGGAAACTGGGATTTCTTTTTTATTTTAGAGCTGACAGATAAGATATGAAGCCAATACCATGAACATTTGTATTAAACAAAGAGCCAGTTTTTTAAAGCAATGAGCTATTAGCTTCTGGTGTCCTGATCACATGCCAAATTAGGTTAAACACATTCTGCCAACCTAAATCCCTTTGGCAGTTTCAGCTGTTCCAGTTACTCTTTCCTTCTACTTCTGGGGCTGGAGTCTACCACTGAATGTGCATGTTTCCACTGACTTGCATCCAAGGCAGATTTTGGCTCCTGGAAATAGTTGTGCTACTGGCCCAGAACTGATTTGTTCCATCCAAAGGGTATCTCTATTGCACTAAAACTGTGATCCTTTTATTCATACAGGGTATTTGGAAAAGTAATAAGGAAGAGATACAGAGAGCAAGGAATGATAGAGTATTGAATTATGAAGCTTGCAGAGAACATTTGACTGTAACAGGGTCCTACTGACCTTTCTAAAATTGACAGGCTGTGATACTTTTACAAACTGCTGACATTCTCAATCTTCAAAATTTGGACTGCCATAACCCACAATTAGGGGCTTACTAAGGACCTCCTTATGAAGATGAATTCTTGATGAGACACAGATGCTTGTCAGGACCATACTTATTTTTAAAAAAATAAAAATCTAAGGAGCTGAATTTGTGTTCTTCCAAGAATCTTCAAGGTTTTTGGTATTTCTAGTTAAAGTGCTGATGAATCTGAAGGTACAGACAGCACAAATGAGACAGTAAGTGTATTACCCTTGCATAGCATACTTATCACATGATGTTGTTTCTCTTCTCTTAAATATTGAGATGTGATTGCTTGTATGGTTTTCTGAAGGGCAGATTATTCTTAGAGATTGAGTTATACATTTCTAACGAAGGTGAGGGCCTGCCTCTCCTCTCACTTATAACTCTATAAATCAGGAGCATTAAACTGACACAGTTTGTGAACATAGATCCAATATCAAAACAAATGAAAGGTAAGAATATAATAATTCGTTACTGGGAAGCTGAATAATGAAAGGGAATTAGATAGCAGGTGCTGGTGGGTGGAGAAATACAGAATACGAGAGTGCTATACCACCATCTGTTCCTGATGCTCTCACATCACTAGCTGAGTGTTCCTATTTTAGTCCTCTAAATATCTAGCTGTATTGTGGGGGTTGCAGGCTGCACACCTGGTTTGGAGGGGAAAGTATTATTTTTTGCAGTGTCTTTCTTCTGCTTTCTTGTTACATACCTTGCCCCCATCTCTGATCTTAAACGCTGCCCATTAACTAAAATCCAAGAGTAATTCATATAAATTGCATGTTTGCTAAAAAGAGCAGATTGAACAACAGCAAATATAAATGTAGCCTATGCTTTGTTCTTATTAAAACCACGTGGGAAATAATCTGTGATATGATGTAATGGTTCATCAACTTTTGTTTGCAATTGGCTTTGCTGATGTGAGTATCACAACAACACCAAAATAACAGCCACAGAATGAGACTTGAGTGCTTGGTACTGCACAGCCACACAACAGAGAGGTGTTCCTTGTCCCTGAGAACTTACACAAGCATTATATTCATCTGTTATTTCATAGTTTTCTTTATTCTTCTATCGCCTAATTTTGTGTGTGTGTTTGGTACAGATAATAATCAGACTGTCAATAATCATAGAATCATAGAAATACAAGGTTGGAAAGGACGTACAAGATCATCTAGTCCAACCATCCTCCTATCACCAATACTACCCACTAAGCTACTAAATCATATTTCATAGCACCTTATCCAGGCTCTTCTTGAACACTGCCAGGGACAGTGACTCCACCACCTCACTGGGCAGGTTGTTCCAGTGCCTGGCCACTCTTTGAGAGAAAAAGTTTTTCGTGATATCTAAATCTAAATCTCCCCTGGCACAACTTGTGGCCATTTCCTCGAGTCCTATCACTAGTTATCTGGTAGAAGAGGCTTACCCCCTCCTCGTCAAAACCTCCCTTCAGGAAGTTGTAGAGTGCAATGAGGTCTCCCCTGAGCCTCCTCTTCTCTAGACTAAACAATCCCAGCTCCTTCAGCTGCTCCTCATAAGACTTGTGCTCCAGACCCCTCACCAGTTTTGTTGCCCTTCTCTGGACACGCTCCAGGGCCTCAGTGTCCTTCTGGTAGTGAGGGGCCCAAAGCTGAACACAGCACTTGAGGTGCGGCCTCACCAGAGCTGAGTACAGGGGGACGATCACCTCCCTGCTCCTGCTGGCTACACTATTTCTAATACAGTCCAGGATGCTATTGGTCTTCTTGGCCACCTGGGCACACTGTCAGCTCATGTTCAGCCAAGCATCGATCAACACTCCCAGGTCCTTTTCCTCTACACAGTCTTCTAGCCACTCTGCCCCAAGCCTATGGTGTTGCATAGGGTTATTGTGGCCAAAGTGCAGGACCCGGCACTTAGCCTTATAATAATAACAATAAAAGTAATAATAGCAACAGCAACAATAATAACAATATAATTGTCTCTAAAAAGTTTAAATTATTAAAATGTTCAGTAATTATATAATTTCCTTCTTTACAAATGTACCATTTATGGAGATGCATATACTTCTCTTTCTTTTAAACCTTCACTATTTCCTTTGCAGCAGCACTTTAAACCTTCACTATTTCCTTTGCAGCAGCACTCAGCTTGTCTCCTGAACTCCACAGAGTTTTCTACAAAGAGTATATATTACCATAAACTTTGAAATGTACTGGAAAATAAGAGTTTGTTTCCAGACCTGGATCCAAAGTAAAGTCTTATTTGGGAGCTACAAAATGTTTCAGTGGTGAAACATTGCTTTGGTAGCTAGGAAAATCTTTTCCATACTTTTGTGATTTTAAATACCTGCTTGTCTCTGATTTGGCCATCCCATAAACACCACTGCCTCTTACTGACATCTGCTGCAATGCAGATAGCATTCAAACATTTTCAGGTTTCCTCCACGCTTGCTACCTGCCAGCCTTTAGTTCCTAAAGAAAAAAGCAATTCACTTTGTATGTCAGAGCAATACTTGGCCAGTTCAGGTTTGACTTCTTCCTTATCCCAGCAGGACAACTGTTCTCCACCTTCTTCTTGTCCTTACATAAAGGGAATGACCCACATGCCAACATGACAAAGATCCAGAAAGTTATAAAAGCTTCATTATAAGGCTAAATCCTTAATAGTTATTCAAACAGCTTTCACGAAGGAAAAGAGAGGGTGTGCATGAAAACAGAAGATGTTAAAATAATGAATCATTTGGCAGAATCTAGAGTTTTTCTATAGAGTTTATGCATTTTTTTATTATTTTTTTTCAAGCAGATTTACACTTTCAAGGCTGTCAAATTAAGCTGCATCTTCCACATAGCTTTTCTTCTGTTTCTTGCCAAGAAAACCAGCTGGAGAGGTTTTGTAGTGAAATAAAGATTGGAATCTTTTCTTTCTTTCCTTTATGTCACTGTGACTATACCAGCCTCTTCACTACTTAATATTAGCTCTTATTGTAACCATAAATCTGTAATTTTATGTTTTAATGTATTTCACAATAAATGTAGATTAGAACATGAATATTACTATAAAAAACTAGCGACTGAATCCTTTCACACATATATCTGGGGATATGTGACCAAGATTATAAAGTCAAAATAGAAGACGAGATTTTTTTCAAACTTTCTTTTCTGATTGCTCTATATTCTTGTCCAAGCAGAGTAATTGATTGATCTCTGTGTTAATCAGTGAGAAGTTATGAAGAAGCCAGGAATTTCCTCTCCAAAAATAACAATATATTACGTTGTTTTTTCTTTACTTGGTCATGTCTTGTTGAGGACAAACACCAGTTTAGAGCAGATATCTAACACTTCGCTAGCTAATGTTAGGTGTGGTGAGTAACTCCCCTCAACAACTACTAATCTGTTAGCAGTTTATAATTGCACAAACTTTTAGCTTTTACTTTTAAAGGAAAGGCAACATTTTTAGTTTCCTGAGGTTTCAATAAAGAGTCAAATCTGCCAGTGATGTAATCCTCTAGACTCCACTGGCATTATAAGTTGATTACATCCCAGGGACTTTGTCAGGAAGTTGATAAAGTAAAACATGTCACCATCTCTCTTGGATAATTTGTGCTATGATTATAGAATAATTAACTTCCAACAGAGGAAGCAATTGCTATAGGAAAAGGAATTGGATTCTACTTATATACAGATCATAATAAATGAAATGTGTAACTAAACAGATGTATTTCTTGCGACAATATAATTTGAACCCTTTTATTCAGATTCCTGACCCTTACTGAGTCCAAAACCAAATGCCCTCTCACCAACTTTCAGTTGTTCAATCGTTACCGAACACTCCTATTATCAAAGCTTTATGCCAGTGTACTCTCTGGTGTTACTTTGCCTTAGATTAGATAACCGAGGCTGAAGCAGGACTCCCAAGGTTTCTTTTACAGTTGGTGCAAAGAAATATCTCCAGAGA
Source organism: Anser anser (assembly GCF_964211835.1). Taxonomy (NCBI): domain Eukaryota; kingdom Metazoa; phylum Chordata; class Aves; order Anseriformes; family Anatidae; genus Anser; species Anser anser. The sequence continues at coordinate 149,340,754 of NC_139721.1, forward strand.
GCTATTCAATTCATTGTAACGCAGACGTGTGAAAGAGAAGCGACTGCTTCTGGAGGAGCCTAGGTTGCACAGGGAGTCTAAGGGGGGCAGTTCAGAAATTTAAAATTAGGTGAGGGAAACTTGCCAGGATGCTCTTTTACTAGATGGCCCTTCCAGTCTAGAAAAGACAGCAGATTATCAGTCCTTCTGCTGTAGATTCATTTATGAATGAAATGTACTTCTACCTCAAAGGCATGTCTCTAGTATAGTCAAGAGACTTAAACACTGTGGGCTTTAGCTGCTAAGTATGTATAAAGTATCCCAAGCTATTTATTTATTTACTTATAAATAATATATTATCTATAAAAATGATTTTTATTCCTTTTTATTATAGATATTCTCATATATATATGAAATATACACAATATATATATTCTCATATATATGAAAAGAACCTCTTTTCATTTTCCTTTCATGATGCCTTTGACACTCAAATAATATATTTTTTTACTGGTTTATTTTTTTATTAAAAGTGACTAGTAAGCATAAAGCATACATGCTATACATTTAAATCGAATGCAAAGCACTTTTTTTCTCTACAATATTGTTATTAAATTATAATTAGTTGCTTGGAAAATGTTTGCTGGGTTTCAGCCCCTTCATATGTCCCTCTCACAGGCATGTTTCTTGCACTCCTAAAATGATCTACAAGAATACTGGTTACTGTTATTCTTTCAAAAATTGGTGTTAGAAATTATTGACAAGTTCTTATTTTGTTGATTCGTTTCGCTTAGAGTTTCCACTGTGTGTTTTTAGGTTGAGTGAAGCAATGTGTTGACTGCTGTAAGCAGTAATGCGTAAGCACTTTGCACTTCCAATCAGAGCTGAGTTACTTTATTAAGCAGCCATTGAGATGGTCTTTTTTTCTTGTGTACTTTGAAGACTAATCCATATTTTCAAGTTCAGGCATTCCTTGGTTTTCAGCTGGGACACAGTCTTCATCCAGCTTTTCTATGAGAAATGAGCTATTTGACATCCCTTGGCAGGAAGCCCTTAAAATCCATTCCCTGTAGGTGAAAGTTTCTGCAAGGATACAGTTTCAATTTATCCTCTGTTACTGCCAGTGTGGCATTGAGCTTTGTACGCATTTTTATCTCTCTTATGTGAAAAACAAGCAAACAAAAAGAAAACAACATTCATTTCCTTAGCTTTTGTGGAAAATATGTGTTAAGTAACTATGTGTGGAAAATATCCTAAAATATATGCTTCAGAGTATTAAACTACTCTGTATTAAATGCACTTCCTTGAGACATAGCTTTCTTCTTTTATATCCTCACTATCAAAACAAGTTTTATTCTCCCAGATGCAGATGATTCCTCTGCATATTGTTGATATAATTATTACAGTTTGAAGAGAATGACTTACAATTTAAGTAATTAAGGGCTTGCCTCTCTTGCCTTTGAAATTCAGATAATGTTTCCCACTCATTCAAGAGAAACAGGATCAAGCTTTGCAATTATGGAAACTTTCTTAGGTTGGTAGAGTGATCACATGCTTATTTTCTAAATCTGAATGAGCAGTTAGGAAAAACATTTGAATGACAACAAAAAAAAGTTTGCATACTTTTTATATAATGTGTATTTTACCATAGATGATTCTGCCTCATTAGCATCCTTCTTTCATAAACACGATTCAGAATTCCACATGAAATGGGAAACAAAAATGATATGACACCTTTACATTTTTGTTTGCTTTGTTAGTTATGTTTTGAATGAGAATCAAAACTCAGAAGGGGGGAAAAATGTTTCAGTTTACCTGGCTGGCATTTTATTAAACAATATAACCTCCTCTTTCAACTTAAAAATCACTAAAGGATTTTGTTTTCTTTGTTTTCTTAATATCTTTTCTTAAAGGGGAAAATATCAAAGGTAGGAAATTTGACTTACAGGATTAAATCATGTTTGGTTCTTCATTTCTGTCAGATACATGCAGAAGTTTTTCTCAAGTACTTTCTGTTAGCAATCCCATTTTTTCCACTTACCTGTTTGAATTGTAATTGAGCTGGTGTGTCACTTTCTTGAGCTGACCCAAACTGTTTTCCCTTCTTATTTCACTTAAATCTACCTTTATTAAGTTGGTGAAGCATATAATGGAATACCAGTAATTATATGACAATTAGTTACATGAAAATAGTAATAGGATTTCATGGTTTACTTTCAATGCAATAACCTATAAACCTTGAAAAGAAGGTTCACTATAATTGAGATACTGTCAGAATCAAACTTGGTCACATACAGTCTAAATGTACAGGTGAAGACATACACTGTATGTGCATATAAAATATGCTTATAGTCCTTACAATGTCTTTTTTCTTAAAATGTCCATTTAGTACTCATATTATAAGGACTACTTAGGTAAGAGTGCAATGGGATACATGGAAGAGGCACCTCAACACTGTCTGACTGTTTTACTGTAACACAGGACCAGGACAGCAAATGCTTGTGAGTGTAAGGTTATGGTGAAATACATATTCCCAATCCTGCCTTTTGCAGTAAGAGTAGGAGTGAACCTCTCTTGTATGCATTCAGAGATGAGAATGAGGTTGAGAAGGAAGCCAAAGGACATTCATTAGTTTACTCTTCTTCCTGGACTGAGAAAAGTCAATCAACTGGCAGAAATAAAAACAGTTTACAAAATCAGCTACATAGGGATTCATTCTGTTCACTTTCATCCTTCCAGGTCTGAAAAAGAGAAAGACTATTTACTGCACTAAGGAAGGGAGAAGGTTTTCATTTAGCAACTGGTAATTTGAGAGTTGTTCTATTTGATGTATTTTAAGTTACTTGCAAGTCAGGAGAAAGGGAATATTGACAAGAACAGGAGATACATGAATCCAACTCTGCTGTGATTTCCAAACCAAAGCATAAAAGGGGAATGTTTTCTTTATTTAGGGCTGAAATTCTCTTGGCAAGTGGCTGTTCTCCAGCACTCTCAGCCAACTTCACCTGTGTGATAAATCCTCTAAAAACAGTGACTGTATCAGATGAATTTAATACACTTCTCTGTCTACAACCAGTATAGTTTATTTTAAAAGCTATTATTGACAAGAAAAATACAGCTTTAAGAAGGCTCTGCATTTTCTGAAATGGTTAGTTTTTACTAGAAACAACTTGAGTAATCAAAACTGTGATGAAACTTATTTCCACCATACAAGGTTGTCAGAATTAACATTAATCCAAGCATCCCTCCACACCCCCCGCCATCATTAAAATTGTAATGGCCATCCTTATCATCCAACTACAGACCAGAGATGTTAAACAAACTGTTATGTCAATTTCTGAAAATACCACTATGTAAATAGTTGCTAAAGGGGAACATTCACATATAGGTGATTTTATGATGCCATTAGACAGGAAAAACACAGCTATTTAACTAGATGACCACAACACACTTATAGAAGCCTGCAGATTAATTTATCCCAATTTCTTTGGCAAATAAAATAATTTATCATATTTTCATTAAAAAAAAGGATATAAAATCAATATATTTGTACCCTTACCTATAAATTTCTTTCATTGTACTTGAATTATGTGGTTAGTGTTCCCAAGTTCAATGCAAATCTGCTGCTAGAGGTGAGACATAAAATAGCTACATTTCTTCTGGGAGAGAGGTAGAAAACCGGAAGCTAATAAACATTATCTAATACAGATTCCAGGCATCTGCTTTGTCATGAGATGATCTGCTTCTTTCTTTAACTCGACAATTTCCTGTAAAAGAAAATCTGCATTTTATTTATTTATTTATTTATTTATTTATTTTCATAAGGAAAACAAAGCAATTTTTAATTTTCCAAGGGCAGAATTTTCTTTAATTTTTACTGCTCTTTTTTTTTTTTTTTATTCCCTTTCAGCAATCTGAGATGGGATAAGTAGTGTGAAGATGTATGTTAGCTGAAGATGCACCTCTGATATCAATAGAATTATCTTTTTGTTTATTCTCTGCTCCGTTCCTTATATAACTTAATGTTTTGACAACTTGGCAATTCACACCAAACAAAGTGTAATGGGATTCAAACAAAATCAATTAACACTTTAATTTTTTCTTATACTCCATCTGTTCTCATAGTAGAAGTACAAAAGCTCACATTATGAAAAGAGAAGACTCCAAAATTAAATTTTATTTACTTCTCTGCAGTGAGAATCAGTAGTTTATCTGAACACTGTTGTAGTGGAAAATTCCATGATATCTACAGTCATAAATGACTGAGCCTCTAAGGTGACTAAGATCAAGCCAAGCCCTGTAGCAAACTAAAATTTTGTTGAATTTCTGTGACTTCTGTCTTTAGGGAACTAGTGCATGGATGATTATTTTACCTAGCAGACTTTGTGTCTTAAAATACTTGGAAAACAAAACTAGCTGATCATGTTGGCTGCAGCTGAAGCCAGATTATTTTTTTTTCCAACATATTACTTCAAGTCAATCTGCTTTTTAAAGCATCTCCTGATTTTTTGTACCAAATTTTAAACTAGATATATCTGAATGATCACCACTAGAAGATTAATGGTGGGATTTTTTTTCATTCCTCACTTTCCAATCCTGATGAATTCAATATGCATTGAAAAGATCAGGAACTGTTCTGTATACTTTCTCTCTACATATATGTATTATCCTCAGAAATTTGACATAAAAAGCTTGTCATTTTAAGAAATGTTTTTGGAAACCAAGCTAATACCCATAAAATTTCAGATGGGATTTTATTACTTCTAAGGAGGTTGTTGCAATCCATAAACAATATAGTTATCCTTGCAGACATGAGACAGATTGAAAATTAGGCTGTAAGTACAACAGAGAGAGAGAGAGAGAGAGAGAAATTTCTTATTGTGACTGGTTGTTTGCATCTATCTATCTCCGTTAATAAGATAGTGACAAAATTAAAACCAAATGCTGCCTTGCACTTGGATAGATTTTTGTGCTTTGTTCTACTTATCATCTGCTAAGCTACTCATTATATATCTATCTGGTAAGAGATACAGGGTAACATTAGTATTTACAGAGATTTCCTAATTTTAAATTAATCTGAAGCAGAGGTTTCTTTCATGTGGTTGGACAGTTGTCTTATCCTGTTATCTCTCTAATTTTGAGGGTAAGAAGAGACTGTTGTGGCACCACTGAAGTCAACAGACCTCATTGATTTTGATTAGCTAGATCTCCTGGGTTTTCTGGATTAGTGTTTTCTAGAACTACTTGAGGGAGCTGATCCATAATGTTGTTTTTTCTGTTTCTCTTATCTTCCTTTATCTTTTCACCTTTCCTTTATCACAATCTGATTTATGTTCTCATCATAAGACATCGTGATGTTATTTTTTTCCCTTTCCTCTTTGAACTGTCTTTTGTTCTGAGAGAATGGTGCTAGCCTTAGTTATACTGAAGTTTGGTTTAAATCTGTGTCTCATGAGAAGAATTACTAAAGATCACCTACTAGTGTGTCTGCTGATGAATGACAAGGCTGGAGACACAACTCCACTGTCCTGCGTTGCACCATACCTCCCTTGCATAGATTCAGTCTCTTAAGCAGAAGGATGTTTACAGAATTTCTGGAGAAAAGAGCAAGGCCTGGCAAATATAGTACTTACCTCGTATAAACATGCATTTTGTTGAGTTAAATTAACTCCATACTTGAGCAAAAATAATTCTTGTTCAACACCATCATCAGTGTTTGTTGCTGTGAAACAATGAGCACAATGGATTTAAAGGAGTATCATCTGGCTAACATAAAGAAATTCTCCTCCACATGGTTTATTCTGATATTTAAAGAAAAACTAAATTCAGTTAACTTTACCTGCATAAATGTTCAGCACGCATTGGTTCAAATCCCTTTATAGACAGACCTTACGGAAAAAAAAAAAAAACAAAACATTTTTACTATAAGCATCTGGCTACAACAGATGACCCATATAAAACACAATACTCCCTGCATTGTCCTTGGGGATCCTGGGAAGTTATCTTAAACCTCAGGGCTAGAAACTTTAAATGGTTCTGGTTAGATGGATACCTCAATTTAGAGTAATCCTTAAACACAATCTTCAGTTTACAAAGGTACAAGCCTCTGCACTAGTAGTATAATTATGGGACACTGCTGGGTCAGTGATTGGAACAATAAAAGACATCACCTTTAAAAATAAAGAGGGGTTACCAGTAACCTCCAAAAGCTGACAGTGTTTTTATATTGATGTATAGTTGTTCATTGCCCTTGCATGCTCAACCATACAGCTCATGGTTGTTAAGATCCATCCATGAGAGTAGAGTTGGAGAACTATCCAATCTTTCTTGACTTCATTTAGATCTTATTTCCACTTTGAAAACAAATAGGAAATATATTTGTCATTTTCATATCAGGAATGTTTTTCAGCTTTTTCATCTCGAAATAACATTCATTTTCAAAGTATTTTTAAAAATATTTTAAATCTGAAAAACATGCCAGTCTAAGATTTTAAATTAAATATATATATATAAATATCTTTAAAGTCAATCTCAAGATTTCATTTTATTTTTTCTCCCTGGAAACTGTTTCTTGGAAAGCTCTTTTTCCACTCTGACTCAGAATAAAACTGTTTTGAAAGCAGTAAATTTTCCTTTGGTGTGGAAATTTTGGTGTCCATATATTTCTAGATTTGTCTGAACTATGCTAGCATTCAATAGTACTTTAACTCTGCCACCCTGACAATTAAAAATATGCAGCTTTCAAAGGAATTTAATTTACAATTTAATTTGAATTTTTCTCTTATACAGCCAGAGTGAATCAGAAATATACTTTGTGGAACAAATGACGATAAAGATATTTTATGTTTTTACAAGTCAGAGAAGAATCATACAGAAAGACTTAAATCTTCTTTAAATGATATTCAGTGCTTCCAAAGGGAGTGTTGTTTTTATTATTATTATTATTATTATTATTATATTTAATATTTATTGATCTTATTTTTAGCTAGTAGAAATAAGAAGGGACAAAAACTGCAATTAAAGTCTACTGTTCTATGAAAAAAAATAAACAGAAAAAAAAATCTGTACAGCTGTTTTCACGGACTGCTTCAGCTCCTTGAAAAAGTTATTTACACTCCTGTGTTCACAACTATATTAAATCCTCAAAATAACTATGTTGAATGCCTACTTTAATTCTTGTCATCAAAATTACTTAAAAGTCTCTCTGCTAGCATAAGCGATTCTTCAAGGAATTTACATATTCCCCAGTATGAGGAAATCCATTTAGCAACACAGAACACAAGACATCAACACTTTTCAATCACATGCTAATTGAACTGAACTATATGTTTGCAGAGTAGATATGAACACACATAAAGAAAAGCAGCCTCCACAACCATTATATTTCACAGAGTGGCTACATTTTAGTTCTAGTTTCTGATTTACACTCTGATAATTTAAAAGGGACACTTCTAAATACTATTATTTTATGGAAATCTGCGAACAATATTCTGCTTTGGAAACATTTCTGCTTATAGCTCATCTTATTTTTCTTCATAAGCATTGTTTTATTTAAATGCAAGGACCTTTGTTGATAATAAGTGCATATATAAACATTGCTATTTCTTTAACTGAAGTCATAATCTTCTGTTTGTATTTGAGAAAGACCCTTTTAATTATCAGGTCTCTAACAGGCTCCTCTTTCATCCTTCACTGTCTCTCTAACTTCCTTTTCTGTAAAAGGTGTAATTCTATGCTGTGTAAGAACTGTTTATTCCAATAAAGAACTGATTTACTTGTGCTTGGGACCTGATTATGTTGACATTAAAATTCCTATTATTGTACTTTAATTTACAGAACTGAGACTTGGTTTAAAATTTAATTTGAGTCCTGATGAGTTACAAGCTTTGCCTTGGCTTCACGGTTTCCTCATGGCCACATTGAATTATTGAATTTATGTATATTTATATATCTTTACATAGAATTCCTTTTTTTTTTTTTTTTTTTTTTTTTGGTGGTAATTGGGCAGTCAGGCTTAACAGCTTGGGTAGTATTTTTGCTCATGGATAATAGCCAGGTCCTTGGCTTGTGTGAGTTTTTGATTTAGCTGCAGGTCTTCACAGATCTACTTAGCATGTACATTAGGATTCAGGGAACAAAAAACAAAAACAAAGGAAAAAAAATCAAAGATTTTCATTTACAAATTGGCATTGTTTCCATAATCAAATTGTTGCTGTTTCCGTTTTCATTTTACTCTTTTCCTTTGTGGAGCTCTGACCGTATGTTACAAAGTCTTCCATTTCACAACAAGCAATCCATGATGATATATACTCACTGCATGTTATTTACATTACAGAAGACATTACACAATTTTCTCTATAACCTAAAAATCAAGCATGAACACGGTAAGAGTCCATAGTCAAAGTCCTACACTGGACTACAAGAACCCTGGAAAACAAAAAGAAAAATTAACTTTATAAACAACACTTTTCTCTTCCTTAAAGACAATAAAATAAGGGTGCAGTTTACTTTGTAGAGAAGGTGAACATTCTACTCTAAAAAAGCAATGAATATGAACATTTAAGTCTGACAGCCTATCTGTTGTAATCAATATGGAGTATGTAAAGATACAGTAACTACTGCAGTGAAAACATAAGGCCTGATTTTAGAAGGTGGAAAACATCCAGGTCATTGAACCTTCTGGAAATTGTCAGCAATTCTGAATATTAGATGTTCAAATACACATGACTGAGTGAAGGAAATCAGGTTTTTAGCTGATGGAATATCTAACAGTGATTCACTATTAAGTAAAAGCACACATTTAGTTGTTCTGATGGGGTCTGTCCAGATCCATTTCTACTGAAGCTTTTACCAGGGCCTGAGCAGACAGAAATTTGTGTTAAGCCCATAGATGGCATGAAGGTGAGAGGGACTTCAACACACGTTGGGAAGTAGGACTGGAATTCAAAATGGCAAGGACAGACTGGAGAAATGGTTTGAGAAATTTAGAATGAAATTGAATAATGCCCAGTGGAAAGTGCCAAATCTTTGATTGCACAATGTAGCATGGAATGGATAATCAGGGGCTCATTTGTATCTTCAGAAGAGAAGATGGAAGATTAAATCACAAGCTGAATATGAGATTTATGGAAAAAAATTGTAGTTTTCTGGGTATTTTTTTGGAAAAATTATATATTTATAGAAAAAATAGCATAAAGAAGAAAATTGTCTTCAAGTAGGAAAAAAAAATTGTTTCTAGGAAGGAAAATAACACTCTTTTCTCTAGCTTACGAAGAAACAGCCATAGTAAGCATCAGAAAAAAATCCAAATGATAAACAAGCTTAAAGAGTGGAAAAAATCTGCAGAGAACTGTAGAGTCACCAACACCAGATTATATAAAACTGGGCTTAAGACACACTTTTGCATGCCACTGCAACTGCTTTCTTGTATAGGTTCAGATAGAGTAGAAAGGTCACTTTTAACAATTCTGGTTCAGATTTCATGTTGCAACAGAGTAGCAAAAAAATTATTTATTTGTTTGTTTGTTTGTTTGTTGGTCTGAATAAGAACAATTAACAACTATTAACAAACCCTAAAAACAGAGAAGCACTTTACTGTTGTTTGCATTTTAGGTAATGTCTAGATCTTCTGTTATTTAATTAAATCCTTCTTAACATATTTAAATTAGGTTTCAGATAATGGTCTAAAAATGAATTTCACAAAGTTTGTGAAATTTGCAAGTGTTTCATCCCCATGAACATAGCTTTGAATGAAGATAGACTCTTTAAATGTAATGTTATATAAGGTTTAGGTTTCTACTGGATTCTATCCTGGTTATTTAAAGCTTGATTTCAACTAGATGGAGGGTGAAAAACAGCTTCGTAAAAGTTTTACAGACATTATTTCTAATACTACTTTTTCTGGCACATTTAAACGTTGCTTATAAATAATACGACAAGATTAATACCCCATGCAGCCACATGCACTCCAGTGAAATTACTCCGGGGATAAAGTTCGTCCAACACTGTTTGAGTAGCCCCAAATGAAGACACTCTGTTACCAGGAGAACTGTGAGGGGAAGAGGGGAAAAGAACAGATGTTTACTCATTATTCTTTGGGGACTTGTTTGTTTTTCCTGACATCAAACAATTATGGAGAATTCAGCTGTTGTTAAGGCAGCTTTATTTTAATTGAATATATTATTACATAGGAATATTTCTTTGGAGTGGCACTAATCTTTGAGGAAAAAATAAATGAAGAAAGAAAAATCAGGATGGTAGAATCACTACAGGATGGTAGAATCACTTTTAATGGGTTATAGTTCATGTTAACACAACACCTCCACATAAATGAACATGTTCTATTTTTAGAAAAAATTCCAATTAGCCAGTGAGCTCTCTCTCTCTTTCTCTCTGGATAGGATTGTGACAGCAAGTCTTTGGACTTCTGCTGGCATGGAATCCTACATATGTGCTACTGACACATAAAAACTACCTTTGTAATCCTTCTACAATCAGCTTCTCTCCTGGATCCCTGCCAGATCTCTGTAAGTGTTTGATGTTTCATCCATACCCTTGGGGAATACCTCTCATTCACATTACAGCTACTTTACATCATTGTAGCATTGTAAAGAACCCTTAAAATATCACTCATTGTGACATTTTCCTATGTCTGTATGGTGAAAAATGCCTTTAGTGCACGAGACTTAAATTTTAAATACTAGGGAGGAACTTTTCCCACACATTCATGGCTAAGCCATATGTATATTCCACCACGTTCAAAGTGGAAGCAATATGTTACTTCATGGTCATGGATCAGAAAGTGGTTGATAATGTTGTAGCTATCACACTAGCTACTCAGTGGAAGTAGATAGTCTACTGCACTCACAATAAAAATATATTAAATTCTATGTTGTAGGAGATCATCTGTTATGTAACTGTTATTACTGCACAGATTTCCATGGGAAGATGCAAAGTTCTTTTCCAAAAGGAGAGAGTATGAAAACAGGCATTTTATGAGCAGACATATATATATATATACACACACACACACTTATATATGTTTATATACATATATATATTTTCAATTTCGGGAAAAAAGGGAAAGAAAAGAAAGGAAAGGAAAGAATAAAAGAATAAAAGATCAAAAGCAGAAATAATTATTTCAAGAGTCTCAGGAAGCTTGTCTTGGTGAAAGTGGTATCAAAACTGACACAACTTTTGCCAGCAGCATGTGCATAAGAGGTCTTGAGACTGAAGATTCTTGCTGTTTTACTATTCCCGGCCAAACAAGAAGTCACTCCTCTAAAATATCTGTCTTTTCATTTTCAGGACTTAATAATCATTGTTTTCAGGAAACATGCTACTGATGACACTCTTGAAAGTTCACCTGAAAGACCAAAATAATGAAAAAAAAAAAAAAGGTAACATGGAGGTTCTCAGAGACTATGATGGATAAAAGCAAATAAGATTTTTCGTATAGCTTATGTCTTCCTTTGTGCTGTTGTCTAGAGGACAGCATGACATGATGCAATAGCATGAGCTATTAAAACACAATCAAGTATGCAAGTCTTGAAATCACCATCTGAAGGGGAAGCACATATCTTCAAGGCACTAGATTTCCAAAGTGTTATGGATAATTTCTTTCAATAAACTCTTTAAACTATTTGGCATGATAAGAAATAGATCCTATGAAAAAAAAAAAAAAAAAAGAGTACTATTACCTAATAAGAAGCTGTTTAGACTTATGATAAGTAAAACCAACCACTTGCTGATGGCTGTGCTCCTCAGTCCTAATGAGAAGAGCCAGGTTAACTAGACAAGCATTATAAGAAAACATCTAAAACCTGAGCTCAGTGAAGCAATGGAGAATACTACTTGATTTTATTTATTCCTGATACTATGAGAGACAGATAAGAAAGCACAGATATATGAGCATAAAATCCAGCTTTTTGCAAAATAGAACTTTGCAAAATAGAAGTGTAAGGATGGCATGAGTAATAATAATAATAATAACAGTAATAATATATTTTTTGGTGAGCAATAAAACTAATGAAGCTGAGCTTTATTAGGCCTTGTAACCTACCAGAATGTCCTCCCTTATCAAATAAGGTACAAGCTCTGACCAAAGTCTTGATTTCCTGTGCCAAAGTGACAGTGCCATGTCACTCTACAGAGTCCTTGATATCTAATAAAGACAGTGTTCAGACTGCATTAATAGGGATCTCCTCAAACACCATTTACATGAAAAATTTAGAATATATTTGATATTGTGACTTTTATGTCACATTAATTTGAAATACATTAGCAGTATATCAATGAACAAACCATCTGGATACCAATTTCAGACACATAAGCATAGTTTGATCTTCTAAGGGAAATAGGTATAAAACCCCAATATCAAACTAGAATAAATAAATTAAAAAAAAAAAAAAAGAGAGAGAGAGAGAGAAACTGTAAGTGTTCCCTTTACTCAGGAAAATCTCATACTGATCTCACACAGAGATATTTCTGGCACATGTAGATTCTGGGATGAATGTCTCATAGCAAATCTTGATCCTTAACTACTTGCTGAAATCCAAACCACACAGGATGCACATTTTTTTTTAAGGTTTTAGTGTCTGACATCTTTGCTTTTGCATGTTACACACTAAACACTCAATGAACATTTTCTGCATACGACTGTACTGGGTGTGGTTGGGATGGAGTTAACTTTCCCTGCAGCAGCCCATACAATCAGTGGTGTTCTCCAGTTTAAATGTATCCACAGTTAGATACATTCATATTCTCTTAATAACTTTATCAAAAATACTATATCTGTATTTGAATAATTAATGCATGTGGACACAGTCAAGTGCTGGCTGACAATATTGTTATGCCAATAGGTTGCAAAAAAAAATGATAAAAATGTAAATATTTTCTCAGTTGGCAGTCATGTTGCTACGATGCCCAATGTTACAAATCTTTTAGGTCAAAGAGATTGGAGTCAAAGCAAAGGTGCAGATAGTTGTTAAACTAATGTCCCTTTTTCATCAATGCCACTATATAAGTAATGCCATGGTAAAATGGCAGGAAAAGCAAAACAAAATAAAACAAAACAAAATCCCAACCTGCTTATATTCTGAGCTGAAGTACTAAATAAATGCAAACTGGAAGTTCTCACCCATTTCATCAGTAATGACAAAAGGATCATCCGGTAATCTTCATTATTTGGAAAGTGACTATGACTTCTCTCAGAAGCATATGATGACTAAGCAGACCAAGATTTATGTCACACTTTCTTTATAGTAAATGTAATATATACAGGGAGTACAATAATGCCTTAATAATGTCTTATTGCCTTGCTTAATGGGTGCTATACTCTTTGCAAAAAGGAAAAATGAAAAAAAAAAAGTTTATACCAAATAACAATTTTTATTTGTCAGTTTCATCACACATGAACTCTGTGAGAATTCTGTCTTCAGATGGGGTACTCAACAATCAGAACATCATGAAACCTGAGCTTTCATGCATATAGCAAATTGGATTGAATGGAAGAATTCAGCCAACAGTTAATCCCAACAGGTATCAAATAGTTCTGGAAGCTTATGGGAGTTCCTTTAAATTTTCTGTTTAGCAAAGCAAGAGCTTAGTTTTTCCCATACTACAAGTCTCATTTCCATCTTTGACTAGAAATTAAATGCACAGATATAATAAGGATTTTTTTCAATATTTCCAACTCAGTTGGAAATGACAAATTTCACAAGTTGTTCCTGGAATGTTCTTATCATGATTTACAGACTCAAGTGTTTTGGTAAATATCTTTAAAAAAGATATAGGACATACCCAACAATCTGAAACTGTTTTCACAAAGTCAGCCTTAAGAAGTTTCCTGTATAAAGATTCATGCTTATCTTAAGAGAATAGCTCATATATACATAGCAGTTTAAATAATTCAATTTTCCACACATACCCCAAAAGCTGACCTTTGTGAATACTTCGGATATTTGGTTCCACAGTCCAAGTAGGCACTAAATACCCACATGCTTTGGAGTAACTGGCCCCACAGTAGTCCATTAATTACTTTTACCCTTAATTATCTTGCAAAGTTATCAAACAAAAAGTTTACTTGAGTGGGGCTAAAGTAAGTTCAATAAACTTTTCATATTTTTACCTGGTACATTTTTCCACCCCTTTCTCATTAATTGTATTGGCTTCTGTAGTTAGTGTGAATTTTAAGGAAGATGCTAGACCCTATTCTTCACTCCTGCAGAAGTTAAACCACAGGAAAACCTATCAAGTGTTGGATTCTGAGGGCATTAGTGTTAATGCTAAGGACTAAGTAAAGCAAGAAACATGCTGAGCCCAATGAAAACACCAATTACTTCAACCAATAATAAAAGTAAAACAGTTTGTGGGAGTGAATGGATCATTGTTGAAATCATAATGACAGTGAAGGGAAGTGGAAAAAAAAAAGCCTCTCTTGGGATGGTTTACCTCTAAGTAAACAGTTAGCTCAAATAGTTTGCTCTTTGCATTTCTTGGATTTCTGCTGACATCTATGTTGCAATCTAAAGCTGAATAAATAAGATCAACAGCAAGGATTGCTTGATGATTAGAAACTATGTTTCAGAAACTGTTATTAATAATAACATTGTTGAAAGGCTCTTTGATCAAAGCTTTGGGACTACAGAAAATTCCTTTATCAGACGTGAAAAGAAAAAAATAAAAAGAAAAACAGAAGCCTGTATTCTCCATTATAAAATATTAAAATATATATTTTTTTAATATCATCATTGCTGAATTTCACCCACAGTTACATGCATGTTGCATCTCCTGTAATCTAGCAGTGCAAAATCTGACATTAGTTATGCTTCTGTGGATCAAGGAAATGTCCATGTCTTCTCTTCCTCTGTCTTTTTATTCACAGTTTTACTAAGTCTGAGACCACTCAGTGTTCATTACCAGGCAACACAATGACTTTCTCAACTTTTGTTGAAAACTGATTTTTCTCTCCTTTTCCCCTGTTAACCATTACTTGAATACTGCTAGAGCACACACTTTCAGTCAGGGTGTGATTTCAGCATGTGTTCCTTAGACTTGCCCTCCACATTTCTAGTGATTAGTTTCAGAGGGCTATTGTGTTTACCTAGGAGAGATATGCAGTCGTCAGGACTTCCCATCTCATGTTTTCCACTTGCTCTTCCCCTTTCCTCTTTTAACTCATCCCAAATCTCTGTGCTGTGGTCTTAGTACGTATTCTGTCATTTTATTTCTACCTTGTTCACCTTTCTTCAAATACAACACAGTCCTGTAAATAATTTTCTGTAGATCCTTAAGTAACACACCAGGAATCATCACTCTTTTAAGAATCAGCACTTCTATTTAAACTAATGTCTAACAGTAAAAGCACAACAGAGTGAAATGTGGAGAGAAACTAGGATGTGAAAATGAATGCCATATTTGGCACAAAGGGAAAATGAGAGGCATAGCAGTGTGCTAAACAGCAGATAAATCTGTTTTCTATCTGTTTGCATTCAGAGAGCAAATGTATGACTTCATAGCAATGTCTTCCTTCAAGAAAACAAAACAAAACAATTCTTAATATTTATTAAGAACACTTCACTGGAGTTTAGAAATCCAGGTGAGTTCTGGCTCCCAAAGGCATGGGCTCTATTCCAACAACAGCCTTGGTAAATTTCAGTACATATTTACCAGGGGTGGGGGTTAGCAAACACTGTGGATTTCTGTGTGCCTTTTTTTTTTTTTTTTGGTGTGTTTCAGTGGTGAAACCTATCAGTACTATGCTGATTATTTTGTCATTCACCTAAAGGAACATAAAGTGTTTGTCTAATCCCCATGCTCGTCATCAGTTTATGTGTATTGCTCCTACCACAGAAAGGATCAACGAATGAAAATGAGGCTGTCACTGATCTTGATTGCATCTGTATGAAGCTGGGGGAGAGTTTTTTTGTTTTCTGAGTTTCTAGATCCATGTGACATGAGTATAGCCTGGAGTTCAGTCTTTTGGGAATGCTTGACATGAAATATTAGTATACAACATGCATTCTTTTTTTTCTTTTTTTTTCTTTTTTTTTTTTCATTGCAATATATGAAGGTTAGCATTACTTTTAAGCAGAAATAATAATTTTGAAAGGTGGAGGTATGTTTTACAGGCTGAATCCTGTAAATCTCCCCTTTGTTTGGTATGCCTCTGGACACAGAATACAAACTTGGCTGTCTTAAAATTATCACTAGACCCCTGCATTGGAATGTTCTTCAGGCACACAAACATGCCTTTTGCAGCAGCCCATAGCACTTTCCTCCAACTTATTTGATTTTAATGCTAAAAATCCACAGAGAGCCCCTTTTTAGTTTAAATCCATCTCAGGCCCATATTGTGTTTCTGCCTTAGGAGTGATTCTGAGAGGGACTAATTAGAAGTCCAATGAATGTGTGAGGGTTAAACTCACAGGCTCTGCTCATTAACAGTCACTCACCTAAGAATATTTTGAGACTTCTTTTCTGTGATGGGAAAGAAAGGAATGACTAGACAACACTTAAAAACTCACATTTTATTATACAAACACACATTTCTGTTGTATTACTAGGCCTGCAGTGGTGACAATACCTAATTTAACAAGAAGATTCCTCCCCTTCCACAGTGTTTCTTCTTGGAAAATAACAAAAGAAAACAACAACAAAAAATCACTAATGAACACCCCTTCCCCCAAGAAATAAGGAAAATCAGAACCATTTTGTTAATTGTCTTTTTCCTGCTGTTTCCATGGTAATCCTGGCTACTAGACTTCACTGCAGAGTGACAGTCCAACAATTCACACACTACACCCTTTCAGGCACAATGAATGGCTGTGAAAGAGGCAGAACAGGCACTATTCAGGAAACATGTGATATCTACTCAATGCACTACCTTTCATCCACATTTTCCAAATTGCAGTTAATTTAATTCTAAACAAATGGCTAAGGGGTACAAATGAGGATTAAAAGGAAAAGAACATCTTGAGCTCTAATGGGGACGGTTTGTGTGAAGAACAATATAGCACTTTCTTCTGATGCCAAGGCTGCTGAATTGAAAGATGCACTTTCCCTCTTCTTCTGAGGCCTTAATTTATACTCTATATCAATAGTGAAATAAACATGGCAGAATTTTTTTTTTTTTCTGATAAATTATGTAGGTTTTGGGTTTCTATTTTGAAACATTTTTGTTACATGAAGGTGTAATTTTGATTTTCTTCAAACTAGGAAGAAACCTCCTGTATTTTTTTCAAGTAAGACAGCTTTCTTGACTGGGCCTCTCATTCAATCAATTAGTTTTTTTATTCTATGTCTCTGAAGTTATTGTTTTAAGTCCCATAGAAAAAGCCATGACAAATACCTTCAGGTCACCTTAAGAAACAACAATGGACCTTTTGAGAATGTCAATGCCCGGAAGGAAATTATTATTCACATTAGATTTAATGACAGTGAGACCTTTTTTTCATGTGATTCTTTTTATTTTGATATGTAAAGGGTATTATCTTTGCTTAAAATTGATCAAGTGAACATCTTGAATTTTGCCATATTCAGTTAAGAATGAGGAAAGAGACTTAAAAACTTTCCATAATTGGTAATTTATTGCATGACATCATAAGCATGAACAATGTGTCAAATCTGCTAAGGATTTCACTTTCTGTGCCACATGGAATTTGTATTGAGAATACAGACACTGTAAAAGGAGATACTGAAAGTAACAAAATAGCTTTAAAGCAATTTAGCTTTTCAGTGATCATTCCCTTTTCTATCTTAAAATTTGAGAATGATAAAAAAGCAGTCTACATAAAATATTTCTTACTCAGGAGACATTCTTTGTTGCAGCCATGTTTTTTCCAACCAGTGTATGCAGAACAGTGTTTTAGATGTGATTACTATCAATATCAATTTTACTATACTTATTTATTCTCGATTTATGCACACTTTATTTTTAAGAATTTTACACAGTTACCAGACATGTCATTCTTTATCTGTGAGAAACAGCATTTCATATTGTATAGCCAAAGACAAAAGGACAAAAAGCTTGTGAACACTTTTCAAGTTTTGAAGATAAGTACATTTTGACTTGCAAATGTTTTCTATTGCTATGTTAAAGTGATCTGACTTACAGAAGTAAAAACAACAACAAAAAACAACCCAACATTTCACTTGAATGTTTAAAATAAAATTTTCATGTGGGATCAACCTTTGCTTGCTAAGACCTCACAGAGAGCAGCACTGTTTTTTGATGTACTTAATATGACACAAATATATCCTATTATCTGAATGTGAAGAAAACTTGATGACTTTTAATGGTTAACTGTGAGTGCAGAGTAGTTTTTTAAAATCTAGCTGCCAAATGTATATACATATATATATTTGTATCAGGAACAGACTTTAATAGAAGCATACCATTTTAAAAATCATGCAAAAATCTATTTTTGGTAATAGGTTTGTGATAAGCACTCAAGCTATTAAATAATTATATTTTTCTTCTTTTGATATCACTATAGCATTGGATTATTGGTGACAGTGTTATGTGAGTTTGGTTACCAAAGAAATGTTTTCAGAGACCTAGGTTCTTTTTTTTTTGTTTTGTTTTTTAATTGACACTAGTTAGGTGGATTGATTAATCACCCTTCAAAATAAATAAACCAGTGGTATGTTGAAATTTCTCAGGTAGTACAGCATTGCTGATTTTAACACAGGATAAAAGTTTTTCAAAAATATCACTTTTCTTTGCAATTCTCAAACACTTAGTCTTTTAAGGGGTGTTAGCATACATAAACACCTCCTATGGTTTGGGAAATTTTAATCAGTTCAATCAAAAATCTCCCCTCAGAAAGCAATACTACCTTTCTGCTTTGCAGTTTGCACTGCTTTTGGTTTGTTATTCTCAAGCATTCAAAACACGAGAGCAAGTGGAAGTAAAGACAGAATTGCACATTTGTCTTAATAAAACAAGAGCAAATTTTGTCTGGACAAAGGTACCAAAAATGGTAGCACAGTCCCACGCATGCATATATTATTCTCTATGCCAGAAAGTGACTGTTATGCCTATCTGGGCCTTTTTAGATCATGCAATCAGGATTTTACCATATATTTTGCTGGAAAAGTATGGAGCATGACAGATAACCAAGTCAGATCCTTGAGGCCTAGCACTGTTGGCATAATCTGGGCAAATGTCTAGCCACAAGGTTGTGTTAAATATGGTCGTTTGGAAAGATGATGTTATTGTAGTTAAATATGGAAACAGTTGTCTCTAAATTTCCTATGAAAGTCTACTCTGTCTGAACAGCTAATAGTAAGTACTTCCTCATGGTTAACCTTCCTCCTCCACATGCCTCTGGTGCCCATGGTTGATTTAACTATACCATGGCTTTGCTTAGGTGTCTTCACTGCACAATCCTGTGAAAGGAGAATACTAAAGATATTTTCTGAAGTTTCCAGCTTCTTTATTCAATAAAATGCTAAACATCAGAGTAAAATTCAAACTTATTTTTTTTCCCCTTTCTCTGTCATTTTTACCGTCTGCAAATACTGCCTATGAAAAGCAAAAAATGTATATCCTTCCTACAGAGCTGGGTTTGGTCTTCTTCAAGCTATCCAAATCTTTAAAATTTAGGGTCTTTGAGAGAACGGTTGGTTAAATTAGTAGAGAAACCTCAAAGTGGGCAAATATTACCAGGCTTTTGATCTTCATTGACAAAAGAATCTCAAAGAATTATATGTTCCTATATGATATGTTACAAAAATGGTTTTATGATATTGGAGTTTCATCAAACATGGAGAAGTCTTTGAAAAAGTCTTGAAGACTTTTTTTTTTTTTTTTTTGTTTCCCTGTTGGAAATACCTGAGAAGGTAAAAATGGGAGAACTCAGAACTATGTTGTCTTTAGCAGACAATGCTGTAGCTGTTTCTTCAGCACATTTCAATTTTCATACGGGGAAAAAAAAAAAAAGGAAAAGGAAAAGAATCCTAGCAAAATAACAAATCAAGGAAATAGCATATCTACTAAAAATAACACAGACAACTAAGGTAATTGCCTGAAATCCTATCTATAAACCCTCTGTGCTTTTGCTATATTTACACTAAAATAATTCAAACATATTTGCATGCCAATAAAACAATAAACAAACTAAGATTTTCATGCCTCTGGCAAGGTCCTGTATTCTAAATTTAACTCTAAATTTTTGCCATTCAGGCCTCAGTAAGTTTTACTAGACAACCTAAGTTGCCTGACCCTAGGCCTTGGTTTCTGTTTTTCATTTCCACTCTGACTTGTTTACCCTTGACAGAATGACAGATGCACCTACCTCAATAGGTCACAGTTACATCAGAGCAGCGATCAGCCTGCCAGGAATACTGTCACTGTAACCAACCATTCACTGGTGAGTTACATACTATTCATGTGAGAGAGAGTGGGCCAACTGCACAGCTGGTGTAAATCGGTGTAGTGGAGCAATATTGATTTACAGCAGCTGAAAAGCTGATGCTTATCATCCACTAGCCAAAACAACTCCAGTCACCTAGTGATTCCAGTATCTCTTTCCAAATGTGTATTCCCACGTAGAATGAAAGCCTGCTATCAGATCATCCTGAGGCACAGTTAATAGTTTGTTGAATGTTCCTGTTCCTGGAGTATCTTCTCTTCATTTGCAAATAGTCTGTTACATTAAAGTAAGGAGGTCTGATTTATTTCTAAATACAGAAGCATTTTGTAGAGCAAAGATGACTTGAACGATTAAGGAATCTATTTTTAGTGTTATTTTTAATAGGAAAGCAACACGAAAGAAAAAATGTTTATTTCTTCACTTCTCTCCTTTTCTTTGGGCACACATAAGTAGATTGAGGGATATTTTCCTTCCAAAGCTTCTATCACTCTCAGAGGCTTTTTTTTTTTTTTTTTTCCTGACTGACCTAAGCCTCATTCTGGTTCTAATATAAAACAGCTGAAAACTTCTACTCTGAAGAAAAAAATAGCAACAAGGCAGAAGATATTGTCATTAGACACATATTTGCTGCTTGTAAAATAGATATATAGCTCCCTGAGCCCACTTTAAAACCAAGGCCAAGATCTGACCTCAGTACTTTCCTCTCTGAGCACATGCTTAGCTATGAATTCACTTGTCACTTAAGAAAGGAGCCCTTGAGTTTATTTTTTTTCTCCTTCCTCTGCCCTAATAATATATGTTCCTGTAAAAGGGGAGGAAAATAAAATAAAATAAAAATGATATCCATATTATTTTCCTCTACTGTCCCTAGGAACATAAGAATTCATGAGATGATTTGTATTTAAAGACTGAAGCCATCACTTTCCAATACATTGCATTATTTTTCCAGAAGATTGCAATTGAATCCTGTGCCATTTCTAGTAGATAGTTTTTCAAATGCAATGTTTTAATTTTGGAGGTAAGTATGCCCATTTTGAGTCCTCAGATCAAGACTGTAAGCCTGCTGTAAATCATCAAAAAGAGGTAGAGAGAAGAGCCAAACTGACTTCGCTGACTCCTCTGCTTGTTCCCTGTGCTACACAGAACCAGTGAGAAATATGTGCAAGAAGTTCAGGGACCACAAGAGGACTGTGGTTGTGCATCTGTGTGGATAGGCTATTTCAGCTTTATAAAGACCTACCAGCTTTTTACTTTGAGTACAGAATCCAGTAGGTTCTCTATTCAGAAACCTTCACATGACTTCTCAGACTCTGAGTCACCATGAGGAATGACACACCACTGGTAGACCTTATTCATCAACTTTTTACCCACTACAGCTGTGTAAAACATTTACAGTGAAACAAGAAACCACCCATGACTCTTCTGGTTTCAGGTTTCCCTATAAATTCAAAACTTAAGTGAAGGTCATTGTGAATCTCTAATGTTTGTGAATCATTTGAGAAAAATAGGCTGAGTTTCAAAGACCTTCAGTATGGGAAATGCATGGCTTTTGAAATGATAACTAATGATATATGAATACTAGTTCTGACCAATTCTGATTTTTCAATTTGTGTTACTCTGGAGTTTGATATTTGGTATAACAGATATAAGCACACAGACTCTAGTTTAGACAGAGTGTAGCTGTAAAGAGAATAGCTGTAAAGTGAATATATTAGCTCTAACACAATAGCCATTTCAATCAAGAAAGGGAACCTCAACAGGAAGCTAGGATGCAAAATTTCTAATCTAGATTTATGAAGGACTAGGAAAAATCATCTGAAAGTAGATATAGAGAGCAGATCTGATACAGTGATGGAAGCATGAAATGGAATTGAAAGGATACTATCATGAAGAGAAGCAGATGAGCAGAACTCAGATGAGACAGAAATATTAAATACATTTAATTTAATAAACACAGACAGCTCTGTAGTCAGCAGCAGAGACAAGGGTGAGCCAAAGTAGTTCATTAGTAATAATGAATATCTCATTTTTATATTACAGACCCTCTCAGAAAACTTTATATGAAAGCATGAGCACTTTTTTTGTAGCATAAGTGAATTTACTCATCATTTCTTGTAACATGCAAAGAAGCTATTCCCATTGTGAATGTAGTGGTGGTGAAAACTCTTAGGCGTAAGATACAAGGATGCTGCTTATAGGACTGAGGGTCTGATTGTCCTGGTAAAACCATGTGATAGATACATCAGTGTCAGAGACAATTTATAAAGATCAGGATTGATGTCAGTCTAATTTTTCAACCAATGCAGGGTGTACCTTAGTCTTCAGAATAAGGACAACAACTTCTTGTAATGGGTTTTTAGGGAGGATATTACAGTGAATAGCACGACATAATTTGTTGAATTTTGATCTCATTACAGGATTACAGCTTAACCTGTGTTATAAAAAAGACTTTTAAAGAATCACGGAATCACACAATGGGTGAGGTTGGAGGGATCTCCAGAGATCATCTAATCCAACCCCTCTGATCAAACAGGGTCACCTAGAGCATCACAACAGCTGTATCAAAGACTAGGAAATTGCAGCTTCCTTTGTTGATTTATGGACAAGGGATCCTTATACATCTCTTGGACCCGGAAGTCTGTCCAGACCAGCATAAATTGTCTGAACGGCTCTAGTTGGGACAGCATGTGACAGTTTCACTGGAGCTCCTTGAAGGTGCATGAAATTCATCAAAATCTTAAGACTTCAGTCATATAATGTTTTGTCAGCCACCAATAGAAAAATAGAGTAGTCACTTTGCAAGATATGTTCACATGCTCAATATATTTGGATTCCCTAACAACAAGTCACATATTTAGATTAAGAGCAATCTATCATGTCTGAGCTAAATGAATCCTGAGCAAAGTGGAGTTGCTTTGGTGCTTGGAGTGGTCCAAGAGAATCCTGACTGCTTTGGATTATCTGCAAGCAGCAAACTATTGCTGCTTTTCCAAACTATTGAGTATGAGGCTTAGGTTACACACTTGTGAGGGGACAATTTCCACAAACTATAGTTAAAATACTTTAGAAATAGTAGTTTTTGCAAATATTTCTGATTCAAAATAAATTATGACGTACTGTTGTACTTTGAATGCCAAATGTCAAGCATGGTAGATATTATTACTCGCCCCCCCCCAAGACATTTTATAGTAACAAATATTTATTTTCCTCTTTATGTCATCATGTAAAGTTGAAAGTGATCATGAGATTCTGAACTGTAGTTTAGGTAAGTATCCATGTGACTTGCTGTGGGGTCTGCTTTCCCCTTCACTATCACCTACAGCAGAACATATTAACCACCAAATACTGACAAATAAATAGAGAATAATGAATAATGAAATTCATTAAACCTATTTCATTAGGCTATGATATATTTGTAGGTTTACAGGCTAGCTATGCTATGTTATAGCTTATGAAGTATTAATAAAATAAAGAGAATACTAGGGCTAGGACAGGAAAACACAGATATCTTGGTCAGATTCTGCATTCTGCATTCCTCTCAATTTTTGTATCAGAAAACACTCATCATTTTGGTACCTTTGTTTGCAAGGGAAGCGATGGAGGCGGCGGATGGCCGGGCGAAAGCTGTGCTGCCCGCGCAGGACAGTTCGAGAGTGACACCACGTGGAGCCGGTGGGAGCGGCCCCTAAGGCTCAGCCAGAGGAAGGAACTGAGGCTGAGCACCGCTACAGCCTGGAAAGAAATTAAAACAGGCAGATGGGGAAGTAGTCCTTTGTGTTTAATCCAGGATTAGGAAAAAAAAAAAAATCCTATCTGCTTTCACTTATGCATTTATTTTTAGGCATTTGCTACACTGCTAGGTGCAGCTTGCACCTAAAAAAAGACACCTGTTCCTCTGGCCATTTCTGTCATTATTTTCCTCCACCCCTCAAACTGGCAGTATGAAGTGTGAACAGGGGACCCAGTTTTCAGCTTCAAGTCCCACACAGCTGGAATGCAGAAGTGGCTCTGCATCCTCTGGTTCAGGACAGCTCTGTCCCCAAAACAGGCCCTTCAACCATTTGTGTTGGCCACAGCAGCCCCAACAGTGGTAGGATCTGTGGGAAGCTGTACTTTTCACTCTGTCCTGTTTTCTCAGGAGCTCTAATGTTCTGTTTGCATTGTGAGGAACCAGCCATACCAACTTTAAAGGCCTCAAGGTCTTCCTGTGAGAGATATGTTAAAAGTATTACAGAACTTGAACTGAGCTCTGCATATTTTATACTTTTCTGTAGCACCTTAGAGTATTACAGCAGCTTGAAATCTCTGCGAGATAGAGAAATCACTAAATAATTCTGTTGTACATGCACCTTGGCTTATTTTTCTGGAGTCTCTGACTACTGACATATTAAAAAATTTAACACCATTTCACAAGCTTATCCTGTACTTTCTACCTTTTGCAGAATTACCTGTCTCACATATGTTGCATATACATCATTATAATCAATCTGTCACATCTCCCAGAATCTTCCTTTTTTTCATCACTTTTTACCAGACAACACAATAACACACCCAGGCACAATTCAATTCCTTAACAGAAACAAGTTGTATAAGTTTATTGCTGCAGTAAAAATAAGTGTAAATCAGAAGACCAGCTTGATTTTACTGTTTTTCATACTAAAAATTATCTTGAAAGCCACTGTCTTAGTTGTTTCCGTGACCATGGGAAACTTGCCAAATACTATACTGACTCTTCCATTATCATTTGCATACATTAAAAAATATAGGGCAAAATCCTTCACTATGGAATAGAAACTGTGCCCATATACATCTCAAAGCAGACTTGAGAGAAAGGATTTGGTACACTCTTATCTTCTTTAACAGTTCTCCTAGAAGTAAATGTTCCTCTTGAACTGAAAAATGTTTTTTTTGCATAAACATCTAGAGTTTGAAAAACTTACACTGTAAATATTGAAAACCAAATGACGACTTTAGAATTCCATTGAAAATTTTACATCTATAAAAGAATAGTTTTTCTTTTAATTTCTTTGGGAAAAAAGGTCAAAACCCTCACCATCTGAACATTCTCTGACTGTCTTGATACAGAAACCTTGGTGGCTGTCTTTCAGTGTTTAATGATAAGTTTTATGTAAAATAAGATTTTATTTATTTATTTATTTATTCTAAGCCTTCTAAGTTATGTACAAATAAAAGACGAGTTTTCTCTTGTTTTAAGCAATGAGGTGCTCGGATGATTTATTAAACACACCAGTATGTATTGCTGTTAACTATTCTGGTTTTGTCATGAGTTTATAATACCTCCCTTAAGCGATTTGTTCTTGGAACTGTGTAAATTCAGGACACTCTGGACTGTTTTAAGCAAACATATTATGTTTTAGACATCATGCAAGTGTAAATTTTTGTGAACATAAACTAAATTTATCTCTAGGGCTAAAAAAAAAAAAACGAACAAAAAGAGGAACAAAACATAATTCACATTATCTATTTTAAGAAAAGTGTATTCAAATCCATCTTATTAAAAAATAAAAAAAAATCAGTCTTAAGTTCCTAAATTAACCTTAGATCATTTTGAATAAAATAGGTTAAATACATATAATGTACCATTTTTTCAAAATAAAAGATAAAGAAACTTACTCCTTCTTGAACCATACCTTATCAACACCTCCCCCCCAAAAAAATTCCACCCTCCCACAAAACAAACAAACAAAACAAAACAAACAAAAACTCAAAAATATACAAAACCAACAGCAATCATTGGCTTCTAGTGGCAGAATTGCAATGTGAAAATATTTTAGAGAAATCATTTTTAAATTTGTGGCGGTCATAAAAGACAGAATTGCTTTCTCATCTTAGTTCATCAATGTAAATCAGCAAATAAATATAAACTTTTTCATTGACTTAAAGTATCTGTCCAAGTGAAGAAAAATAGGGGAATTTATTGGACATTCAGTATACCATCTTTTGTTGTTGTTGTTTGTTTGTTTGTTTGTTTTTTAATTGAATACAAAGATGATCAATGAAACTTGGCTTATGCATTTGTAAGAGTATTTTCTGTCAGACTGGAAAACTTATATTACATTTTCAGGTACCTTCTAACACAGAGAAAGACTGCTGCTCTTCCCTAGCTTTGGTGAACACTTCTCCAGCTCCACAGTAACACATTATGTGTGTTAGACAATTATCACATTGTTTTGGGCAAGGGCAGCAGAAAATCCTCTCACCAGTGCTTATTACTGTTTTCCCTGTGGTAGAACAAGCGGGTTTTTCCACTTTCAGAGAAAAATATAACTAGTTTTTCAGTATAAATATGTTAGACTGTTTTCTTCATTTGCAAAGAAAACTGCCCAAATTGGAAAGACCTCTGGAAGCCCAGGCTGAAACAAAGAGTGAACCTTTGGTCAATCTGAAGTTTTGCTTGTGACAATATTTTTCTATCATAATCTAAAGTCTATCCTGCAGATAGTTTTATACTCACCAATCATCCCAAACATACAAAGAAAAAATCTTCTTAAATATCTCGGCAAAAACCCTGTATGTCACAGAATGTATCACCATAGAAACCTTCAGCTGCTACCTCATTAAATGACCTATTATGTACCTGGCAGAAAATTTGTAATGATTTATATACCCCATGCTCTGAAAGACCTAAGATGTCCAATTTATCCTTCAAGTTAGAATTATTATTTTGATTTTCAAACTGTGATTCTCTAGTCAGAAACAAAACCAAGGCATCCTCTCCTACTGAACCAGGTAGAAGACTAAAAATCAGAAGCTGCATGGTTTTGGTTGGGTTTTAGACTTAGAAGTCTAATACAACCAACTTTGCGGTTGGCAATGATTTGGCAGGCCCCAAGTCTGGAAAGGAGTGATCAGCGTATGGGTTATTCTACTGCCAAGAGATGAGACCAGAATTACTTTCCACTGGATGAAAACTGCTCAAAGGAATTATTTTCAAAGCAAGGCTTTCTTGGATTTTGATTTCTATACCTAGAAATACAGAAGAATTTCACAATGTTTGCCATCAGGGCAGGAGTTCAACCTTATTAGGTGTCTGTACTGCCTTAATATAAACCAAAAAATGAATAATAATCTCCATAGCTGATCTCCTAGTTTGGTGAGTCACGAACTTTGAAGAGACTTATGTTCCCCTGTCCAGGTGAGGATAATCTTTCTTCTATTTCTAGTTTAGCAGGTGAATTATCACACTCCAAATAAAATTCCTATTAAAAATGATCCCTACCCTGATAACAATCTGTTTTCAAATGAATATGAATATTACTATAAATGTTGATTTTAGTTTTTTTTTTTTTTCCAGTTCCAAAACTGAAGATATTTTAGTTTCACCTTTGGTCTTAGGTGCACGTCTAAATTTCACTCTAGCAGTGATTTACCATCTAGTCACACATTGCCAGGAAAATTATTGTTGTAGTCTGCCCGACTGGCTGGAGTGGCTGTTATATGACTGTAGGCATGACTAATTATTAGGAAAGTAGAGTGCAGAAACAGAATTTAAGAGATTTATGTTGTTTGGAACACACATTTCCTATAATAACAACAGTCCTGGTTTAGCATTCATGGCCATATGAGGCAGAGAACCATTAAAAAAAAAAAAAAGGAGAAAAAAAAAGAGAGAGAGAGAGAGAAAGTAAAGGGGGTGTTTACTGGAAGAGCCGGATGCCTAGTGAGAAAACCACTGAGGTTAGCAGTCCTGCAGCTTTAGTAACTACTTAGTCACACAAGTGTGTGCTAACAGAACTACTCCTAGCCAGAGGACATAAAAATGCTTTCTCAAGCTGCTATGTCCAATTTTAATTAATAAGACCCATAATACAGATGGGCAAACCTCAGGGTTTGGACTCAGTTGCAGTAAGAACACATGCATGTTTGAGTGGTTATCTCCTTTTATGTCTGAAAAATTGAACTGGAATCATGACAAAAATTATCTATTTTCTTATGGGATAATTCAGCACTTCTAGTCATGACTGCAAAGCAAGCTCTTTTCTCCTGGAATAATTCAGCACTTTTAGTTCTGACTGAAAAAGAAGAGATACAGTTAAAAAACAATCAACCAACCAAAAAAAGTTGCACATACACAGGAAAAAAATCTTTTCTTCTGAAAAACCTTGCTGGTATATCTTTTATAATTCATATAACCTGTCTAATGACATAAATATTGGGGAAAATTAAAAGAAGCCTACAAGTTTTGTTTCCCAAAATGGCAATTGCAATATGCAATATGAACAACAACTAAAAAAAATCCTGTTTTGCGGTGAAAGTGGAGAAAATAACCGATTTTGTTGCCTTTTCCAAGTATTCTCTCAATGTTTGCAAGCCTGATAACTGAAGTTAAATCAGTTATCAAGGCCAGTAAAAAATCTCCTCAAAAACAAAAACAAAAACAAAAAACAACCTCCTAAATATGAAAACTTTTATTCTTTCTTTAAGAAGGAAAGGCTATTTGCAAGGTTGGCCTCTTTGCTTATTCTTTCAAACTCACCATAACAGATTATACAGTTAGCTGAATGTTAGAAGCTTTAGTCTATCATACAAACTTCATTTAACTAAAGCCAAAACTTCTATGGAAAATGCTCTATCATGGTTTTATATAGAGAAAGAATGCTGTACAGATTTGTGTTCACAAACCCAGAGTAAACAGTGTTCATTGGAAACATAATGTTTGAAGGAAAAGAAGCACCAAGTCCACACCAAAACTCTGATGAAACATAGAATATCCTGAGTTGGAAGGGACGCACAAGGATCATCGAGTTCAACTCCTGGCTCCACACAGGACCACCTAAAAAACAAACCCCATGTCTGAGAACGTTGTCCAAATGCTTCTTGAACTCAATTAGTCTTGGCGCTGTGACCTCTGCCCTGAGGAGCCTGTTCCAGTGCCTGACCACCCTCTTGGTGAAGAACCTTTTCCTAACGTCCAGCCTGATCCTCCCTCCTGTGTTGCAGCTCCATGTCATTCATTTGGGTCCTCTCGTTGTCACCAGAGAGTAGAAATCAGTGCCTGATGAGGAAGCTGTAGGTGTTCATGAGCCCTTCCCTTCATCTCCTCTTCTCCAGGCTGATAAAAAGCTGATGAAAACTCAGGTAACACACTACCATGAGTTCCGTGACTTCTGTCTAGGAAAAATCAAAGAAACAATCAAAACAGTAAACCTGGATATCTTTTAATTTGTTTAGCAAATATTTTATTTGGTTTACAAAACAAAGGAAAATAATATTTGATACCAGTTTTAATGAATTCTGTAAGACTCAAGGTTATTCACCTAATTGTAGGCAGTTATCTGAGTCAGGAAACAGGAATAGGACCTTTAAAATCCCTCTATGCATGGTGAAAATAGAAATAGTTTCAGAGAGGGATGGAGTCTCTCTTGTACAGGCACTTACTTTTCTCCTTTGATCAAGGAGAAAGTCAAGTGCCAAAATGTAGGTGTTTAGGGGAGTGCATAAATTCATATCAACCTTGATTTACCACAGCTGTAAACTGTGGAGGCAGCTATACATATACAGCATTTGAGAGGAAATGCTACATGTCTTAAACAATCAATTGTAATTGTATATAACTGAAACATTTACCCTGCTTGAATGTATGCTGACACATTTAGATCTGTCTGAGCAAACCTACCCTCAAAAGAAGTGCAGCATTCCTGCTGTAGAACTGTACACAAGTAAATGGCATCGAACAACACACGCACTTCTTTTTTGTCTCTTTTTGAAAAATGCATCCAGAAAAGATAAATATCTGTCAGCTTGTGATGCTTACACAGTGACGCTTACGCAACCTCTGTGTAAGTCATGAGACCATTACACTCAAACAAGTATGATTAGGTAGGCCAGATGATTTGGAAGAAGTTGCAAATATTTGCACAAAGTTGCAAAGCTACAGAATGATACAAAATGTCTTTTGTGGTTAAGGCTTGAAAAACATTTTCAGGATATTGATATTTTGGGAGGAAAGACAAATGGCTCATTGATGATGCAGTAAAGACTGGAAAATAGATAGATGTAACAAATAAAAGGTGGCAGGATTAAAGCACACACAAGGAATATCATCTTTGCAAAATCATCACAGATCGATCTG
The DNA here is from genome assembly GCF_964211835.1 of Anser anser. Taxonomy (NCBI): domain Eukaryota; kingdom Metazoa; phylum Chordata; class Aves; order Anseriformes; family Anatidae; genus Anser; species Anser anser. The sequence goes on from NC_139721.1 coordinate 149,371,207, forward strand.
TAGAGCCATAGTCCATGTATAAATATCGGAAAGGAAGCACTAAGGTAACTGAGAGTTGAGTTAGTGAGAGCTGAGTGAAAGTTTTGGTTGTGAGAGGGGACATGAAATGCTGAGTCTTTAAGAATTTATGAAGAGACAAATATTTGAGGATTGAGCATACCCTGATAAAAAAATCTAGAAGAATGACATGTGTCAGGGTCACCAAAGTCTAAAAAAAGGTGTGAACTCAGTATCAGTTCTAGGGTTTGGATAAGAAAACTCAGTGAGTTTGGAAAAACTGATGCAGTGGAATACATAAAGAACAGGAAATGGTTTTCTAGTGGTTTCCAGTGGTAGAAAGAGTTGGAGAAAGGAACAGCTAGGAAGGAAAGAGGGACAGCAAGATTTTTGGCAGTGGTAAGTTATTGACTTTATTTGCAATGTAAAGCTGAAGTTACAGAGGCAAGGGGGCCTCCCTGGGTCTTGGAGGGAGCTGCTCTGTTCTCTCATCTTAGGAAGAAGAAGAAAGTGAATTGGTCACCACCACTGAAGCAGAAGCTGAATCAGAAAGAGCTTTTTGATGTCTAGATAGGACAGATTAAAAAAAAAAAATCTTTCTGTGATAGTTCTGTGGGAATAAAAACTAAAAACGTAAGTAGAAAAAAAAGACATCTTCAAAGGAGTCTTCAAACAAAGAAATCTCCAAAACAAGATGCACAGATTTGAGGAAAAAAATGAAAATGTCAGATAGGTTCGTATATTATATATGCCTCTCAGCAGAATGCCACAGGATCCTTATATGAGATCAACCTGGAGAGCTTGGATATTCATTTAGTGTCTGGAAGTGCCTCCTGGCTAGAGCCTGAAATTTTTGAAAATGGTTGGGGAACCACTCATGCAAGTTCCCAGAAGAGCTACTCTCTGCCAATTCTAGGAATACTATATATGCCAAAAAAATAAAAATAAAAAAAATCCAGATGGCATGAGAAAAGTATGAAAAATAAATCAACTCTACGTATGTTTCTAATTAATGTTGTCTTTAGGAGTTTTTATAGGCTGTGAAATGTAACATTAAGTCATTTATATTTAAGGCGTTATTTCAAGATTCCTTTTTAACAACAACAACAACAAAAAGGCATAAGAATTCTTACACCAGAGATGAATAACACATTTTTTGTTAGCCTTGTTGATATAAAATAATCTTGAGGTTTTAAGGACAAACTATTTTAAGGACCAAAAGAACCCATGGATTCTTCTGAAGTACAATGACAGAAATTATTTGAAACGTCATAAAAAACAACATCACCCAGTGTAAATTAGAAACCACATAAGTGAAGAGCTTAGTTATCATACGGTTATGATACCTTCATTACTTCCTTCAAGTTTCAAAGAAAATAGAAAATTCTACTCTAAGATAAGATGTGGCTTCTGTACATTTCAAAGTCATCTGCTTCATTTCAAACATCTCTATCTTTTAAAATGGTGAATTTTACCTTTGGAATTGTATGGGAAGATAAATTCATAGTTAACTAAAGACTCATTACTCTTGTGTATTATTAGGTACAAACAAAACCTAAGATTTTTTTTTTAGCTTTTTACACATATTAATTCCAAGACAAAATTAACCCTCCACAGAAGCCTTTTTTCCTTTTTTTTTTCCTTTTTTTTTAAATTTTTGCTTCAAATTTTATAGTTTTTATCTGGCAGAAGTTTACCCTGGAGGTATTTAAGAGATGTATGGGAGTGGCACTAAAGGACATGATTTAGTGATGGGACTCACTATACCAGGCTGACGATTGGACTTGGTGATCTTGATGGCTTTTCACAACCTAGATGATTCTATGATTCTGTGATTTCCACAAGACACCCATGAGATACTAAACAGGTCCATGCTTCTTTACTTAGACAAAAAAAAATATATATAAAAAAATAAAAAAAAATAAAAAAAGAAATAGAGGGACTTAAATGAGCTGCATGATTCTGCATTTTCAAAATGCATTTTTCCTCATGTATTTGTAAAGGACAGTAGACAAAACAAGTATCTAGATATAATGGCAACTGTCCAAGTAGAGACAAATTTATTTTGTGTGTGTGTGTTTATTTTTTTTAACTTTAACTAACAAACAGGCCAAGCAAATTTCCCACCTATTATATAATCAATGCAGTGTAGGAGGTGGGGGCAATTCTTGATTTTTACACAGAATTCCCATACAAAGCCATTATTTTCCTGTGTTCCTGCAAGCCATATGTTACATGGGATGATTCCTGTCCAGAGCATGTGTCAAAAAATGAAACCATTTTAAAATGTCAGACACAGACTATGGATATAGACCACACATATATTGAAATTAGATGATTCAATGGTAACATTTAGCAATAAAAGGATTAAAAAAATGCTTTCATACATTTGGTCAGTTGCACACCAGGAATTTGTTGCTTTCATTTACCTTTTTCTCTTTGTAAAGAGGAAAAGATAGGCTCTCTTCTGGGAACAGTCTGTTTATTCCAGCAGATGTCAGATTTAAATCAATGTACTCCACTACTGACCCACAGATTTGTGTTTTATTAAAAATAAATAAATAAATAACAACAACAGCAAAAACAAACAACAACAAAACTATTTGAATTACTATACAAGCTTGAGGTTTGAGCTGGATTCACCTTTCTCAGGCCATGCATCCCCAGCTGGGTACTGTCAGATTCAAGCTTTTAGCAGAACTAATTAGCTCAATCACAGCATGAGCTAATGTAACTGGATGGGCTCCAAACTGGAGCTCCCTCACACCCATCTGTCTTAGAGAGGAGGCAGAGGACTGTTCTGTCTGCATTTCTCTTTTCCTCAACCCTTCAGCATAAGCTTGCCTCCAGCTTCACAGTCCAGTTTGCAGTGTGAAACTAAAAGTGTAAAAATCTAGGCAGGCTACAAATCTATAATTTTATTTATTTATTTATTTATTGGTTTTGCTTAGAGGGAACAGTTCTTGCCCTTTGAAGAATCACTTCCTACACTTTATTTTGGATTAACTGAAAGTACAAAGTTTGGCAACACACCAAATTGTCTCACAACCACATCACACATTCAGTTTTATGTGAAATTCTCCAAATCTAGACGTGGTACAAACTGAGATCCAGAGCAGGTTTATTGCAGGCAGAAGACAACTCGTAACAACTTGCCTTAAGCTACAGAAAAATTTCAATGTGTGGTAATATTAAAGTGGCTAGGAGTAAATCCAAAATAGGTATTTGCAGCTGTACTAATTACTAGATAGCAGTTCTCTACAATACAGTAATTTTACTGCCAGGGGCTTTAGACAAATAAGGATCAATCAGAAGTAATAAACACAACTGAAATTAGGAGTGGGATCAGCTACTGCTTAGGAACTGGAGGAAAATCAGGAATCACTGACTCTTAGAGATAGACTTTTAGCTCTCTTTTTTACCCTTGGAGTCTTTTTTATGGAAATATGTAGGGGAAATATGGCAAGGAAGAGTGAAGAAAGGGCAAAACAGGCAACCTGACCTCCATTGAGGACTTTATGCGTCACACTGTGAATGTGAGCAGGGCTGATCAAGTTGGGAATGTGCTGACTGCATCTACAACTCCCAGTCGGTGTAATGTGGATCACTGATACTCCCTTCCCATTTGTCAAGGTCTCAGGAGAAGAGATCAGTAACTTGCTTCCCACAAGGAGAACAATGCTCACAGAAAAAACAGCTGCACTCCTAAGTAGACATTATTTGAGATTTAATTGAGATTTATAAAATTCTCTGGAGTCTTCAAACTAATGGAAAAGCAAATGAAATGACAGCACTTTTTCTGAAAGATCAAACTGGGATTTTCCTCCTCTTCCTTGCTCAGGGCCGTAACACTGTGCAAATGGCAATGGTTGCTGTGGCTTATGATCCAGCCAAGAGCACTGAGCTCGTCCTGTGAATGGCTGTGAGCTGCATAACAGAGACCGTGGTTCTGCTGGAGGCTTTTGGTTTCCCTCCTCCCTCCCCCCACTTCTTTGAGTGGCCAGGCTGCAATCTGAGACAAATAGTTGCACTGTGTCTGCTCGCTGCATGAGACGAGGTGAGCTGGGGAATGGTGGCTGCCAGGTTCCAGATTGATGGAGTGTCGAAACCCCAGAGCAAGATATGCTGGCAGCAAAATGATCCTCCGTGGGGAATCAGGCATAATATGCTTTCCAGATTTCTGGGCCAGCTTCCAGCTTCTCACTCCTATATAAGCAACAACTATCCCTCATGAGGGAGAAGAAAGGCCCTTGCACTTGCTGCTGATGACTGCCTTAATAAATGTGTTTAACATATGTATGTTTATAAAGCAGCCATAGGGAAGCAATTTGACTACCTCTTTCCACATACATCTTCCTCCTGCCTGGCTAGGGCTGGCATGATGCCAGCCTGAAGACAATGCAGTATAAACTTGACAGCCACCTATTCGTGCATATGGTTGGACAGAACAGTGCTCCTTTGAGATTACTCCTCCTATGTAACCATGCTGCCAAAGGAAATTGCAGTACTCTTTCCATTTTATGACAGAGATAATCAACAATATAATATTCATGTTATCTCTGAATACTGGAATTTTCTTAGTCTCCAGAACAACTGAGCTATTGTGACTGTGTTGTCCACTGTGGACATGAATCAGTCCCCAAAACCCAACTTTGACATTAATGCCATCCAAACTCTTAAAAGCCCCAGCTTATACTTACATTTCTCACAGGACTGTGAGAATCTGCATAGGTAATGGTTAGCATGACTGTGTCCAGATTTTCCCTGTGTCTCTTAAACACCTTTCCCCAAGGGTAACTGACACTTCTTTCCTCCAAAATCTGTAGTAATTTCACCATGTTATGTCTGCACTGCCTATTGCCCTCTGAATAATTCCTTGGTTAAATCTTAAAGGAAAGAAAAAGAGTGTGTCTTAGACTAATGGAAAGTAAATTAGTTGCAGAGTAATTGGCAGAAAGTAAGTGGCAGATGATGTTTTGGTGTAGGGTTCCCTAACTACAGTGATTAAAATGTCCAGGCTATGCTACCATCCTCAGAGAGATACAGACAACTCCAATTATACCTCTGAATTATACCTCTTTAGAGAGATATGTGTGAAACAGGTAGGTTGAATTATCTTCTGGGAGGAAACTCTTTCCATTGATTTTACAGGAAACCTGAATAAGTGACTAAAACTGGAGTTCTATATTTTAGACAGATAAACTTGGTTGAGACTAATTCAGCCCTAGAGCTGTACTACATTTATAAGAGTAGCCTAAATTTAGCAGATCTCAATAAATTCTACTTGCAAAGAATATTTCTATTCTTCACCTTAGGAGCTCTTGGGATTACCGCACAGGTAGCTCTGGGGTTGAGTAATGAGGCTGCATTTCAAGAAAGCAGACTAAGATCAGTCTATTTCTTTAAAGAATAACATGCCTGAGCCTGTTTGTCACGGTTACATTAATTTACCACATTCCATTACTGTTACTGATTGCATTGTATTGGAAAACATCCCTACCGAGTATGTCACTGGGATATGTGACTGGAAAATAAAGAATAAATACCAAAATAAAAACTGGAAACTTGGTCTTGGATCATCTTATGTGCACACTGAGAGACTTATGGGCTAGCTTAGCCAGGAAAAGGGGACACACAAAAAAAAAAGTTTTCTGGTTCATAGCAATATTCAGTTTTAAGGAGACAAAATATTACCCAATAAAGCCTGTGGAGATACTTTTCAGACCTGGCATTCAAATACCTTGCCATATGTATAATCGTGTATTATCAGAAATCATAAAAACATTTGCAAGTATGGAATTGCTTTTTTTTTTTTTTTTTCCTCAGAAATGAGTTAAATCTCATGCATTGATATTGTGGTGGTGTTAACACCAACTGTGGCATAGAAGTAAGATACCCTGCTTTCTTACACTTTTTGCAAGGGAAGGGACACCTGCAAGATAAGATGAATGTCTCTTTCTGCAAATACATAAAGATCATAAAATCATAGAATGGTTTGTGTTGGAGGGGACCTTAAAGATCATCTTGTTCCAATCCCCCTGCATGGGCAGGGTCACCTTCCACTAGACCAGGTTGCCACAGCCCTGTCCAACCTGGCCTTGAAAACTTCAAGGGATGGAGCACCAACAGATAGGTGAAACTTGTTCCAGTGCCTCACCACCCTCATAGTGAAGAATTTCTTCCTAATGTCTAATCTAAATCTACCCTCTTTAGGATTAAAAACATTGCCCCTTTTCTTATCACTACACTCCCTGATAAAGAGTCTCTCCCTACCTTTCTTGTAAGTCCCATTACTGGAAGGCCACTATAAGGTGGGTCCCCAGAATGCAGAGCGGGAGAGATATCAGTATGCTCTGAGATAAAACTAGCCATCTTGTATTTATACATAGAGTATTACCTATTACCTTACTTGGTTCTGTGATGTCCAGTTCCCCATTTTCATGAACTCCTTTGTTTGCCACCGAGGATGAGCAAACCCCCCCCCCCCCCCCACGTTTTTAAGTTACAGTTCAGAATCCATTGCCTTCGTCTTCCATGTTTGTGGGAGTGAAGAAGTTCCTACAGAACACCTGATTGACCTTTGGGATTTCTGGGAAAACAACTGGCACTGAAATTAGGAGGCTATTAGGAGACATCCACAGGCTATTAGAAGACATCCACACAAGATTTTAGTTCTGTTATTAGAATCCCTATAAAGGACAAAAAATGTGAAAGAAAATAAAGATATTGAAATATTGTCTTCTTTCTTTGTTGACTAAACAATAAGTCTGTAAAGTGTTTCCTCACATTCCATGCTATGTAACGAATGCTCTGAAGGTGTTCATAGGAATTAAAAGCTGTAGAGCAGAAGTATGAACACCCATAAAATAATTAAAATATTTATGGTATTTTTTTGAAAGGTATTTTCTTAAGTGAGTGGTTTGCAAATAAACAGTTAGGAGTCTTAAAGGTAATAATAATTGCTAGGCTTTTTTTTTTTTTTTTTTTTTAGAAAAAGAGGTAATTTACTGAGGTACTGTCAAACAACATTTTTAAATAATGGTGTACACATTCCTCTTATCTATATTAAATGAATGCTCAAGCAATATTCAATAAGAGCTTGAATATGACTCCGTTACACTGAAGCATGTTCATACAGTATTATAAGTGACTTATGAGTGACATTGTTCACACCTTAGTTTAATTATCAAAAGCTTGAAATAAAGTATGAACTTTTGGGTTATGGATGTATTTTCTCCATACCTAGGGTACTTTTCATTTGTTTTCTGAACCAAAGTACTTCATGAAAATATCAAAAATAATTGAATATTGTTACTAATTTGTAAATTAATATGTTATTAGGGTATTTTATTTTAGAAACACCTTAATACTGAGTTCAGTCACAAACCTTGACATCTGTTTGGATTTACTGTCTAATGACCTAGTTCCATTGTGTTACATTAATAATATTTTGCTGAGTTACATGAGAGGCAATTTATATATGCTGTGGAACACAACATCATCAACTCATGAAGAAAACCATCTTACTGTTATTAACTCAGTGTCCTTAATTTTTAATAATATTTTTGCCGATATATATATATATATATAATGAAAACACATTGAATTTAGCAGAACTGTTTGAGAATCTGAGGTAGAAATGAAGAAAAATGATTTACCTTTAAGAAAAATTGACACACAGAGGTAGGAACATAAATCTGACAAGCCTGCAAAAAAATCAATGAAGCAATAAAGTCATTTATAATGTACTTCACCTTGTATGACAGGCCATTTCCTTTGGACAACTCAGTCTTTAGTAATAATTTCAAAGTATTCATATATTTTCTGCTGAATTCTCCCATCTGTGTTTGGACCTATCTACATTAGTTTTTGCAGACACCTTCTTCAGGCTAGTATTCCTAAATACCTGTCCAAGTAGAATCTGTAACCCAATGATCCTAAAAGAATCGAGCTATTTTTCTAGCAGTATCCTGAGTGCATTTAAGAGTATTACATTCATGGAAATTCATTGACAAGGAAATAATTGTCAATGACTAACAATATTCTGTATTCCTTTTGACATTTTCCACAGGTAAGAGACAAATAGGCAAGAGATATTAATTAAATATATTGTGGGACTGGATGCAATTTAATTTGCATCTAACTACTATTATTCCCATTCAACAATGATGCAGAGCTAACCTGTTGCTTGGAACTGGGTCCTTGCCCAAGTGACTTTGTTAAGTGGTGAAGTAACTTATAAAAAAGAAGAAGAAGAAAAAAAAAGAAATCAAATAAAAATATTTGAAGCCAGTATTAATGACAAAATCAGTTTATCTGAAGTAGGATTCACTGTATATTGTATGTAAAATAATGCAATACAACTGATTTCCTATTCAGAATTCTTACACATTTGGGAAAACATTCAGCAAGGTCCAGGTTTCTTTTCTTTTTCTTTCTTTTCTTTTCTTTTCTTTTCTTTTCTTTTCTTTTCTTTTCTTTTCTTTTCTTTTCTTTTCTTTTCTTTTCTTTTCTTTTCTTTTCTTTTCTTTTCTTTTCTTTTCTTTTCTTTTCTTTTCTTTTCTTTTCTTTTCTTTTCTTTTCTTTTCTTTTCTTTTCTTTTCTTTTCATCTTTCTCTTTCTTTCTTGCTTTCTGTCTGTCCGTCTGTCTGTCTGTCCGTCTGTCTGTCTGTCCATCTTTCTGTCTTTCTGTCTTTGTCTTTCTTTTCTAAGAATTTCAGAGATATTTTCCGTATTAATCAAAATGATCTGTATTTATTATTATTATTATTTATTTATTTATTTATTTATTTATTTCTGTGCTTGTTATGGTAACATTTAGCTATATATTTACCAAAGAAAGACTCTTGACCTTGGAATAACACCCAAAGGTCTAATACAGCAATGTTCTCTGAATGACTTGTGAAGTAACATAGTGGAAAAACTTGTGTAACTTGAAGGCACTTAGTCATATGATTCTGCAGCTGTCTTATTGTCAAATTCAGATTTTTTTTTCTCTTTTGGAAACATTAATTCTCTCCTATGAAGGGTTTTCTTTACTCACTACTGCAATTTATGGTTATTTAAAGATATATGATACTCTTATTTTAGCGCAATCTTTAAATTCATGGAGACTTTACATTAAAAGTGATGATTCCTTAATAATGAAAGCAAGAATGCTAAGAGTTATTTTACTTTTCAGATGATGTGTATTGCATGGAATAAGAAACTCAGGAGTTTTATACAGCTATAGCGAAAAACAATAACAACAAAAAACAAACAACAACAACAAAGCAAACAAAACAACAAAAAAAAACAAACAAAAAACAACAGTGGTTTACAGAAGGATTAGCTGCTCTCAGGTGCTGACCGAACTGAATTGTTCTTCAGTGTACAAAGTAACTTGAAAACCTCCTGTCTACTTTGAAAACTGGTGGCAGAAGCCTTGGTAGGCTGATTAGGTGGGTGCGCTGGGGCTGACTTCCACAATAATAACAAGAAGCTTGCAGTTTAGTTACTTTGCACAATGAAGAACCTTACATCGAAAGGGAAGAAGTTAACAGTACAGTTTTACTTGATAAGCACTCCCAGACTTAGCAGCTGGGAGTCTCAACAAAGTGCTGCTCCCCTATACTATATATAGAAGCAAGAAAGAGCAGCATGACAAAGATCAAATATTAGGCAAATATATGACTTCTGGCATGCCAAAATGCTAACATCCAGAACTTAAATTCCACTATTATTATTGTTGTTGTTGTTGTTGTTATTATTACAAAAACAATAGGAGAAAAGAATTATATCAATGCCTTAGATTGCAAGATTTTATTTCTGGGTAAAGAACTATCTGTTTTTCTAAAATGATAGGTCAACCAGGGTAGAAACATTGAGTTTCATTTGACTTAATTTTCAGCAAAATGGGAACTCCTCTTCCAGTTATTATGGAAATGAGCATGCATTTGCTGTGGTGTTAATTTATTCTGTCAGAAGAACAACTAATTTGCCAAGATACTAGGACCAAAAAGAGAGATAGATAGATAGAGAGAAATATTTTCAATACGATATTTCTCCTGTAGTCTGCATTGCTTTCTGGAATTTAAGATATTAATACAAGCTGACAGCTGAAAGTTCATGTGTGGATTGAAGTAGACAGGCAGTGGAAGCTAAGGGGAGATGATTTTTATGTTTATCGGGAATTATGGGCATTTACTCTTCTAGCAAATATTTTGGCAAGCATTTTAAAGGTGATATATTCAGAAACTTATTTGACACAAAGGTAAGAATCTGGAGTCCCTTACTGCTGTTCCATAAACCACTATATCTCTCAAATACTTCATAAGAAAAGCTGTCAGCAGGATCACAGCCTATGACACTTGGATTTCAATTGTATCACGTGTGAACAATTCAAATTAGATTAATAACACTAAGACTTCAGGTCTTATGTTCTTTAATGTTTTAGAACAGCTGGAAAATACACAGTCTTTCTTTCTATAACAAGACAAATAAATCATGCATGTTATCTGGGAGGATGTTTGTTTTGGAGCCTATCACAACTAAAACTATATTTCTCTATTCTGTACAACATTAACTCACCCTTTCTAATCAAAGATTGCTCAAGTTCTGTCTGGATGAAGTGTACTGGCATTACACATGCAATATGACATTTCAGGAAACAATACGACAACCTAAGAGAAGAAGAAGGAAGTAAAGCAAAGAGCTATATCTCAAGGAATGACTTACAGCAGACTTATGATGAACTCTGTCTCTCCTACCATCATATAAAATGGTGCTTTCAAGATCATATTTTAACCCATGGATTCAGAGCTACTTGCAGATTAATTTATCCAAACCACCGGTAGTGATGCAACTCATTGTGTTTGGCTGATACTGAATTAGAATGGTCATGGCCACATGTATTTTCAGAACAATGCATTCCTTGAAATGCTTACGTTTTGCTAAAGTGAATGCTGCTACTTTTTCTCCTAAACTTCCTTGTTTCAAGCAAGCCTCAGAAAAAAATAATTGCAGGACAGCAAGGAGCATTTGCATGCAAAGAGGCCACAGTTCAACACAGAGAATACCAAATATTTTGGCAGAATGAATAAATGCATGTCTACATAGTTTGCACAGTGAAATACAGACTTTAAAAGTATCTGGCCTTCACTTCTAAACAATATGTGCATCTTGTACAAAATACTTTAAAATATGATTTTAAAATAGTCATTTGGCTGGAAGATAAGAGATTAGTCAGACATTTCTAGGAAACAAGAATTATTTCTCTAAAAGCTTTCTGTCTTCTTTTTGAAGACAGATCTGATAAGACTGTCAAAAATTGGCCCCAGACATAATACAATCGATGAGTAGGGAAAATAATACTGTAGAGGAAAAAAATAATTGTTCCTTTTAGGATCATTTATTAGATGACTGTAATTTTCACATTTTTTATTCTCTCCTGCTTTTATTTATTTTTCCTTAATGAGCAAACTTCAGTGACACTAAATGCTTATTCCTCTCAATTGCTCATCTCTATCTTCATAGAGGGTGTTGGGGGGTAAAAAAAGAAAAGATATGAATTCAATAGAAATAGAAATACACAAACCAGAACCCCCCTACAACGTTCTCATGATTTTCCTGTTTTATTCAGTTATCCTTTTATTTTCTGATAAAGGCTTTTTCACTGGAACGTCTGCCTACATGCCTTTTACCAGGCAAATGGCCTTTTAGCCAGTTCACAAAAACCTAATTACATTTCTCCTCTTGCTCTTTAGTAAGGTCTTAAGTTGAGGCAAATATGATCTGCGGCAGATGGCAGTGCAGCCGGTCAGCGTGGGACAGAGCAAGAACTGCTGCCCAGCCAGGGTCAGTGAGCTAGGCCCCAAACCCAGCTAATAGCACCACGGAGCTCTGCTGCTGTTCTGGCACAACAGCAAAACCCAGCCCTCAGTTCAGGCCCATATGTTGTGAAGAACTTTATTCACCTGAGCTCTTTTAATAACCCTCCATCACTATGAGATATCTGACCACTGGGGACTTGCCTGGCAAGTCTAACAAATTAGGGCTGCTGCTACAAGTAAACAGCTATGCCTGCCAGTTATCTCCATCTGCCCAGCACTGCCAGGTTCATTATGAGCATCAGGAGATGGAGTTAAACAGATGGCAGGAAATGTGCCTGGCCCTTGCACTCAGGAGAGGGGGAAGAGAGGCAATTGCTTTGCATAACATCCCTTTCTCTTCATTACTTTACATTATAATATGTAAATAAAGTCACACCAGGAGCAATTTAAAAAGCACTTAGCATTGAAATATAAGGGTGCTACACGGAGGGAGAGAGAAAGGAAGGAATGAAGTTTCAGCTGTTTGCAAACCATAGTTTGGTCCCCTCCTCCCCATCCCCAAAGAGATTTCAAGGGCTGCTTTTATTTCTGACACATTAAATGAAACTCTTTCTGAACATGGCTCTTGTTCCCTTTCCCTGGCTGTCTCCAAGGCCCGCAGGAACCTGTCAATCAGGCAGCTTGCAGGAAGGCCTGCAGTGTGCACGAGAGCATTAAGAGTACATGGCATTAAACTGCCACGCTCTGCTCAAAATCTTTCTTTGCAGCAAGGCTGCAAGCTGGTGGAGACATCATTAAACATTGCCTTATACAGGAGTAAAGAAAATCATACTATTTTCATTGGGAAATATTAAAATCTTTGGATTGAAATGGGGACACAAATAACACTGCATGGGACTGATATCTCAAAGTAGAAAACTAAATTCCTCTCCGTGCCCTACTGCAGACCTATCAGAGGATGCTGTCTGCTTTCCTTGCTGCTTCTGAGACTAAGTAAAGACAAATATTGCCTGGAAACTGACAGTTGATATCAATGGACAAAAGGAATTTTGTGGGATTCTTTTTGTCTGAGCATGGATACAAGCTTTCTGGAAAGGGGGAAGTCTTTTTTATACATTTCTGTTATGCTTAACAGACTGAGATCCTCCTCTCAGCTGATGTCTGCAGTTGCTGATGTAATATAAGACACAAAAGGAAAGGGGTGAGAGGAGAAGGCTGACATGCAACAAGGGTGAAAAAGGTTGGCTTCAGTAGGCTGAACCAGTGTGAATCTGATGAGCTGATCCATCAGATTTTACCTCTTACAACACATATTAAGGGAGTGGATAACACAACAAAAAGCAACTAGTAAGGCAAGACATGGAGGCAACAGTACATCAAGCAAGATTTTCCCCTTTACTGAAACATCTGGAGTTGACATAAACAACTGTAAAATTCATGATATTCAACAGGATTTAAACAGCTAAAAATGAAATTTGAACAGCTTGTCAGAGGAAAGGCACTGCAGAATCTGATCATACTGGGTCCAGCACAGGTCCAAGTTATGTTTCAAATCCCCAACAAACACTGGAGGATATAGAAGCTTGTGAATACGATGCATGTGAACATGTGAATCAGAAGGCTACCAAGTAACAGCTGCCAGTGCCCTCTCTCCAAAAGGGCATTATATACCTTAATTACATGTCCAGTAGTAGCAGTCTGGTGTCCTCCCTGCTCCAGCTGAGAGCAGATGTTCAGAGGCCAGCAATGAGTGTTGTATTTTAAGATAATTGTGTGAAAAACAAAACAAAACAAAACAAAAACAACAACAACAAAACCCTCTCACTTACAGAAGGAAGGGAAAAAAATGTTTTCCACTTTCCAGCTTTCCAGGTCTTGATGCTAAACTGCTGGATTTCAGGATGGCTAGCAGCCCGGGCTACCAGATGTTCAAAAATCCTAAACAAATGACCATGGTGTCTATACAGAGCAGCTCTACTTCACACCAAGGGGAAAGCTGTTCTGCTGTGCACAGTCCAGACTTGTCTGTGATACATCAGGCTTGTCACGTACGTGCAGATCTTCTGTGTGTGTATGATAGCTCCAAAAATGAGACACATAAAAACTACTGCCTGTGAACCTGCCAGCTTTGACAGGTCTGAGTCTGGAAGTCTGGAAGCAGTGTATGGAGTGAAAAGGTTCCTCTGTGCTTAGAGTAACAGACGTTGGTACATCCAAAGTTGAAGGCTCAAATCTTCCATGACTTCTTGGTAACAAAACTCAGAAAACAGGAGTTTTTCCTTTTAATCATCTTTATCACCTTAAAAAAATATACTCCACATCCTCTCATAAAAATATGGAGTCAGTTTATTTTCCATAAACATCTCTCCCTTCTTCCTCAGTTGCTCCTTTTATTATCTGGTTTCCTACTTTTAGTCACAGAATTCATCAGACTGATCTTCTGTATTTAATAGTGATGATGATGATGATGATTTTGATGACCTGATTATTATATCCTAAGCTTTTATTTGTTATGATCTGGATTCTATTCTACTGCCTTTACCAAACCACAATTCCAGCTTTTGCAACATTTATGCACAACAGCTCTGGCTGCTACACACCCCTGTTATTTAAGCCAGTAGCAAATCCTTTCACATCTCCCTCCATGGAAGGTTCTTGGGGTCTCATGTCCTGCACAGGAATTGGCTCTACATAGAATACAGAGATTAGCTGATATTCTTGCTACTAATTAGTGTAACTTTTTTTTGGACATTTTAGGCCATTATCTTTTACACGGTTTAGAATTGTGGTTATATTTGGTATATGCTGCTCTCATTGTCAAACTTAATTATATTGTGGCCACTATTACATAGTGGTTTGACAGCAGTTCATAAAGCAATTCTTTTTTTTTTTTATTTGGAATCAGAGTCATCTGAGATAAGGCTCTCTCTTCTTGTGCTCCGGTTTGGAGTGGTGACTGCTTTCCTGCAGCTGCTTTTTGTGGATTTTTTTCTTATCCTGCCGGCAATACACTGGTTCATGGAGTTATTGGATTTCAGGCTGAGGTGGAAAGGAATATCTGGATTCATTCTCCAGCCATCCCAGGGGTGTGCTCCAGTATGCTCGGGAAGTGGGGTACCACAAAAGAAACTATTCTTTTTCTTAATACGCTGCACTAGTGTTTACTTCTGGCCATAAAAAATCTGCAGTTTTTCCTCATTGTTAACTGTCAAAAAAAAAAAAAAAAAGAGAAGAATATGCATTTACAGGATTATTTAGCTGAGCCAGGCTCAGAAAGGGCCTACATTTATATATCTAAATGAGATCTAGCTGAAATAGTAATGTGGTTACTATTTGCTCTTCAATTGTCTGTGCACTTTTGTGCAGAGCACAGAGGTTCTCATGCCATCTTATATCCTATCAGCATCTCATGCTAGTAACATCTAAGCATGCCTGCTTACAGATAAATAGTTAGATGGAAAGGTACAGATACAGACAAAATGGACCAATAGATCTGGTATATATATACAAAGACACTGTCTAAAAGCCGTATAGTACACCAATTAGAGATGTAAATATGATGTGACATTTCAACCACATACAAAACCTAATGAAACCACATTAATCAGGCTCTAGGAAATGCTTGCACAAATTTCCATACATTCCAAACAATCCTTTTCAATCCTCTGTAGAAGTCAGTCACAAACCCTGTTGGCTTCTAGTGATTTAAGACTTCAACTAACACCTGGACTTTTTCTGGAGTTACAAGGGAGCTGTTTGCTTCAGGGTCCTGGGCATGCAGAAGGTTCATGATTTGGCTCTAGAAAGGTGTCAGAAACTGATGGGATTTTTGTCACTATGCTACCGTCTCTGCAACATCTTTCATCACAACATTCAGCAAAGACTTGTACAGCAAAATCCTTCATCTATACTGTCATTACCGATAGTTTCAGGCTTTATTTGTATTTTATGCTAGGAATTGAGTGAGAAAAATGAAAGAAAACAAGGATTTTAACAGGGACCAGAACATGTGTCTACTTTTCCTGAACTGAAGATAACTTTTGCTCTAGCATGTTTTTAAAAGCCTGATAGCAACCTTCACTATTTTAATTAAATAGACCTGCATTTAATTAGCAGGTAAATTGATCTGATGCACCTGGAAGTGTCAATACATATTGAAATGAAGCTATTTAATATAGACAAAAGTCAAGAGCATTGGAAATATAGTTTCTACATTGTTTAGATTAACCATAGATATTACGATTTGCTTAAATAGAAAATTTTAAAAGTATATATCCTGGCTCTGAAGTTCATCATCAGAAGGCAGCAGCCATGCTTTTATTGTACCTTGTTCTGCAGCTTTATGGAGCATGTCAACATTGTCTCTCATGCCTTGTCATTAGCAGGCTGAAACACCTTCTATTTACTGCTGAGATTAGCTGCTCTGTGGAGAGGAGGTTTCACAGTATCCCACTCTGTCTGCTGAGACAGCTGTAATGGCTACGTGCACCTGTCGCACAATAACCACCAGCAGCCAGCTAGTATTGTTTATTGCTAATGAGGCATATAATTGCTGCAGTTAATCCAGCTTCTGTGGTTACTAGGTAGAAGGAAGAAAACTGCAGTGAAACTGGATAGGGTAACAGAGTGAGCAGAGTATCTCCAGCATTTAATTTAGCTCTAACAAGGCAGTTTGTGTAAGATCTCAACTGATTGTTAAAGAGCACTTACTGATGTTAATAAGCATAATAATCAACTATAACTGGCATAAATTAAGTTGGCATTACAATACAGAACTAATAAAATGGGTAATCATTATGCTCTTTAAATTATATTAATGTGCACATTCAACCATATCAAATGGTTTAACTGTTCACCAATATAGCAATAGTAAATTAATTTGAAAGAAATGCAATGCAGCAAGCAACCCCTAATTGCCATTTAATAAATATGGTAATATCTCTTTAATTTAGCTACACTGTCCTGTTGAAAGTCAAAAAACTAAAGTATGTAGAGATGTAGGAAAAAAAACATGCTAAAGTGGCTTGACATGACTGATTGACAGAAAGCTCTGCAATTCTGCAGACTCCTTTCTCTAGGTTTGGTTCTTTCTATGCTACAGTCTCCCTCAGCCCTCCAAAGTCCATCTTGCTCTAGATTTGCTTTTCATATTGATCTAGTCAAGAAGCAGCTGGCTGTGAGTCCACAAATGTCTCAAGACAATATTGACTAAGTGTGTTCAAGTGTTTCATTAACAGATTAAGGGACAGGAAAAATACAGACATGCCCTACCCATCCCAAGAGTCTCACAAATCACTTTAAGATACTACTTTGGAAGGAGATTAAACTTTTTCTATAGCTAAATGTATGTGGTACTCCCAGTCAGACAAAGGCCAAGGTAAACAGAACATGGATTTCAGCTCTCAGTTAGTACTGGAGCTTCAACATACTCCTTTTAAAGCTTTGTTGCTCTGCAAATAAGCCAAAGGCAGGGAGATATTAATTAAAGAGACAAAGCAAAGAATCTCCAGCTGCTCCTGCAGTAGTCCTACAAGAGATCTGGATGTTGCTAAGTTTTTTTATCAGCAAATAAAAAGGCTCCTATTTCAAACGTGTGTATCTCTAAAAAGGTTTATTGCCTTGCTTGTTTCAGTCAAGGTGTGGGTGGAAATTATTTGCCCATTCATTTATTTTGGTTTTAAAATATCACACATTTCACAAATCACTCCTTAGCATTGTCCTGGTCCTCTTTCCACATTTCAGTATTTGAATACCAGCAGAGCAACTGGTTGTTATTACAAAGAAGAAAAACATTTAAGGAAAACAGCATTACAGTGACAAAGCAGGTGAGAGGCTGGAGCAGGTGAGCTGTTAAACAGGGGTTGGGGGGTGGGGGAGGGGAAGAGGAAGGAGAGGGGGAGGGGGAGGAAGGGCAAAACTCTGAACTTTCTGTAATCTATTCCAATCATCCTTGTATAGCTTTTGGATCCAGCTGAACTGCGAACTGGTTGCAGGAATAGATGCAACCTCTTTGAAGTAATTTGGTATCAGCCCATTAAAAAGGTGTGAAGGGAACGATAGATCTGCCATATAAATCTTCAGAAATAACAGGTTAAAACATCTCTGATTTCCATCTACTATTTTCAACCAAGTGGAAAATATATTTTGAAAAGTCTTTGTGCCCAGAATACTTGAAAGTTTTACTGATTGCAGCTCAGTTGCTTTCTGCTGCTAACCCTCAAGATGCCTATGAGATTTGAAGCTGCTGTTTGTAACTGGTTTAGGCAAAGCTGCTAAACACCAGTGATTCAGCAAAGTGCTTTAACAGACAGGTAGTTGTTCTTCTGAGCTTTCTCCCAACAGCCCTCAGGAATAAAAATCAGAGGAGATTCTCTTTCAGTCAACAGGACTAGTTGAACGTTCAGCCTTGTCTCCTGAGGATGAGGCAGGGGGAAATGTATATAAAATCAGATAGTTTTGGAGACAGTTAATCTGCCTCTTTTCTACTGGGGATTTAGGAAGCTGGAATTGTCATTATGGTGTCACTTTATATGTTCAGTAAAATATGTCTTAATTCCCAGTACAATAATCAGCATTCTCTTTGGATTATTTTGACAGGAGGACCTGTCCTTTAAGAGATGAATTAGATTTTTCTTCAGAAAAAAACATCCTAATTCTAAAACATAAACATATTACTTTTACCATTAAAAATAAGTCTAATGCTTTATTTTTGGATCTCCCATAGTTATTCTGCCTGATGTAAAAACCAAGCACAGCTGCAGTAGAGTGTTGCTTGCTTCTCTTTCTGTCTGCCTGAGTCTATCCATAAATACCAGACCATGACATACTTGTATATATGATATAGTTAGTGTAATAAATCTGTTTTGCCTTGTGAAGGCCTATTGTTATTTATGTGGAGTTCTTTCTGTTCTTGGCAGATTATACTGGGCCACAGGAAAAGAACCATGGCCTTCATGTTATAATCCACTATGAGAATGTTCTCATGCACCTAGCACAAAATGCTTGCTAGGATTGTCCTCATAATAGCCCATCTGTTGACTTTGAGAGAAACTATCCCATTACTCTTGGCTCTGATATATTTTCTTCCTTCCAAATCACCTTCCATTGTTACCAACCTGTATAGAAAGGTTCAGGAAACAGAAGTGGGAAAGGGTGGGGTGTTTTGGTTCATTTGGGGTCAAAAATAATTCTTTATTAGTCATGACAGAGGAAGCTACTATTTCAAATAAGAAGCTTTTGTTTACAGCCATCCCCCCCCCCCTTTTTTTTTTTTTCTGTAGGTAGAAGCTTTTATCTCATATGTATAATATACTAATTTATTTATATAATAATCCATACCAAATTTACTGGCAAATGATTTGTCAGATCGGCCAGGTTGGATGGGGTTTTGACCAATGCAGTCTAATGGAATGTGTCCATGCCTATGGCCGATGACCTTCAAGGTCCTTCCAACCCAAACCTTTCTATGATTCTATGATTTCTTGAAGTTTGATTAATTCAAAGCTGCTGAAATTCATTAATCTGGATCAGGCAGGATTGAAAGAAAAATAATAAATGACATCATCAGGATGACAGAAGTATTTATTTTATACTGAAGGCACACAAACTTTCAGTCCTTCTTTCAGAGGACATGGAATATGAACAGATGCAGGCCCACAGCTGGCTCTACTGACGGGTGTTCAATGCCATCTAGTGGTTTTAGAAACGTATAGTTTCTAAACGAATAGTTTCTATATAGTTTTAGCCTAAAAGTGAGGTGGATCATGGGATCATTATGGGATCGTAAAACTTTTTTTCCTTATCACTTCTACTGCTTTTTTTTTTTTTTCGAGTATTACACTTAATTCTGCTTTATCAACACACTTTGAAATGATACCATTAAGAAAACTGTTTTTCTTGATCTATGACTATGCACGACCCTTGAAAACTATTATGTCAGACATTATGCTCTCTATTTATTGTAAACCAATAGGTTTAAAAATCAAGTAGTTATTTTTGGAAACATAAGATTCTGACCATAATCGAACCAGTTATCACAGACAGAAATAATATTGACATTTTTCTGTACAGGACCAAACTTAGACATCACCATTCTTTTACACCAAACATCAGCTTCTTTTTGTCACCATTATCCCACAGATTCTGAACTAAAGTAGCATAGTGGCCATACAGTATTTTTTTTCCCCACTATTAATGTGATATTTTTTTCTCAGAAAACATTTATTATTTACACAAAAACCTATCAAGGGACTTTATAAGCAACACGAACCTGCAGATCAGTTGGATTAAAATTATATTGCCATGTCAGAGCGAAACAACTTGTGAGAT
The DNA here is from genome assembly GCF_964211835.1 of Anser anser. Lineage (NCBI taxonomy): Eukaryota > Metazoa > Chordata > Aves > Anseriformes > Anatidae > Anser > Anser anser. Next base: position 149,391,342 of record NC_139721.1, read on the forward strand.
AGAGGCAGAACAGCTCTTGTCTACACTGGGTACCTTCTAAAGAGGTTTTGTGACCAAATATCTGTGGCTCACCGTTTTCACTTGTATGTGAGTAGAAGCATTTCCCCAGCTCTCCAGGGTGCACTCCCATTAAGATCTGGCAAAACTTACAGTGCAAGCAAGTAGATGGCCCATGGATATTGCAGATTTTGATCTCTTGCCTGCCTCTTCCTAAAATATGGGGTGCACAGGACAAAACCTTATGGCTAGGAGCCAGTGGTAGGGAAAAATACATGTGTGTATGGCCTACTCCGGTTAAGTAAATTTGCCATTTCTGTTACCTTAAAGGCTAAGAAATGAGCAATTCTTCACAGTAGTGGATTATCACTGTTTCCCCCCTCAGCATTTGTGCCTGATAACTGCTACTGATTCATAGAGATTGCAGTTTTAACATTAACACTGCGAGCACTTTATAAAGATGTTTCCTGAGCTATTTGCTGAGAAAATTAACTCTCAAATCAATGCAAATAATTCCCTGTAAGAATTGGGTCGTAACAATCTTGACAGAGTTTTATATACTTTGATATAGTTTTACATGACACCACACAGATGTAAGCACACAACTAAAATTGTGGGGATTGGCTGGATTAGAGTTAAATTTAGAAGTTAGCATATTCATCAAATATAACGTAAGTGATAAAAAGATCCTTCACATTCTATAGAAGCTGAAGACAGATGGAGGTTGGGCAGAGTTTAGCAGCTGGATTTCTTTCTTAGCTTGTGAGGTTTCAAGATTTGTTCCCTTCTCCAGTGTACCAGTATTGTTTTCATTTCAATTTCTGTGAAAATAATTTTACTTTTGGATCAATATATATATTTTCAATTTTTCTCTCTCACATACAAAAAAGCAAAAATCCCAATGGAAATGTTAGGCTCAATCATATTTGCTTAATCTTATTTTTAAAGGACCTAAATAATTATTTACCACGTTTGTCACCTCTAAGTCTTATAATAGTAGAAAGCTCCATTAGCCCTAACTCAAAGCTTGACACAATTCTGTGCATTCTCCTTACACGGGCAAAACAAATAATACCTATGTCCTGTACGGCAAAATAAAATAGGAATTGGGTGAGCCTGAGTGTATCAGGCCCTTTTTATGTCACTTCGATAGTCTCGTACCTATAAAATGTACCAAATTTCCTTTTAATTATCCTATGTCCTCATACATTTACACACTATTAAAACAGAACTAAATTTTGTGGTAAATACCAGAAAGCTGTGATTTATGATCATTTATACAAGACAGATTTACAAATAAATAGTGTTTTTTAAAAGAGAGTATTCCAATATATTTAAGTTCCACGGGCAATAATAGTGAAAATTTACATCACAATTATTCTATTCATTTCCATTAGTGAACTAGCGAATTTCAACTGGAAAACCAACAGGAAAAAATAAAGGGTGTTCTTTTGCAGTGCTTGTCTTGGAACTAAACATATTTTTATTGTATGTGTGGATTCGTTTTTTTCTCGTTTTTATTTCTGATTAGACAACAGAAAAGCATGTAAGTAGATTATCTATAAAAATGGTGCAGTATAGACATTTCTGCTTACTCTAATGTATTTTCCTACCTGGCAAACCCTGAAACTTATCTCTGTGATCTTCATGAATTCTGCAAATTTAATGCTTTCTAACTGACCCTATAAAGAATTTATCCCACCCTTTCTGACCTATGAGAAGATGACCTTTTACAAGTCCTGTTGATCTTGGTTTCAGAAGAGGAAATCCTAAATTTTGAAAATCATCTTTAAGTGAGTATAAAGTAGAAATTCTAAAGTCTATGTTCTACCTATAGTCAAAGGGAGGGAGAACGGTGCAGAATTAAATCTAGAGATACTTCTGTTAACTCTAACACATATTAGGTATAATTAACTTTTAGATAACTATTGTAAAACTTCTTCCCACTGTTCCACAGATGGCTGTCCTCTCTTCCATAAACAATTTCAAGTACTCTAGAAATACAGAGCACTTCTCAGGCACATAGAATAAGGGAACGGGCTTTGGAGGCCAACCTCTTCACCTTCAATGCACAGCAATCCACAGAGAAGTAAGGCCCAAAACATTAGCAGTAACATGAGAATAGATGTCTGAGGAACAACAGGAATGGCCGTGCTTGGAAGTATTAAACACTCTGTTAGCCACCTGAGGTTATTTACCCTCTACTAATTAAAGTAAATAGGATAAAGAAAAATATTATGCACTTAATGTGTGAGAGGAAAAATATAAAAGACACAGGTCTACCCTCAGACTCTGTCGAGGTAGGCTTGTATGAAATTAGGTCTCTTCTGAGAGCTCTTCCTCTAACAGGCTCAAGACTTCTCCCAAGAGAATCCATTGACTTCCACAGCAGCTTGTTTATTTTTTTCCGCTGACCTCCATTATCAGAACTCCCCTAGGCTCAGACTCCTGAATCTGATTCCCTTTTCATCATATATTATGGACATGTTGAGATACTGGCTGAATGATGGTCCTAGCCCATAAGCCAAGCCCATCTTCAGAAAGAAGTCTTCCCTATCATTCATTGAATTACTCATCTGAACATTCTGTTCAGTAGGCTGAGTAGAAATTTGCAAGGTCTTTTTCATCTAGTCCAACACTACAAGTCTGTCTGTCAGCTTCCTTGCTGCCCTGGGAGCTACTTTGCATTTCCCAAAGGAGGAGGTTTTGTGTCGGAGAACTCTAATCCTGATCACCCTTCTGCCAAGGTAGGTCCATATAACTCATTTTATGAAAACAACAATAACAACAATAAAAAATCTATGTTTAATAAACCTGCTGCTTAACATCCTTTATACTGGATTATCCACATTTCTCAAGCACTCACCTATGCAATTTTCCTACTTCTTTTCAGACATTTTTCACTAGCTCCTCCAGGTAGCTTTAATGCTTTGGGTACTAGATATAGGACACCTTTATCATACACACACACTGAAAAAGTATTTTAGGACTCATCAGATTTTCAGACAAATTCTAAGAGCTGAAAAATTTATTATGGGGATATTTAGCTTTCATTAAATCTCAAGAAAATGTCTCTGTGTTTGCTTAGTATGGTGATGTTCCCAGCATATTAACATGTACAGAGGAGTCTCTCTGGGAAGCCATCTGGTATGTTATAGCACAGTATGTACTATCTTTCCTTGATGCCAAATACATGCATTCAATTAATGATAATAATCTGCTACTTCTGTGCAGTGATACGGTGGTGTTTTGTTCACCACCCCCCCCCACCCCCCCCCCCCCCCCCCCCCCCCCCCCCCCCACCCCTTCCCCTTTTCCTGAGTAGTCTTAGCCAAGCTTTGCATAATCACCTTAGGAAACACTGGTGCTGAAAATTTGATTTCCTTCCCAGACAGCAGCATACCAGTGGGGTCCGACACTACCCTTGCTTGTTGATGAGGAGGAAGTGGAAACACAATAGCATTGCTTTCTCTCACACATTCACAGCTGGGCTCCCAGACTCAGTCAGAAAAAAAAATAAATACAAAAATTACATAGCCTGCAGAAATGTCATCAGGACTTGAGAGGTGCTGATCTAGGAGCAACAATTGTTCAAAGAACAGCTGTTATCATCCACAGAGACTCTAGCAGTTCCACCAGAGAAACATTTTAGCCAGTTTTCCTCACTACCATAGAAAAACTTATTTCAGGTATGGTTGTGAGAGAAGGCAGAAACAGCTATTTTAATGCTAAAGACAATGCACAGAACAGCAAAATTGCATTCAAGATGACACAAAGATTGAAACAAGCTTTTAATCATAATTATATTGCATGCCAAGTAATACATTAAATTAAAATAAATGTAAAAAGGAGAAAAAAAATGTCAAAAAACACTTCTTACACGCTTGACTTTGACAGTTCATCACTTTTCCTTTCATATTTTACAATTAAGTGAACCTGCACTGAAAGTTGAGTCTGTATTCCCCACCCCCTTGCTGAGGTCAGGACACCATCAGGTCAAGATGAAGTGAGAGTTCAGACCAACAGTACCAGAGAACATTCTTGGATGGCCCTGCACCGGAAGTGCAGACCATTCTAACACCTATAAGAAAATGCAGTCTTTCAGTAAAAATAAAAAATAATAATAATAAAAAACACTAAAATCCCCACAGAAACAGCAGTGTATCTAAGAATGACAGATGAAGAGTTTTGCCAGTTTTACACTCCTGATATGGTATGGTCAAGGTTGGTTAATGTGGCACTGGTTCTGCCGGGGCCTTCCAAGCAGAGCGAGGAAAAGAGAAAAATGTGGCCTTGTGGGGACTACAAGACTAATGTCACCTTTCTGTGCTCCTGGCCTTGCCTGGCCTGTGGCAAGATCTTTGGAGAGATTCCCAGTAGGAAGAGGCAATGCATCACACATCACCCATGTTGCTTTCTCATTTCTTCCCCATTCGCATTGTCACCAACCCAACTTCTGTATCCCCACATAACAGTGTCACTTCTTGAGCACCACCAGGGATTTACTGAGCTGAGTACCTGCTTGCCTGTGTAGCACATGGACCTCTGTGGTTCTTGTGTGTGTCCCTTCTCTGTGTCCAGACTGATGGGAAGAAATGTGAAGATGCCAGTGGTTCTGGGCTGGTGGGGCTGCCCCCAGTGCTGATGTGTCCAGAAACTGTTTCTGTAGGGATCAGATTACTCAGGCTCAGAAACCAAAAAGGTCCTGGATGGCTCCCCCCCTACTCCTACCAGACCTTTTGGGGAATCACTTGGCAGAGCTGGATGTGGCTTTTTGGTTGCTCCAAAAGCCTTTGAGACTGCAACATTCAGTACCTGACTTGTTGACTCTGAACATGTACTGAACATACACTGCTCACAGGGAGACAAAACAGAACTGAACTGCACTGGACCATTTTGTATACTTCAGAGTATCCGAATAAAGCAAAAGAATAACAAGATGGCCCTGTCTTTACTGCATTCTACAGTAAAGAATCCATAACTGCTGATTCTGTTGTTAGTTATAACAAAGATATACAAAGAATGGTCAGTTTCATCAAATTTAGGAGAAATCTCTGAACATTCTGTTGCTAAGTAGGTTGCATTGTGGTGATGTTTCAGTGCAGACAAACCAAAGGTTTCTCAAAATAGTAGCACACAAATGTGCCTTTACACAGATAGATAAGGAAGCTGTTTTCTCAAGCTAATGTTATACTTGAATAAAAAGTCTCTATCTAAACGTATTTAAGCTACCGCTCTCATTGTATAAAAACAAAACGGAGAGGAAGATTCAACTGAACAATTAATATGTATAGATATCTGAATTCCCATTAGAATGATGATAGATGTTTTTAAGCCAGGTAGTACTGACACCCTCTGGAGTCAATATTCCATTCTACCTGCGTCACGGTTGCTTCTCTCTGCATGCAGGACTTTGCTCCACATAGGGGTTTGTGTTTTACGAACTGTTTCTTAAAGCAACTCTTTGCTCCCTCTTGTGGCCTTTTAGCAAAGTATGTTCCTTCTTGGAATCCAAATGGATTTTATCTTTCCTGGCATATAGTTAACTATGATGGACATAATGTTGGGTCATGACTTCTATGCATTAAATATACTTCCTTCCAAAATACTGTAGATGAATTCTACATTTAAGTCCAAGTATATCTACAAGTCTATTTCCTATTTCAATAATCATTAAAGTAAATTGAAATATATTTCAACAAAACTTTTCCAGCAAACATTAATAAAAATTGGACTGTTTTCTAGAAAAAAAAATCTTTTCAAGAATAGATTGTGCCCTCCAAATAACATCAATTTTTATTTTTATATGTATGAGAAAAAAAACTTTTTTAATATATTGAATTTTTTGTATAATTGAGTTTTCAAGTACTAAACACAATCTCTGGTCTGGCCACACCAGGCACAATTTGTATTGCTTTTCTTCTGATGTGCACTGAATGTGGGTACATACCCTGTGAATGCAGAGAGAATGGGAATGAGATGTAGCACTTACACAAGTGAAGTGACAGAATTCATTATTCCTGTGGCATGTCAGTCATCATGCTTCTGTACTGTTGGCTGTGCACACGTCTCTCATGGATGCAGAATACTGATAGCAGATACTCTTTTTATAGCTTTATTTCTCTTTTTCTGTTTACGTAACACATTCTCAGCGGGCAAAAAAAATAAACACAACAGAGAGCTTCATTTTTTTCCCCCTCATCATTATTCCATTAAATTATCCTAATATTTTTATATTTGTTATTTGAAACAATTCTCAATAAAGTAGGGTGCAGATAAATAATTAAAGGCCAGAGGTTTTGCAGAGTATGTCAGTGACATCTGAGCCTCTCTAACTCCACATATGCACACTAATCTTTGACAAGAATATGCAAAGTTAAATCAAGCCTCTTTCACTGAAGGCTACCCTGAACTGTATCATTTAACGACTAGCACCAGCTAATAATACGGATGTGGGAAGTTACACTGACTGGCTCCCCATGTGCTCTGGTTCTGCCAATACATTTTCAAACCTCCGTTACATGATCACATGTCTTGAGTTTTAGGCAATTTTGCTGGCAGCCTCCACAAAAGTACATGTATATATAATCTGTTACCAGGTTTCATTAACAGTAAATCAACTGAGTTCAGATCACCTGGCTGAACTTTAATGTTTTTCTTCTTAAGATTTCTTCTCTGGTTCTTAATTTTGCAGTTGAATATATGTTGGGCATGGCCATATATATGATGACAGCTTACAGAATACTCATTTTGTCCTCCAGATTCTTGGCTATGATGTCTTTAAAAGCAGAAAAAGAAGATTAGAACTATTGATTAGAAGGTTTGCAATTATATTAGTTTAAAGGGAAAGAAGAATATTTTGGATATTCTGATTCAAACAATCTTCTTCGTTCCTTAGGTAAGATTCTTCCTCTGGAGGAGAGATGACTGCTCTAAGCAATCCTGGCAGGAAGTCCAGAATTCTGCGACTCCTTCTCTCTGCTTATGTTGCAAAGGCTGCATTTTTTTTTTTTTATTTTATTTTTTAATCCAGAGCTGGAAATCAGTCCATATTACAAGGTTTCAGTGAATCAGCAGTGCAGTCTATAAAGCCTGGCTCCTGCTGAAATACCCAGACTGTGAAGCTTCCAGGACCTGACAGTGTTCATTTTGAGATAAAACAAGCTCAGTTTTGAATTCCTGCTGTGAACAGTGCAGTAAGGAACAAGAATCAAAGGTATGTTTGCTTGTCTGTATCTCAGTGATGACAGTCTGTATCTCAGTGATGACACAGGACAGAAAATAGAGAATGAGATAAAGTTACGTAGGGAATTTGTTTGAAGCCTTAAAAAAGAGGGAAAGAAAACCCACTCTAATTTGTCTTATAATGTTTCAGACTTTGAAGAGGAAACTCAGCTGGCATGGGCTGGATTATATTTGTGTGGGCATGAAGGCATCACTTATTCATCTTTGCAGAGTATGACTTGGTATTCACTGTCCAGCCTGCCAGGAGTGGAGATTTACAGTTATTTTATTTTAGAAGATCAACACCAACTGACTTTATTATCATAAATCATTTAACATGGAGCTATACTTTCAGAGCTCCTCCACTGACACTTTTCTCAGCTCAGCACAGTACATCTCAGAGCAGTCACACCATCAGCCTGGCAGACTGTATTATCCCTTGGGTTATCAAGTAAAGGAATAGTGTGGGACAGATAAAGGTAGTTGTACATCAAGATGCTGAAATATTCAGGAAAGATTTTTCCTTAGAGAATTCCCAGATACACTTTACTGTCAAGACAGGTGTATGGCCACTGAGTTATTTATTAGATAGCACTAACATCCGGAGGTCCCGGTTGACTGGCGGCTAGCCAATGTGACGCCTATCTATAAGAAGGGCCGCAGGGCAGACCCGGGGAACTATAGGCCTGTCAGTTTGACCTCAGTGCCGGGGAAGCTCATGGAGCAGATTATCTTGAGGGTCATCACGCGGCACTTGCAGGGCAAGCAGGCGATCAGGCCCAGTCAGCATGGGTTTATGAAAGGCAGGTCCTGCTTGACGAACCTGATCTCCTTCTATGACCAAGTGACGCGCTTGGTGGATGAGGGAAAGGCTGTGGACGTGGTCTACCTTGACCTCAGTAAGGCTTTTGACACCGTTCCCCACAACATTCTCCTCAAGAAACTGGCTGCTCGGGGCTTGGACTGGCGTACGCTTCGCTGGGTTAGAAACTGGCTGGATGGCCGGGCCCAGAGAGTTGTGGTGAATGGAGTCAAATCTGGCTGGAGGCCGGTCACTAGTGGAGTCCCCCAGGGCTCGGTACTGGGGCCGGTCCTCTTTAATATCTTTATTGATGATCTGGATGAGGGCGTCCAGTGCACCCTCAGTAAGTTTGCAGATGACACCAAGCTAAGTGCGTGTGTCGATCTGCTCGAGGGCAGGAAGGCTCTGCAGGAGGATCTGCATAGGCTGGAGCGATGGGCTGAGGTCAACTGCATGAAGTTCAACAAGGCCAAGTGCCGGGTCCTGCACCTGGGCTGCAACAACCCCAAGCAGAGCTACAGGCTGGGAGATGAGTGGCTGGAAAGCTGCCTGGCCGAGAAGGACCTGGGAGTATTGGTGGATAGTCGGCTGAATATGAGCCAGCAGTGTGCCCAGGTGGCCAAGAAGGCCAACGGCATCCTGGCCTGTATAAGAAGCAGTGTGGCCAGCAGGTCGAGGGAAGTGATTGTGCCCCTGTACTCGGCTCTGGTGAGGCCGCACCTCGAGTACTGTGTTCAGTTTTGGGCCCCTCGCTACAGGAAGGACATGGACGTGCTCGAGCGAGTCCAGAGAAGGGCGACCAAGCTGGTGAGGGGTCTGGAAAACAAGTCTTACGAGGAGCGGCTGAGGGAGCTGGGCTTGTTCAGCCTGGAGAAGAGGAGGCTCAGGGGCGACCTCATCGCTCTCTACAGTTACCTGAAAGGAGGCTGTAGAGAGGTGGGGGTTGGTCTATTCTCCCACGTGCCTGGTGACAGGACGAGGGGGAATGGGCTAAAGTTGCGACAGGGGAGTTTTAGGTTGGATGTTAGGAAGTACTTCTTTACCGAAAGGGTTATTAAGCATTGGAACGGGCTGCCCAGGGAGGTGGTGGAGTCACCATCCCTGGAGGTCTTTAAAAGACGTTTAGATGTAGAGCTTGGGGATATGGTTTAGTGGAGTACTTAGTGTTAGGTCGGAGGTTGGACTCGATGATCTTGAGGTCTCTTCCAACCTAGAAAAATCTGTGAATCTGTGAATCTGTGAACATAGAGGACTACAGTCAAGAGTCTTCTTTAATTTGGAATATTCTTTAGAAGTGACAATTCCATTGGGAAACAATGACTAGTCTGAATTACTTTAGTTTATAAAATTAGCAGTTTGAATTTGTAGGAAACTTTATAATAATTCTGAGAGAAAAAATAATGAAGGCTTAATCAGCAGAAGGGACAGGAATTCAACTAGGATTGATGCAAAAAGGGTGAGATAGGAACAACTTCTACTAACTTACATGGTTTGCATTAGAGCTGCTGCAGGGAGCTAGGGTGAAAAGCAGTAGTATCTTTTCCCTTATGTTCACTGCCATGCATGGATAACTGTAAAGGAACTGAATTGGCATGCATTGGAAGTTAGGGTATAGCAATAGCTACCATACGGTGAAGGTGAAGGAGCAAGCAATACACTACTTGCCTACGCACTGTCACTGTTTCCTCAGCAAATGCCCAGTTTGGTCCATGGTAATAGCATTTGCTCCCCAGTTCCTCCGCACACCTAAATAAATAAATAAATAAATAAATCAAATTAAACACAGTGGCCAGGTAACCAAGCCAGGGTAGACACATCTTGCTGTGGGATTCAGTGTTGTGCACTGTGGCCTTCTCCCTGCTACATGATGTGTGACCAAAATATCAAATAACAGCTTCCTGAAGAAAGATATGATTAAATTCTATAAAATCATAAGAAATGGTGAAGAGTTTGAATGTTCAGACTGAATTCTAATGTACATGAGATAGATTTAAGAAAAACAAAAGGAGATGTCTGTTAAATTGTCTATTAAGCTGTATAACTCCTTGCCATAGGATGCTAAGCATTTACAGGATCAGGCATGTTCATTAAGAAAGACCCTGGTATACTGGAGCTTATGTAGTGAAGGGGCACCATGATGCCTATGGGGCTGGAGCACATGAAAAAGCTGAGATGCTTGGGTTTATTCAGTTTGGAGAAAGGAAAGCTAAGGAGAGGCTATAGGCACACATTCATAAACCAAATGAGGAGTTGCAGAGGAAACTGTCAGACTCTTCCTAGGTGTGTAGAACAGCAAGGAAAGTCACAACTGAATACAAGGGAATATATTTCACAAGGGCAGTCAAACCAGCACAGATTGCTGAGATACTGAGCAGCCTTCTGATCTTGCAGATACTCAAAATCCACCTGGAGAAGACCCTGAACAGCCCAATCCAGGAGTAGTTTTGATTTAATCCTATGACAACGTAAAAGGGAAATCCACTGGAGCTGCTCAATACAAAGGTGATCGCTTTTGACTCAGGAGGGCCTGGAGCTGTAAAGTGCTGGAGGCTAAGCATGCTCCAGAGAAATGTCATCAGTTCTTCCTCTATTTGTGTTGTCCCCTCTTCCTTTTCCTTGTGTTGTCCCTAGGAATTCTTTACTAGCCATGTTCAGAGACAGGTTTCTGGGCTTGGTGCACATTTTATCTCTTTCTTTATATACCTGTTAAGATGGCCATTGAGATAGTTTGCACGCCCATAAAGCAAATAATTCTGCTATTTGTTCTTCACAGGTATACTTGCTAAATGTCTGGCATATTCACAGTGTTGTTATATGACTGCCTGTTGCATCCAAATGCTTAAATGCTGCAGGTTTTTAGTAGATTTTATTCCCTTCTTATTGTGTATGATATTTGGACTGCTTGGTAGATGAATATTGAAAAAATGAAAAAAAAAGGAAAAGGAGGAAAGCTAGACATGCAAAGCAAGGAAAGTGGCATAAGGACTAGAGAATATAAAACTGACATCTTTCCTTCTGTATCATGCAAACAAGGACTACATGAAAATGTAGAATTTAAATTAGAAAAAGCTTATAGAATACCAGAAGGAAATAAACCAGATCTCCCCACAAATGTTGACCAGTGAGGACTGGCTGTTCTCCGCGCCTTTGTAGACTTTAGTTAAGAACATCAGTTCTTACTTTCCCTTCACAGTCATCTGAGCACACAGTGAACTTAATTTTAGGCAAGGGTGGGTGCTGTAGATTGAGAAAATTTGTTAAATTTTCCTATTGTGTTAGAAATCCCCTCCTCCACATGTACTCGTACACATGTAATATTTTCTGCTGAATAGAACCTGCCGTAAGGCTGTATAACAACGATTTGCAAATTTTGCCCCCAATTATGGTCATAACATATATAAGCAAAGAAGTTCACTTGCTTATGCCAGTGTTAATGGCTAAAAAAGACCTGTCATGCTGCTCTGTCTGCGAGCACTTGTAGCCATCTTTTTTCTTTTTTTTCTCTTTTTTTTTTTTTTTTCAGAACTACAGCTGCATTTGGCAGAAGAACACGTATTAACAAGTCTAATAGATTTACTTCACACATATTTCAAAACATTGATTTTCATGTGTAAAATAAATAAGTCACAAACTATTCCTCTTCAAGTCACTTTATTTAACTTTGGTTGACATTAGGGAAACTACAAGCTGAACCAAAAACTGTGTTCTCTTTATTTATTATTTTTAAACCTGTTTTTCCCGGTTCCATGATGGGCGTTATGTTTCTAATGGCATTTATTTATAAAGAGAATTATTATTATTTTTTTTTAGTAACCAATTAAAACAAAACAAAAGGAGCAAACAAACAAGAAAGCCCCAACATGCAGTTATTACTGTTTAACTTCCCTCTCCTTCCACACCCTTACAGTTCTTCTATATTTACTGTATCTTAAGATAATCCTGTAGGTTTGATATTTACCATTGGGCCCAGTAGAATTTGAACAAGTTTACATTACCCTCACAAAAATACTTTTAAACTAGTACTTATATTATTAATAGAATTAAATGAGAAGGAAAATACAGAAGAATACAACCTAACGTGTTCTTTTTCTGTCTTGTGCTCGTAGAGGAAGAGACACTGAGGAAACCTGAAGAAAAAACAACAACAACAACAAAGTTTTGCCATGAGAGGCAACAGTTGCTTAAATAACGTTTACATTAAGGTTTCCTAAGGCCTTTCCTTCTTAGATACTAGCCCCATTGACTACTCATATATTTGAACGTAAAAGTTCATTATTCAAAGATGAATCTTCAGGTGATATACATTTAATAGAATCATAGAAACATAGAATCATCGAGGTTGGAAAAGATCTCCAAGATCATCTGGTCCAACCATCCCCCTACCACCAATATCACCCACTAAACCATGTCCCTAAGCACCACGTCCAACCTTTCCTGTGACTCCACCACCTCCCCGGACAACCCATTCCAATGCCTAACTACTCATTCTGAGAAGAAATTTCTCCTAACTGCCTGGAGACTCAGCAAATGTTCCCTGTTCAGCCATGCCAATCTTCTTCCCTGATGGCTCATCTTACAGCACACAGGGACAGCCTGCTCTTGCGCCTTTAAGACTTCCATCATGAGAAGCACCCAGCCTTCCTGGGCCCCTCTGCCCTTCAGGATTGATTCCCAAGGGACCCTCCCTAACGGTGTCCTGAACAGCTCAAAGTCTGCTCTCCAGAAGTCCAAGGTAGCAGTTTTATTGACCCCATCTCCTGACTTCACCAAGAATAGAGATCTCTACCATTTTGTGGTCACTCTGCCCAAGACAACTCCCTACCACCACATCTCCCAGCAGTCCTTCTCTGTTTGTGAACAGCAGGTCTAGCGGGGCACCCCCTCTGGTAGGCTCACTAACCAGCTGAATCAGGAGGCTATCCTCCATGCACTCCAGGAACCTTCTAGACTGCTTCCTCAGGGCTGTATTTTATTTCTAGTGTATGTCCAGGAAGTTGAAGTCCCCCATGAGATCAAGTGCTGGAGATTGCATGACTTGCGCCAGCTTCTTTACGTACTGTTCAGATATGCCATTAGTAGTACTTTTAATTATTTTTCTTTTCCACAGTTCATTTTCTTCTTTTGTATGGATTTTCTTTTAGTTCATCCTTTCCGTTTTGTGACTGAGGGCTGACAATTTTTTGTGGAAATATGTGGGTGAAGGAATGTAATGGCTGTTTTACTGAAAATATATTTTATACAAAATTAACTAATTTTGGCAACTCTTTTGGACCCATTCCATTCTCCAGAAATGTCAGCTTGAAAATACGGAGTCAAGCAATACTGAACAGAATAGTCTTATCCCCAAATTATCCATACTTATACTGACAACAGCCAGAAACCTGAGGAGTGCAGACATTTGGTAAAAGTATTTTATGACTAAGAACTACAGGAACTAAGAACCCTGCAATGCTGTGAGGTTACATTTGCTTTGTATGACATCTTATTTTCAGGTGCCAATGTCTTGGTCTTTTCACAGTAAAAGATTTTATTTATTTATTTATTTTCATTTCTATTTTCAGGGTCTAGACAGCGTTGATAGAGCAGTCGGAGTTCTTTGCTAAAAGCAGAGAGATCAACAAATATAGCACACACATAGAGGAAGATCATCTGTGCTAATTAAGAAGAAAGGGTGGAGGATGTTTTCTTTGGATTGCGCTGATTCCATTACTCTTCAGATGTCTCAAAAGCCCCTGTGATTGACAGAATGACCAGTGGGTGTAAACAGGATTTTGACAGGCAGGCCAAGTTCTCTTGACTTTAAATCCAGATACTCATAGCAAGACAGTCATAGCCTGAGAGGCTTGAATTGCAAGTTTTCAGATAACCACTAGATTCAACGACCAACTCCCTACCAGGAAGCTAGGGTTTCTTCATCCTGTCTTTCTGTCTTTGCTTTGGTTATAACTTGCAAAAATCACAGGTCTCTCATAAATATATCTTTTAGGCTGGTGTCACCAGAGGCCTTCCTGGACGGTATTTACCCTTTTATTTTTCATGACTGCATTTAGAATTTGTCATATAGTCACTAAATTTTTTTCTTCTTTTTCTTCTTTCTTTTCTTTTCTTTTCTTTTCTTTTCTTTTCTTTTCTTTTCTTTTCTTTTCTTTTCTTTTCTTTTCTTTTCTTTTCTTTTCTTTTCTTTTCTTTTCTTTTCTTTTCTTTTCTTTTCTTTTCTTTTCTTTTCTTTTCTTTTCTTTTTTTCTTTTCTTTTCTTTTCTTTTTTTCTTTTCTTTTCTTTTCTTTTCTTTTCTTTTCTTTTCTTTTCTTTTCTTTTCTTTTCTTTTCTTTTCTTTTCTTTTCTTTTCTTTTCTTTTCTTTTCTTTTCTTTTCTTTTCTTTTCTTTTCTTTTCTTTTCTTTTCTTTTCTTTTCTTTTCTTTTCTTTTCTTTTCTTTTCTTTCTTTTTTCTTTTCTTTCTGTTCTTTTTTTCCTTTTTTTTTTTTTTTCTTCTCTTTCTTTTCCAGGACTTGTCAAAATATTTGCAATATACTAGTCATTTGTTGAACATTATAATTTTGTCATGAAAGATTTAGATAAATTTGATATGATGGTTGATGAAATTTTGGAATGTTTTATGGCTATTTTATTAATGCATATAAATGGTAACCATATGCTGGCCTACTTAAATGCCCTGTAGTGACATTTCTCAAATGTGATTGAGGCTGATTATATCTTTCCAGTGGAGTTATATCAGCAGGAAATGATTTGTAAAACCCCCCTCCTAACTTCAGTACTTCATTTCCACCCCAAACTGAGCTAGTTATAATACCCTTCATAAACAAGAATAGAAAGTTATGAGATTGCTTTAGAGGAGATGTCTTTTGAAGACTTTCCTCTCTAAATTTACTGTCTGTAAATATTTAAATTCTAACACAAGAATTCTAAAACTTAAAAAACCCTGCTATCTCAGTTCAAAGGAGTAGTTTCTTCTTATTTTATACATTACATTATTTCACATTTTCCTCTGAAGAAAACTTTCTTGAGATATTGTCCCTATCCATTATCCTAGTAATTTTTGATACTTTTTGGATTTAATAAGTCCTAATATCCTACAACGACATGTTTCAGTAAATCTGAGAAGCTGTCACTATATGTCATTATTTGCCATATTTGCCTAACATCTGGTGAGCTTCTTTCCCCTGTCTTATATTTTTTCAAAGTATATTGAACTCAGGATGCTTTCAGTGGTACTGGTACTGTATAATTTTGAAAAGCCATCTAGTTATGTTTGATTGTCAGGACTGGACATATCACCAGTTATACTTTCTGAAAAAATAAACAAATATTTGAGTCACAGCTGCTGTGCTAGAACACAGAGGGGTCTGAATGTCTCCTGTGACCACAAAACTTTATTTATATAAATAAAATTACTGAAATTACCAGGAGTTGGGTTAACTATTTTCCATACTTTTCCTTGAAAAAAAAAAAAGTTATCTTTTCATCCTAGAGTACAGAGTTTTCAAAAACCTGAAAACAAACAAACAAAAAAACCCACAGCATTTTCAAAACCTAAAGAGGGTTTTTTTGTTGTTGTTTTGTTTGTTTGTTCCTGTATTTGGAGATAAAGTTATTACTCAGTCATGGGCTGGAGAATCACAGTAATCCTGAAGTATTTATTTGTTCTGCGCGCTGTTTCTTTTGAAACCAACAAGAGGAAATTTAAGTATTTAGAAATGGGATTACAACCAACAATTTATTTTCTATTTGTATCCTATTCTATGATTTGTTTAACATACATCAGTGAACAGCAGCAATGATGGCAGGTCCCTAGTACTATAGATTCTTATCAGTACTTAGCAATGAGAAGTTTTGTTTCTCTTTTCTGTTTCACTAAGTTCATTTGCTTTAAAACATGTTCAAACATCCACATTAATACCACAGTTTAACAAAGCACATTATTCAATGTTTAAGAAATACTTGGCAACTTAAACGTAAAGAGTAATGTCTTTTGACTTCAGTGAGACTTTAACACGTACATGCATGCTTGCTGGATAGGAAAGCTGCCTTGGATTACATGCCCATGACATGCTGAGTTACATATGTGTTTATGTATACGTCTGAAGGATTGTTGAATCATGGCAAATTTATGTTTTCATTCTATTTAAGGTTTCATAATGACTTTGTATAGATACCTGAGCAACATTGAGACAGTGTTAACATCTAGCAGCTGAGCACAGGAGTATGATGAACAGTTGTAGGTGTTTATGAAATTTAGACTTAATCCAGGTATTTCTCAAATGAAAGAAAAGACACATCTTATCATAGAAACCTCACACTTTCAGAAAAACAGAACATACATAGCAAACTACCATATATAAATGTTAAATGACAAATATAACAAGAATATTATGATAAAATATACTATAAAGAATAGAAATATTAGGACAAAAATTCTTAACATTTTTTGAAGTAATGTTTGCATATTTCAGACTTGGATATACTTTGGACTGATACAAAATATTACATTGGTTTACACAAGAACTAGGTATAACTGACATTTGCAATATATTCTGTCTTGTTCTTTCTACATAAGCAGGAGGTCTAAGGCTATAAATATTTTTTATTATATAAACTATCCTCTCTATAAACTTAGTGGCTCTGGAGTATTTATATAATGCAGTCAGTTTCCTAATATGGTCAATTTTCAGTTATCCCAGTTACATCATATTTCCTTATTACACCCATATGTCTTCAATGCTGTGTCATAAGAACCCTGCAATTTGTGTGGAAAAAGCTGATAGTTCTTTTTCAGTTTGTTTCCACTTCCATTTTCTCTTTCCATCTTTGAACTTCACTTCAAGTGTTTTAAACTTTTACTACCAATGGCTCCTCCTGATTTTTCATTACTGAGAAGTTTGTCCACCTCTGTCACCCCATTAAAATAACATTTCCATTTATTTTACAGATAGCTCTGGCACGTTTCCTCATGTTCTGCTCAGCATGGTTCCTCTGGCTGTGTAGTGATGCTTTTGCCTAAGTGTCTGCTTAAAATAACTGCTTCTAAAAACTTCTAAAGCAGCCATAACTCCTTGTCAGTCTGCTGCAGAGGTTGAAGTCTAACCAGTGCATCAATATGTACCCAAGAAAGCACTTTTCCAAGTGTAGTAAAGAAGTTTTAAATATTTTTTAAGACCCTGCAAAGTTTCTTGGCCACTTTCCCACTCTAAGACAGAGAAAAATTGCAGCCCTCGTATTGGGTTACAGAATACATGTAACCTGAAAGAAGAAATAAACATATTTGGCTTGGTGTAATATTTGTCTTCTAGGTATACAGGTTGCATACCTATAGGTAAGATCTGAAGTATTGGTCTTGATATGTGAGCAATTTATTGTAAGTTGGTTTTTATTTTATATTTTATTTTATTTTATTTTATTTTATTTTATTTTTAGAAGTAAAAGCAACACAACAACATTGCATGACCTAAGGAAATGAATTCAAAAGATTAGTTAGAATTCCACTAAATTGAACAATACTTATATTACAATACTCAAAACAATTGTCTTTGAAGTGGGTGAGTGTGCAAGATATGCTGTGACAAATCTTTCCCTTAGATGAATGTAAAAGATACTAAACATTACTAATATAATAATTATATATATATATATATGTTTGAATATCAGGAACAGTGGTCTCTAGAAGATTAAATTGCTGAATTTGCAAACTATCTTGACTTAAACAAGATATATTTAAACAATATAGCTTAGTTCATCAAGATTGCTTTCATTTCTGTTAATGTCACATAAATAATATTAGTGTAAATTATTTTGGAGGGGCCAGTTTGTCATGGTTTGGATTCCTTTGCTGCTTCAAAAAAAGCTTGTCTGGAACTCATTAACTCACACATCACTATCTTCGAATAAATACATTAATTTCATTGAAAAAGCACAGGATTCAAACTAGTTGTCATGGGAGTAAATTGCAAAAACCTGAGAATCTTTTGAAGCTTTAAAGATTTTCAGAGCAGGTGACTTCTGCTCAGTCCTTGTTTCTTACCCCAATTTGTGCATCTGACTCCTTGTGGCATTTCTGCCAATATTGTAGATACATTGATATAAATTCTCCAACTATTAAATTCCTTAAGTTGTGAATTGTTAAAAAAAAAAAAACTTTTTTTTTTTTTTTAAATCCCAAATATACTGACTTTCCTCTTTCAGCCATTGGCTCATATTTTGTCTTTATTGCCTAATGAACTCTCTGAAGTCATTCTAGACCTCGTGAAGGTACTGTTAGCAAAAGCAAAAAGAAAACCACATATATTTCCAAAATGGGATTTTTGCCAAATAAGGCACCTAAGTTCAGATTTGTGATCAAAAAAATCATTCAGTCTCCACCTTGAGTTTCAGGTGAAACTGACTGAAATGGAAAAATTCAAGTCATAAATCCATAAAGATATTCAAATACCTGTTACTATGCTTGATTTTCGGGTTCCTTGGACTCCAAGGTCCTTATTCTCTAAAGTATTGGAAATTAGGACACAAAATAGGATATAAACACATTTTGGCTCCTAACTAAATGTACTTCAAATCTAGGGGACATTTTCTTCTCCCTTCAGCAGTTTTGGATTGGGGAATTGGTAAGAATCCTACAGTGAATGCAACTTAAAGAAAAATACTGCTTTTACTTCCAATAAAGAAACATAAAATCAAAGATATTAAATAGATACATATTTAAACATTGTAACAGTAGCTAGAAAATATCATTATTGTATTTTAACTACTCTTTTTATTGTTTTCAATTGCACTAAACAGTTTTCCAAAAATAATATTTATGGGGCACATTAGAATATGGATGATGGAAAAAAATGGCTATAAACTAAAGCATCCGTTGGGTTTTGGCTTTCCAGTGTTAATTTTGTCATTTATGTGCAGCGCTTGAAAGCCATAATACTTGGCAGCTCTTTTTGTGGTTCAAATTCAATTACAGTTTCATCAGAAATGGATGCATTAATGGACAGTTATTCAAAGACAACTGTTAGAAAGATTTCACTCCCTTCTCACATAGCAGAGACATTGTCATCTGACAATAATCTAGGGCCAAAATCATAGAATCATCATAGAATCATAGAATGGTTTCAGTTGGGAGAGACCTTAAAGATCATCCAGTTCCAACCCCCCTGCCATGGGCAGGAACACCTCCCACTAGACCAGGTTGCTAAAAAACCCATCCAGCCTGGCCTTGAATGCTTCCAGGGGTGGGGCATCCATAGCTTCTCTGGGCAACATATGCCAGTGCTTCACTACCCTCATAGTAAAGAATTTCCTCC
This sequence comes from Anser anser, assembly GCF_964211835.1. Lineage (NCBI taxonomy): Eukaryota > Metazoa > Chordata > Aves > Anseriformes > Anatidae > Anser > Anser anser. Next base: position 149,410,669 of record NC_139721.1, read on the forward strand.
TTATATCTAATCTAAAACTCCCCTCTTTTAGTTTAAAGCCATTACTCCTTGTCCTGTCACTACACTCCCTGACAGAGTCCCTCCTCAGTTTTCCTGTAGGCCCCCTTTAGGTACTGGAAGGCTGCTATAAGGTCTCCCTGGGGCCTTCTTTGCTCCAGGCTGAACAAACACAACTTCCTCATAGGAGAGTCTTCATAGGAGAGGTGCTCTAGCCCTCTAATCATCCTTGTGGCTCTCCTCTGGACTTTCTCTAATAGGTCCATGTCTTTCTTGTGCTGGGGGCCCCAGAACTGAATGCACTGCTCCAGGTGGGATCTCATGAGAGCTGACTAGAAGGGGAGAAAATCTGTAATATGTCTTCAGTTGAAAAATCTTTTTTCTTTTTTTTTTTTTTCTTTAAGGAATCTTACATGGCAACGTAGTGATTGGAAGTGCTTTCTTATTATAAAAATACTATCAAGAGATAGTATTCTTAAAGAAAAAATGTATTCATATTTACTACTTCACCTTTCAGGCTGTTTTTGTCCCTGTGCAAGAAAACATTTCAGTCTTAATTTCAATGCAGTGTGGATGATGATCCTTAGAAACAGGATATTATCCTATAAATATAAGAACAAAACTACTGTTTTTAACTTTCAAACTTTCACCAGTAAATCCAGCTGATGTATGAATGCAAGGCACTACTGGTTTTCTCTTTCAAAACCTATGGAAATTTCCTAACTGGTTTTCTCTTTCAAAACCTATGGAAATTTCCTAACTGAAACAGAAAAGCTGAAGGCAAAGAGAAGGCTGGATGGGCCGCCTTACTACAACTGTTCAATGTTACCTTCAAAATGATGATGTAAATCCTTCTTTTGGTGATGATGACTTTGGGAAAAGTCATGGCCTAGAAATAAACATAAAATGGAATTGACTGCTTCCACCTCAACGGTTCTGTGTCTGCAGTAAACAAGTATCACAGTATCACAGATTTCTAGGTTGGAAGAGACCTCAAGATCATCGAGTCCAACCTTCGACCTAACACTAAGTACTCCACTAAACCATATCGCTAAGCTCTACATCTAAACGTCTTTTAAAGACCTCCAGGGATGGTGACTCCACCACCTCCCTGGGCAGCCCGTTCCAATGCTTAATAACCCTTTCGGTAAAGAAGTACTTCCTAACATCCAACCTAAAACTCCCCTGTCGGAACTTTCGCCCATTCCCCCTCGTCCTGTCACCAGGCACGTAGGAGAACAGACCAACCCCCACCTCTTTACAGCCTCCTTTAAGGTACTGTAGAGAGCGATAAGGTCGCCCCTGAGCCTCCTCTTCTCCAGGCTGAACAACCCCAGCTCCCTCAGCCGCTCCTCGTAAGACTTGTTCTCCAGACCCCTCACCAGCTTGGTCGCCCTTCTCTGGACTCGCTCGAGCACGTCCATGTCCTTCCTGTAGCGAGGGGCCCAAAACTGAACACAGTACTCGAGGTGCGGCCTCACCAGAGCCGAGTACAGGGGCACAATCACTTCCCTAGACCTGCTGGCCACACTGCTTCTTATACAGGCCAGGATGCCGTTGGCCTTCTTGGCCACCTGGGCACACTGCTGGCTCATATTCAGCCGACTATCAACCAGTACTCCCAGGTCCTTCTCGGCCAGGCAGCTTTCCAGCCACTCATCTCCCAGCCTGTAGCTCTGCTTGGGGTTGTTGCGCCCCAGGTGCAGGACCCGGCACTTGGCCTTGTTGAACTTCAAGTACATTCAGTATAGCCTAAATGTCCCTATCTCCAATTTATACAAAAAGTTTATCTAGAAATTCCTAGTAATTTGCACCAGTGTTATAATATTCAATTCCATATATTGAAATATGGAAAGAACACAACAATTAACAAGACTCATTTTCTTTACAGACAATATTTCATTCATTGTAAATTCACATTTTGTTTTTAACTGAATTTTCTAGCTGATGTGACATTAAAGCATAGAATATTAGGATGAATATAGAAATAATAATAAAAAAAAGACATCTAACTACATACTGTGAATTACAAAAGGTGAAATCTTTTGTGTAGTCTAGGATTAATGTATGTAACATGGATAAAACTTGGCACACTTAATTTAGCTGTGAAATATTGTTTTTATTGAATTAATCTGCTTACCCATTACTGTATAACTTCATTCTATTATTCCTTTTGAAGAAGTACAAATACAACAATTATCTTCTTGGTTATTTAAATACACCCAGGCAATTAAATGCGTATCTCTTAAATAAGTACATGTATTTTACTTTTCAGCTTAGAAACTCCTTCACTGTCTCCTCCACTATCTCCTGTCTCCAAGCTATTATTAGTGTCATATGGCTATGTCTATGGAAGTTAAAGAATCAGTATTTTACTTAATTAGCTTGCTTTACACAGCCAGCAACTCTCAATATTTGTATTCCCAGCCAGCTCTGTTTCAAAATCAGTCTGCTATTCTGAAAGCCAGAGCTTTAAAATGTACTTGCCGTTGCTGAAGGTTGCCTATACTGAAAAGCAAAATTGGTACTGGAATAAAAGGAAAACTTTAGATAAAATATGAAGTGGTTGAATCTGTATGTTCTTGAGTATATTTCCTGTTCAAATCTATAACTTTTCTGCGTTCTATTAATTCCTTGTATTATTCTGCTACACTGTGAGTTGTTACATCTCTTATCTTATTTTCACCTGAAGGCATAGTTAACAGGCATTTGTATGTTTACTTGAAGACCTATAAGAGACCAAGGTCTTTGGAAAAAGTCCTGATTAAGCAATCTATGCAATTTCCTTTTTTAAATATTATATGTATATATATATATTTTCAAATAGTTCTGTTGCTGACAATAGGAATTTATCTATCTATTTATTTATTCGCTCCAGTCATCACTGTAGGAAATCAGGAGGAATCTTCTTTAGGTCATTGGGGTTACATCAATGTGGAAATCACATAATCAACAGGAACATCTGTCCATTCATGTTCTCTTTGACAGGCCGGATTTAGTATTTTGGGGACCATAATGTGGATCACAGTACTGCAGCAATAGTGTCTGTCAGCTTTTTGTGCTGGGCACATGCACAAGAAGAACATTGAATCCTTCCCCATTGCTCTTTGTTGTCCTTGAAGTAGTTTAAATTCAAAGAGATGTGGATAGATAATAAGAGAGATATTTGGTTTACCTGTGCTTCAGTTACCCGCTGAACACTTAACGTGTAGCTTCATGTATGTTATGTAATGATGCTGTCTTACTTTTATGAAATATAAATTTCCATTATGTATTGTAGATATGACAAAAGCCACACTTAATATTGTGTTTTGCAGGATATGGAACACATGGAAAATAATAGTTTGCTGTAAGTTAACTACTACCCATCCCTTCCCCCAGTACATTGTGTTATAAATTAAGGTTACAAAAATCCCAAACACTTCATGCCTGGGCCAAATGAGAAATGACAGGACTCCTGGGGTTAAACATTGCCTTCTAGGTGTAAGCATTATATTTGCATGCATTTTAGACAATATTTCACTCAAGTCTATCTCTAAACAACAGCAATAGATCTTTGTGAGTGCTTTATTTTAGTTCATTATTTCAATTTTTAACATGAAGATGTTTAAAAGTCTACAACTTAATGTGATCTTCACTACACAGACAATGTAAAACCTGTCCCTTCAGAAACAAGAAAGACTGAATGCTTCTATTTGTGCTTCTTATTCTTTATGAATACTAATGCTCACAACCACAGATTAAATTAATCTCAGCTGCCTCAGTCACACTTGGTAAATGAATCATAAAATAGTTTCATCTTGATATGGCAAGTTGTCCTTGACAGCAGATTAAAATCTTAATAAGTGCCCTATTCAGAAAACACACACAGACACTTATTCTCCATTCCTAGAAATCACGGTCAGAATGCAGATTCATTGCTTTTCCTGTTTGTTTGTTTGTTTGTTTGTTCGTTGGTTGGTTTGTTTTGTTTAAAGACAGATGAGCATAATAATGGGTTATTTTTCAAGGCCTTCTTATGGTATACTAGGAGTTTTCAACCTTAAAGGAAAGTATTTCTGGAACTGCCTGATCATTTTGATAAGAAAAGCCTCAATAATATATTGAAAGCAAAAATAAAATAAATAAAATAAAGTCTATATTTAGATGGTATTTAAGCTAGTGAAACATTAACATTTTGTCAAATGCATTTCTATTATTAGTATTAGTATCGTTATTTTAAAAAAGAAGTTGACACCCTCATCTCAAACTAAAACTTGGCTTTTGTAGATCTTTGAAGACAAAGGGGTTGCTTTGTTGAACACTGGAAAACAGGGAGGGCAGTTTGCACTACTCTAATCTGATTAGCTCATGTCTGTGTAATAGTTGGGAGAAAGGAGGAATGAGAAAAAAATAATGGAGTCCTTCATTTGTTTTGGAAGTGTGGGCAACTAAACAGCCAGAATTGTGTGTGATGTCAGAGCAGTTGTATTGCTGAACACAAATTAAGTGATTTTAGGACTAAATTCAACATTAATTTAATGTTGATAATAATCAACTTTAATGTAATATGCAATTTTAGAAGCCATAAATGACCTCTTTAACAACATTAAAACAAACAAAAAAACAAACAAGCAAGCAAATACACAGTATATATAATCAAATTTCTAGTATAATAAACCTGAATATCAACTTTAATTCTATTCTTCGTATTTTGAAATGCAAGGTTTGTTTTCATAGCTGTACAGATAATTTATCTATTTTCCTTATTCAGTACCACGACAATGTACAGTTTCAAGCAAACTGGAATTTATTGGTAAAATCTTGCTACATTTTGATCACAGCAGATATTTAAGCAGCTTTGTATTTTTTTTCCAGAACTCTTTAATCTGTCCATATATGCGTTATGTATCAACAGCTAATTTAGAACTTTTAGCCTGCATACTACTAAAGTCCATACAAAACCTTACACAGAATCTTAATTATACAATGTAAGACTGCAGATACTATAGTGCTTATGAATTTCTAACAAAAAGTAATTAAAGCACATGTGCAGATTATGCTTTTCTACATGAAATAGTCCTAGATTTTTTAATTCATTTTGTCAAACAACTAACTCACATCCTGGACTAATGATCTGTAAAATTTCATTTGTAGTGTAAAATAACTCTAGAGATGAGATCCTTTAAAATCTTTGTGAAAGAGTTACTGGCATATATTTCTATCACAGTATCTACACTTTATAATGGAAACAGTGACAGGCCTTTTCGATGACAGAGCAGCAGCTGAACGAGTAGGACAGCTGAACAGAAAAGGGCAACCAAAGAAAAATGGTATATCATGGAATATACATCATTGTTCAGACTCAGCATAGTGTTGCCACACTTAAAGCAATCTTCAATGAAGAATAACATGATTTTGTTAAAATAAAAGAAAATGGCAATTGGTTACTATCCTTAGCCGAAGTTGTGGCAACTGTGTCTTAGAAGACATAAAATATAAAAAATATGTGTATGAAGCTTTTGTTTCCTTCAGATCTTCCTGATTCAGTTAAAGAAAGATGATCTGCTCTTGGGCAGCTATACTTCTGTGATTTTTCTCTTATTCATGACAAATCTGAATTCTACAGAATGATCCATCTCTTCACAGGCATTCTTGGTACTTACTTATTATGGTTCTGTGAAAGACACTGAATAAAATGTCACCAATAAGACATACTTTAATTTAATAAACTTGTCCACAGTCTTTGAGGTAGAGAAATATGAAAATGAATATATATATTACTATTTGTAACTATTATTAATAGGATTCTTAAATACTACTGTCAATACTGAGAACTCTTTCAAGGTATTAGCTTGAGTCCTTCTTCAGATTTTCTGATTATTATTCTTTTTAACTTTCCATTGTTGAACAGCCTGTCTTTATAGTTAGCAGAAGAAAATATAATGCACACTTAAGGATTAATCAATTTGGCAAATTTTAGACATCTTTAAAATGAGATGAACTGTGTCATACTCTCTGTGCTCTATACTGACTAGATCTCTGCTGACTGTGGAGGCAATTTACTTTGTAGACATCTCTATTTAGTCTGATTAATTGCATTTTTATATCCATTTTGATTGTAGACTTGATGATGTGCACTTCTTCATGTTGAGATTTAATATCACACTAACTAATCCTTAGGAGTTATACTTTTATGACTTGAATGTGAGACCCAGCTTTCTCTGATTGAATTTACTCATCACACACATTCCAGCGTCTGAAACAAATAAAGCTGAGGTTTTACAGACAGTGGCTTGTAAACCCTCTGAACGGATGTGGCACAGCAGCAACCCCCATGCCGGGAGGTAGGTCACAAGACAGAGATATTAAGGGGCTGCAGTCTGGACACATGGACAATTCTTACTATTCTGCTAATGTTCACTTTGTGTTGGAAATTGAAGGTTGTCAATCTAATGTGTGTTGTTACTATTACACCGAGAAAAAAAAACTGACCTTTGCCAGATTTTAGAGACTGAGAAGACAGAAAAAGCCACAAATATTTGCAAGTCTTTCCAAACTCATACAGTTCAGTTCCCAAAGACAGCAGACTTACTAAACTTAATGATGATTCTCAACACTTAAACCTTTAAAATTCTACCTGTAAAATTAATGAAGTTTACAATCAAATGCTGTTCCTATGAATTTCTTCACTGGTCTAGGCTGTTTCCTTTTAAGTATTTATTATGTAACATAATAGGGCCACTGTTTGTCTTATACTTCCTATTTTGTCTCTCTCCACAGGACAGACATATCTGTTAGCCTGATGCCACCATCATTCTCAGGCTTTACTTATGTGGGACAGCACGTGCCAGGAAAAAATAAAGCTTTTTTTTTTTTTTTTTTTTTTTTTTACCAAGAACAAAAAAATAAGATGTTACCATCAAAAGTTTTAGCTGTGAAGTGTTCAAGGCAAGTGCACCTCACACTCATGCAAAACAGGTCTCTTTCTTCAATCCACACTGTAAGTTAATGCAGAAAGGAAAACACTTTACTCTTGACTGACATGTACAACAGCCATAAAGGGAGGAAATGGACAGATATTTTAAAATAAATGTTTAATGTTTATTTTATTTTATTTTATTTATTTTATTTTATTTTATTTTATTTATTTTATTTTATTTTTTTTGTGGGGGACTACCCCTTAATGTATAGTGAAGATAATAGACTAATATGCCTCTGAATTGGTGAAAAAGACATTTGCAAAAACAGATTTCCTGATCCTGTATGTTTTTCCTTTTACATGAGCTGTGACTGCAATAGCAGTAGCTTGTATTTAAGGAAGAATACGTTCCTTTCAGATTTAGTCAGCAATCATCACCTATATCTGCAAACATTTCTATGGTTGGAAATCTGATCTTAATGGAAACTGCTGGCAGACTTGATGAATTTTATTGCTAACCTGCTGTCTGCCTTCTCCTGGCAAGAAATCCTGAGATCAGTAACTGACAGTTATCCGTTGCCTGAGCAGACTAATATTTCCTGTACTCTGTTCTGCAGCTTGCTCTCTATGACCACATATAACCATATTCGTTAATGAGTTCGTAGTATTTTCCTTAGTCAGTTAGTTAAATAAATACTCTATCTTTGAAGGCAGGGATACACTTTATTGCTTCCACATATGGCTCTATAAAAGGATGTGATACAGAAGAACACAATGTGCCTAAGCCAACAGGAAATGTAAAAAAAGAAACTTCTACAAAGGCTCTAACAAAGTTGTTTTCCTTTCCACTGAATTTCTCACATTATTCACTCCAGAACAAACAAGCCAGAAATTTATACACTAAAGAAGGGGGTGGAGATGGAGGACTTGTTAGTGTTAGGTCAGAGGTTGGACTAGATGATCTTGGAGGTCTCTTCCAACATAGATGATTCTGTGATTCTGTGATTCTGTAATAAGAAATGTTAACGATATAAAATACTAAGATTGTATAGACCAAGCTGTCCTTCTCTGAATTTTGACCAAAATTAATGAGATATGTTTGGGATTGGTTTAAGCTTTTCAGGAGAAGACTAAATACTTTGTAGTTTAGACAGTGAGGCATGAAAACTTTATGGTTGTAAATGTTACTTTTTTTTAAATTATTTTTTATTTTATTTTATTTTATTTTATTTTATTTTATTTTATTTTATTTTATTTTATTTTATTTATTTTATTTTATTTTTTTATAAGATATGGGGCTAAACTCTGTGGTACAGACAGATTTACTCCATGCACATCTGGCCAAATTTGTTTCATTGGATATACTTGATCATAAAGGATTGTCTATGCACAGATTTCACCTCTGTGGGTAAGAATCAGGCGTCTTCATGGCATTTCTCCAACCATCCCTCCCCTACAAATATATCACCCTCCCCTGTGGCAGAGCTGTAAGGAAGATACCTGGAGCCCTTGGGGAATCTGAGTTTGTAAAAAAGACAAGTTCTGTGAAAACAAAATTCCCAATCTTGTCGTTATTTGTCTGTTTTAAATGCAGATATCCTATGCAGTATTTTGTTCCTAAAGAAAAATTATCTTTCTTTCTTAATAGTCTTTGATTTAAACCATTCACAGTGTCTCACAGTGTAAGCAGTGTGATGGGTAAGCAAGAGTAGTAGGCTTTGATTTTCATCTTTTGTACCACTGTAGATCGGGCAGAGTATTGATGACAGCAAAGGGAAGGCACCCAGGAAAAGTTGCTGGGTAGGAAACATGATTCAGGCCAGCTCTGTCAGGTATTTTTATTGGTTATGTATGCAGACTAATGAGTGGAAAATAAGAAGCATGGAGCCAGATAAACAGTTTCTGTGTGCCAGGGTCTCCATGGTGTGGAAAGCAAGGCACTACTCTGGAGCAATTATCACAGAATAGTCTCATTTTATTTCTATTTTCTGCAGGCTAGGAGGGTAGGTTTCTCCCTGTATTTCCAGCTGTCTCCCTTGATTTAACTAGCTGCAAGCTGAGTCACAGGGGTTTGGTGCAGTGCCGAAGATCCTGGTTTTAATTAGGTATTGTCTAATCCTGAGCTATTCTGACATAGGATTTTTTAAAGGCTCCTATCAATTTAGTGTTTACTATTCTATCCAATATGATAATTTTATAAATTTATGTGCAAAAAAAAAGTAATCGTTACATTTTGCTTCTGCTTGGCAATAGTGCTAAGATAGTTTTATGTGGAATTCTGAATCACCGTAGCCTGATTCAAATGGAAAAATGCTGCAGTTTATCATACTTAAGATAATTTTAAAGCTATTAGTACCATTGCAAACAGTACATACTAAGTACCACTTCTGACAATATCTTTTAATTGCATTAGATTCTGTATTTTAGTTAATAACTAGTTTCTGAATTCCTGTCCAAAACCCAGATTAGCCTTTTGTGGAGAATTGTAAGCAGAAAGACCTGATCTTCTTGTGGAGACAAAGTAGATCTAGGTTAAGACACCAGAATGAGTAAATGGGAGTCTTGTTGGCTGTAGCATGTTCTGGGTACAACCGTACTATTTAGATGTGCTTTAATGTAGAAAGTGCTTATGTCCAAAATTACTACGCTCCCAAGCAGTAGAATACATGTGCAGAGAAAAGACTTTCTCTTCTGCAAAGTGCTGCAAGATTTCAATATTTTTTTTTCTTCTAACTTGACAAAAGAACACCATTTCAAAAACTCTCAGTAATAGAAAATAAATAAGATTAGTCAATATTTGTCTGACAAAGTTAAAAGATTTACTTCTTTCATATTTTAAATAAATCAAATACACCATATAATAACAATAAATTTAGAAAGAACAAGGGAAAAATAAGAAAAAAAAGGAAGAAAAGGAAGTCTCCCTTTAAAGTTTTAAATGATGTGTCATATTATATAAAATGTCTCTTCCTAAGAAACAAAAGAACAACAAAGTCAATTCACATTACAGAATGTTTTCATTTTAAAAGACTTTTTTCAATGTATATTCTAACAGAAAATTATTCTGTAAAAATTTTCAAAACCTACCATAAACATGCTAAGTAGCTCAGAAGACTCTCAGAATATTATTTTTTTGCTTATCTGGAGAGGAACATCCATGGTATATTTTTATCCATATGCAGAGCCACTGTCACATTAAGACAAAATGCAATGCTTATTAATTATTTCTACCCTTAAATCAGGGTGGATCCTACCCAAAAATAACTAAATGTTTACAAATGTCCATGATGGATATTTCACTCTCTTGGTAGCTGCTGTCAGAATCACCAGCAGATGGTGCCTTGACAAAACCACTACAGCTAAACAAAAGCAGAATATACTTTTTAGAAACATATTCAAGCAAATTCACCCCAAACATTTATTAATCTCCACTTCTTAATATCTGAAATGATTATGAACCAAGAGGCAAACATTGTGCTTTTTATTAAGAAAAGGGATGTAAGCAGTAGAAGATAATAGAACCATGAATCTTAAAATGGTAATCTCAAACCATGCCAAAATTATCTGATTTTTTTTTTTTTTTTAACTGGCAGAAAGACAAAATGCACTGGATGAAAAGAATGGGATATATGCACAAGAATGTTAGTCAGGTTTCATCACCTCTAAATGGAGATAATGACCTTTAGAAAGGTGGTTTTTTTTTTTTTTTTTTTTGGTGTGTGTGTCATAAATCTGGTGTGGATGAATGTACATGGAACAACAAGGCAGAATATAGCTGTAGAAACTGCCTGTAGATTAAGATATTTTTGCAAAAATACTCTCAATAATGCTGTTTGTAGAGTCTGATGGCAGACTGCTTCTTGAACGAAGCTCACACAGCTGTCCTTTGCAAGGTTATTCCTTGAAATTTGTTGGTTAGGATATTACTTATAGACATGTTATGTTCTTTACACACAGGTAAAATAGTGATGCTCAGAACTAGTAGAAATTATTAGAAAAAATTTTCAAAAGAATCAATGAAAAAATTAGTGCCACCTTTATAAGAACTGTTTTCAGATTTTATTAAAAGATCTACTTGAGAATAACCCTTTCATTAATCAAAATGTAAACAAGCACTGAGAAATAACCCTTGCTGCAACTTGGAGGATGGTTTTGGAGACAAACCTAGAGTATGAAGAAAAACACTTCTCAAAAACAGGAAGCAGTGGTTTAAATCTCCATGCAAAACAGGACGAAAGATCCTGTATAAGAGGCTGATACGTTTCAGTTGCAGACAAAATAATCCCTATATGCCATACCCAACTTTAATTACTATTGCAAGATTGAATTAATATTTGTTCAGTTTTAGAAAAAGGCTGAAATAAGTGCGACATATATTAAAATATAAATTTATATTCTTATCAAACTACACTATTTGAAAATAAACTGTTTGTCCATTCCACTGAGCTTGTGCAACAAATCTGGAAGAAAAACAGTAAATTCCACCAGAACCATATTTTAGAGATAAGCATGTCGTAAGGAATGTGCCTATTCTTTATTCTTTATGGCTTTTTTTAAAAATTTTTTAATTTTTCTTATGTATGACAGCTTCTGTTTTGTCAGCTTCTAAAAAAGCATCTTAGTCCAGACTCATTTTGACACAGTAGCTTTTAGAACCTAAGTTTGCAGGACAAAATATAGCCAGCTTTAAGGAAAAGTATGTTATTTATGAACTGCAAGCAACAGTTCAATAATTCAAGTCCATTAGTCATTTACTCATATCAACTTTAAGTCTATCCAAGGCAGATTTATTAATACAGTTCATAACAAACAGTAGTCACTTTCCTCTTCTTAAATCTGCTTAACATTTGTAAAAGTTGGGAAAAAAATGCCAGTGTATGTACTGAGGGGGTTGGCATCTTTGTATCTTTTATATAAATGCCCCAAATACTAAAATACATTTTAAAATAAAAGACCAGAAACAAGTTTTTTATACTTTGTTTTGACAAGTTTCTGAACGCTTATAATTATGTAAAGATATACTGAAAAACACTTCTGGAGATTTTTTTTTCTCATTTTTGTTGTGTGTGATTTTCATTTGTTGTAGGGTGGTATAAATTTACTGGCATCATTAGAGCTCATGATTCTTACTAAAGAATGAAGCAATTTCACTAGCCAATTTGTTTGCATTGCATTATTTTTGCCTTCAGCTCTTCAACGTTTTTTAGAGGTGTAAGAATGTTAGGCCATAATTAGCTTGATGATAGTCACTAATAGTAATAGTGACTAGTAAGGGTGACTTTTAGCCACTCAAGCAGTTAAAGTAATCAATGGATCTCCAGTTTGGACATTTTTTTTTAGTAGCTGATGAGGAATTCCAAAAGTCTGGAATCAGAATATAACAGCAGCAAGATAATGTGGTTGGAAGGTATTACTAAAACTGACATCATGTCTCTTAAAGCCAGACGTGTAGAGCAGCACTGTATCATACATGCCAGATTTGAACAGTGTTTGGAAAGGTACTGGCATCATTACATGTTTGAAAGGAAAAAAATTAAACAAAAAAAATCCCACTAACTGTGGAATAATATTTCATAAGAAGCATGAAAAACCCACTATTCTGTCTTTATCAGACTTCTCCGGTTCTTGCCAGGGCCAGCAGGGAATGGTTCCCAGTAGCAGGAAACCACAGCCAGTCCCTGAGAATTCCCATTCCATTAGGTCTCCATTACAGGAGAGGATCTGCCTAAGATTTTTTTTGTATTTAAAATATAAACAGCAAATAATAATTAAAGAAGAAAGACCTTTACATAGCAAAGAAATTGTTATCATCCCTTGGGCTCCCTACTATTTCTCAGTTCTTCTTCCAAGCATCTGGAGAGATGAGTAGCCATCTCAGGAGGATGTCTAAGCATTTTTTTAGGTTTAAATATACAACTAATCATACTGTTTTCAATAAAACTACTATAGATGTAAGGAAATACATTAATGCCTTTGTGGACTGAGTTGCAGACAGCTTCTGTGGGTTCTAGTTCACACCCTGCTTAACTCTGACATACATATGAATTAACCAGAAAAGGAAAAAGACTAACTGAAAGGAAGGAAAGAAATTCTAGATTGGTTCACATAAATTAACAGTCTGGCCCATGAAGAAAGTTTAGAGTCCTTATTTCATTTTCTGCCATTCTTAAAACGACCTATCATTATGGTGAAATGGAACCAGTGATGTATAACATGGAAAACCATAAATGTTGGTACTCCTAAGAATTATTTCAGCTGTCAATCTACTAGGACTGGCTGCAAAGAGAAGACCACTGGAGGAAGATGAGTTGTTATGATAACATACTAAAAATAAATATTGTGGTGGTTTGATAGAACATGAAAGAAATAGTAATTATTAGTAATAATTATATTTAAAAGTTTCTGGTAAGGAAACTCTTCTAATGAAATTCTTTAACAACACGGGGGAATGTGCCGCAATCCACTTCAACCTCTAAGCAGAGTAAAGATGTAAAAAAAAGAATGTGTGGAAAAAAAAAAAAAGTGGAAATAGGATTAAGGTAAAGCTTATTAAGGTGTTATAGCAGCTGCAAACTTCCGTATGTGTTGTAGGTGCAAAACTTTCATCTCATTTTCATTGATAAAGATTGCTAAACCAGGAAAAGTCAAAGATATACAGGATCTTGCAGTACTACCCCGTTAGTATGGTCACATAGCACTAATTTTTTCTATGTCATGGGTTCTTCCCCCTCCGTCTTTGCTATTGATTACTTTGTGATGTATTTTGTGGTGGAAAAATTATTGCAAACTTAAGGACCAGACTGACATTTGAAATATTTTTTAATTGAATTTCTGTAAGTTTTAGATGTATTTCCAAAAGCACTCAAGTAAGCACAGTAACCTACTACTCCCATGAAGTGAGTGGGAGGTTACTTCTGAAGGGTAGATTGATGGGATTGGGTTTGCTTTTAACATTGCACTCTTTATGGCTAAATGATAAGAATAGGCTCCTGTGATTTTTTTCTGGCTTCCTGAAAGCCTCAGAAAACATAAAACTACCTTGGATGGATGAGGAGCAAAAAGAAACCCGTTCTGTAATACTTTCTTTGCATTCTTTTTTCAGTTTGCTTTTAGATCAGCATTCATAAAGTCACTGTATACTAACAAATCTCAAATTGCTGAATAAGCAGTCGGTTGATAAAATGAGAAAACAAAACAAAATCACCAACAACCATAAATGAAAACCAACAACTAAAACAAACAAACAAACAAACAAACGAAACAACAACAACAAAAACAAAACCAAGACAAACAAACAAAAAACAGTAAGGGAAAGAACTGTATGCTCCAGGAGGGCTTTTTCAAAGCCACAACTACATTTTTGCAAGATCACTTAAAACTAGAAGTATTTTACCATACCTCTGCTCTTCCTGCCTCAAAATCACCAGCTGGCTCGCAGCTGGGGGATGTGCTGTCATAGAAAAGGTTTTGAGTGATGTTGTATGAAAACGTATGCCAACTTCATCGTAAAACCTTGTTTTAACCACCAGCCTCTCTGCTCTGGGAACAGAGGTGTCCATTCGGTGCCTCCTGTCTGGGAGCTGGCAAGCAGCTCGTGATTGCCAGGCATCTGTCACTGGCAAGAACAGGCAGTGAAAATGCACTGTCCAGCTCTGGATTCAGAGGCAGTTGGCTCCTGTATTTATGGAGAACAGCTCTGCTTCCAATAAGAAATTATTCTGAAAAATTTACCATCCCAGATCTCTTCATTTGAGGACAGACTGGCTGCTTTGAAAGGGAAAAAGCTCCAAGAATGATATGACTCTTACAGTGCTTGTGAGCACTTAAGTGGAAGATTTATGTTTAAATATATAGGCCACAAATTGAAGCTAGGCTTGCAATACAGAAAAAGTACAAGGGAAATATTTTTTCCCTTCTGAAACATCAGTCAAGGAGAAGTGCTGACGCCATGGCTGCAGCTCAGTGCAGAGGAGACCAGCACAGGTACAGGTGCCTTGCAGCATCCTCTGTGGTTGCTCACTCTGGTTAGAAGTGTGTTGAGTAAGAAAGAAACAAGGACTGCTGTATGGCCAGAAGAGCTGAATCCCAGCCCCATAACAGCACGTGGACTGTCCTCTCAAGCTGCACCAGCAATCTATCACGGAAAATGCTTCTGCTGATCATGGCCCAGAGGGAGGCTTGGCCCTGTCCTGCTCCACATCACACTGACACAAAGACCTTGCAGAATCACCAGTTTTGCTCCAGAGGCTGCTGTTAAAACCTGTTTCTGGTGCCCTGATAAAAGAAGAGAAGACCATTGCCAGAAGCATATGTCTAGGAAGGAAGGATGAACATGCATGACTCTTGTGACATTTTCCCAGTTTCTGTTTTCATTTCAGAGAAGTCGTTAGTTCTCATATATATAAAAGTAACTTTTTGCCTATGTAGACAGATATGGGACAAGTTTTGTCCAGTTTCTGACAGGGTGGAAACTACACTAGAAACTTTTAGTTTGCATTGAGCAGATGACCTGAAACATGTTACTTTTGTGCATGGACATAATGGAATGAGGATTCACGTACGTGAAATACAGTTCAAAACTGGTCAGTGTTCTCCTGGCCTTTGTCCATGTTCTCACCAAAAATGTGTATGTGTTTATTAATTTATAGTAAAACAAGTAATTGCCAATTTCTGCGGGGAAAAAAAATAATATATATATATATATTTATCTATTTTTTGGATTGTCATCTGAGGAAATTTCAAAGATATCACAAGTGGTTTCCAAACAAATATTTAGGGGAAATGGTATTACATTTTATAAAGCAGCTACATTATGTGATATGCTTTCTCTATACACTTAGTGTGATTTCCTGCTCTTTAAGAGGGGGCAATACTAATACTTCATCAACTAAGATTGGAATTAATTATTAATAGCAGCGTTAGTTATTAGTAATGATAATATCTGATGCTAAAGATGAGTAGGACTCACATCAGAAACTAAGCTACATCTCCTAGAGCAAAACAGGCTGTTGCTTTTTTTGTTTATTTAGCTCTTTTTTATTAATTAGTGATGAACAAGATCCATCAAGTTATCAGTGGCTAGACTGAAGCACCAAAGGGTTTGGAAGAAGCAGAAAACAGATTTTTGTCACAAAAACATGCGCAACTGTAACGTGTTTAGAAGATTTAGATCCTCAACAACTATAAATGAAGGTGACCATACTAGCATCACTGACATTCGATTGAACTTCATCTTTGTGACATTTCTCAAAGCAATTCTGTTTCTATACTTTCAATCATTACAAAGCTAACATTTTGGCATAGAAGCATCATGTAAAATTGTCCTATTAGATTCATATTTCTGGAGTTGTGGCATCTACAGTCTCAAGGGGAAATATATCTCAAGAATGTTTCACCAGTGAGTCATACAGCAGTTCAGAAACTGGACCAGCTTGAAAATATCGATTAAAACAAATTTCAAATGCTAACACACAATGCTTACATTTCCTTGGACTAGTAAATGAACAAACAAAAAAACTCAACTCTGATTGTCTGTGTAGTGTTCTATAAAAAGCAAAATAAATAAATAAATAAGCACATGCTGGCAAGCCAAATGAGCCATTACCAGAAGATGGCAGTGATGTCTTATTACAGCTGTAGTCACCATGCCATTTACAAGAATAACCTAATTGCTGTGTTGTTACATTACAGTAAAAAAAGGGACATTGATATAGTCAAACCAATTATCTCCTGGTATCTTTAGCAGTTTATCCGATGTAAAATTTTTTCAGCAATTTTCAATTCTGTTACTTTTATTTTTAGACTAAAGTTGGTTTTGGAAATCAGCCAAGCTCTAACAACATGAATAGTGTTTTAGTTGTGGCATTAACAAACAGTTTGACACACCTTAAGTTCAATTATTTCCAAATTAGAAAAATCTGGTTGGAGGACATTTTCTTGTCACACACTAGGTCTGGACACCTCTTATTCGCTTCAGTTTTATGCTAATTTAAAGGATCTGTGAAATAATAACAGAAAATGTAGTGAGGATAATTTTAGTGTAAACACTAACATTTATTTTATTGTATCCACCTGATGTCTGTATGTATAAGTGCCCAGATGCTAGACCACAAAGTGTTTCATTAGAGGGGAATTCCCTAACCTCAGCAGAATGATGTTTCGCTTGCAAAATGCCTTTAATTTCATGTAGCAATGAGATCCTGACAGTCATTCTCTATCCCAGATGATGCAAGGAACTATAAAGAGAAAATCAAGGTTCCTGTTTTTAATTTCATAGGTCACAGAATTATACCATCTAGAAAAAGGCAAATGAATGATTTGTGGAAGGTATGAAGTGCCTTTTGCCATAAAGCCTGTCACCCTTACACACTTCATTGTGTCATCAAGAATGAGAGTGCCTGCTACTGCCAGCACTGATGTGAACTGAAAGCCTTTCAGACCAACGGTGATGCTGCTTATCAACAATGTAACACTAATAACATGATCTGCCTATCCAATTTTTCTTAGAAGAATAGAGGTTTTTAATTAGAACTGTACAAATGAACTTAAACACTGTTATTTGTAATAATACTGACTTAAGTGCTTTTCTTTGCCAGTTACAGGTTCTCTAAGCTCCCTTTTGCTATGCAAATGTGAAAAACCCAAACCTTAGCAATGGATTGGAAGCGCTGATTCTCCTAAAGTCCCCTAAGCAAAATGAACACTGAGCTGCCATGTCAAGCCTGTTAAGTCGTTTGAAGGAATTTGGGAAGTCAGCACACTTGGGGTAATTTCCTGGCAATTCATCTATAACGTCTACTGCCTGTTCCAATTTCTGACACATAGATATATTATACCCAACTGTGACCAGCCTGCATAAACAGTAAACTCTCTTGAAAATATAGAATGAAATGAAAAAGTCTTTCCTAGTACTTTTAGAAAGGTAGATAAATCATACTGAACCTGAAATAAGAGATGATCAGATCTTCAATGCCTGAATACGTGTGTATATTTTTATCTAAGAACAAAATGTAAAATGTGTCAATAATGGAACAGTATTAATTCTTTAAATTACTTTAAAGCATTTGCCAAATAGCTATAACCTGAAGCAATCCTACTGCACAATTAATATTCATATTTCTCTAAAACAATCTTGTCCAATTAATTTATAAAAAAAATACTTATATTCTTTCCAAAGTGTGTAGGATTTCACTTGAATTTACAATGCTGATGGCGCATATTTTAAATTATGCAGCTTTCTAAAAGGAATAGATGTCATAGAAAACATTTTAAAAAATAAATAAATAAAGGGAATTGGAAGCTTTTAAAAGATCAAGGGCAATAATGCAAAGATGTAGGTCACACAAAATTTAAAGTTCAATGGAACACTCTGGAGGCTTTTAAATACCTCTCAGTGGGAAATCTGTGACTGAGTAGGACTGCAGGTCCTCGCCATGTGGAAATGTTTTTTTCTTATGAACTCATGATTCTGAACTCCAGAACACTCATATGGCCCCAAATACTTCCCCTTTCATCAGTGTCTGAAGATGTGAAGTTCTGTTGGGCTTTTCATCAGCAAAATTACAGAAACAACACATACCCAAACAACTACATAATAATTGGATAAGCTTTGATCCATTAAATTGTGAAGTTAAGAAAAATCTATGGATATACTTTTTTAAAGGTGAACAGAACAGTTTGGTAGTTGAAGGAAGGCTGTTTTAGAAAGTTAGAGGCATATGTACTATTTGAAATAGTGATCATTTCCTTTACAAATATTTTAATAGATTATAGCCTTCCTCAGACTATTGAAACTAATATTAATACATTTTTACCATAACTAGTGTGTTTCAGATCCCACTTCAAGACTTTCATTTTCCTTCAGCACTGTAGCTATAGTGATTGAAGCCATACAGGTTCCTTTTATACAGCCCAAAGTCTGGTGAAGTAATCCAAAGTATCATCCCCTCTATTGTTCTTCCTCTCCTTTAATTTTCCTCCTATTTCCAAATTTCAGACTATTTCCAATCTCAGGATAGAAAAGATATATATATATAGTACGTTTTTAAAAATAGAAGTACTAAAAATTATCAAAATTCTACAGATCACAAACGTTTGTAGGTCTTCTTCACTGAGATAGTCAGAACTCCTCATTCTGGAAAATGCTTTCAATTATAATTTCTTTGTTAGAGAAACATACCCATCCTACTCTGGTTGCAACTGTCAGTGATGTGATTCTGAAGGAAGAAAGCTTAAAAGTAATATTCTGGTGGTTGCGCATAAACTCAAATCAGATCAAAATACTCTGGCTGGGATAATTTATACCAGTTTCTACTGTGACTTTGTCTAATAAAACAATCAAATGCAAAGTTCACTCTCTGATGACTGAAAAATTGGATAGTGCAGAAAAAAAGAAAAAAAAAAAAGAATTGGCAGAGAAAAACATCTCAGCTGTAGGCTATAAAGGAAAAAGGAACATAGAAAAGGTCTCTGTTAAAAAGAAAAACAGTTACTGAAGAATCATTTTTACGTTCCGGAGACCTCTTTTGAAAAATGCTGACCCTGGTAACTGTGCAGACAAAGAACACACTATTAGGGAGCATTAACTTCAGGACTGCAGCCAAGGGACAGATATTAGAAAATGAATAAAGCATTAAAAATCTCTTTCTCTCTCAAGATTGTAGAAATATAATGGCAAATTAATTAAGAGGAACCATTCAATCATATGCTATGGTCTTGTCAATTCACAATCTTAGAAAGGTTATATGAGGTCAACATTTGGATGCAACCCTTTCTTGGGAGCATCTGGAGCATCAAGCCCAAACTTAGATGACAGACCAAGAACATCACTCAATAGTATCAAATAGATGTGATCCTCTTTTGGGACAGTGTCTATTCTCTGTTCTGTAGGTAGTTTAAATGAAAGTGTAAGCCAGGTTTTACAGTGGAAATTCTTGTGCACTGAAGAGAAATGATTACTTACTTTAGTAAGAGAGTATACTAAAGAATAGTATACTAAAAGCTAAAAATGAGAAACTCTTGATGGTGAAATTTACTGGACAAACCCCCAAGGTAAATGGTGAGGCAGACTTTTCAATGTAAATCTGGGCTGCATAAACTTATATATATGTATATATATATATATATATATAAAGAGAATTACAGAAATAATTAGATTGTTGGTTCATGACAAGGTATCAGCCCATGTTCCAGGAAAATGTCTCTGTCATTTGTTTCCATTATGAACTTAAGCAAATATCTTGAAATATCTTGGGAGGTCTCAGTGTAGGGAAGTGTTGTACCTCAATCTAAACCTCAATCCAAACTGAATCTAAACCTCAATCTAAACCTCAATCTAAACTGAAAACTCAACTGGGAATCTGCGTTCTTTATCTACGTTGACTTATGATTTGAATACAATTTATATTACTTAAATTAATCTCTTAAGCTCAGATCCTTCTTTGAGGTTGTTTTCTAGACTCTGCCCATAATCAGTGGGAAAAGAGAAAAAACACTTCTAAAGAAGAGTCTGATATTTGTGTTTTTAGACACTGTCTGTTGTCTTCCCTCCACATGCATGTGTTTCTCTCTAAAGACTTTAGAAGAAGCTTGATTAATATCTTAGGCTAGACACATAAGTTTTTGGTGATTAATGTGAACATGACTCCCATCCATGGAGAAATTTCTGTTCTCTATTCACTCACAGAAAATATGGATGTGTGCTGGAGAACCTCATAGGAGCTCTGACTTCAATATGAAAGCTAGAGGTGGGTTATATACAAACACTACTAAGACCAATGGAAATGTATCCACTGACAGGGATAAAATAATAATCTTGAAGGAACATTACAATAGCATAATTTAATCGTGTGTTGCTTGTTGGTTTGTTTATTGTTTTTGTTTGTTTACTATCAATATTTTAATTTAGTACAAAAGGTCAGACTACATGCACAAAATAATTAAAGTTGCTATTTCAAAAGCAGTCATTGGTCTGTCATTATACCTGCCATTTGGTAGAAGTCTTTAGTGTGGTAGCTTTCACAACTACACTAGTGATAGCAATGCTGTAGTCACCATAATGACTTGAAAGGAACAGCAGTATAAATTTTCAGTCAGCCTTCTAAAAAGCATTACTTCTTTCTACAAACTGTGTTTCAACTATACCTTTTGACTTGGAAAAAACTGACCAGCAGCATGAAGAATAACAGTATAGGCAGGATTTTTTTTTTTTTTTTTGACTGAATCCATTGTTTGGTTTAATGAGGAAGACTGCCATTGTTTGAATTGTTACAAATCACTTTGACAGTTAATGAAAAAATGGAAGAAAAAATCACTTGGCGCCTCTTCAGTTCCCTCTCTGATGTTTTTTAACCAGAGTTATAATAGTATCCCGTTTCCCTGACCTGTATAAGGAACGTAGGCTGAATTACTTTTTCGTTTTAAAAGTCAAAGATTCCAGCTGGTAACAGCAGCTTTTCTGCCCTTTGAAGTAGAGATAACAGAAAATATTAGATTTACAAAAGCTCAGCAACATTTATTAAATTTTAGAAGCCTTCCTTCTAAATACACAATATCCTTTAAAAACTTGATCTTAGGGGGATTATGAGAGATAGAGTACAGTAAGAGAAGAGAGACTGCTGCCTGGTATAGTTCAGAAGCAACAATGAGCACACTAAAGAGTATTTTGTTCTTCAAGTGATTTTCATTTTCTGCTTTATTAGTCATTTTTAGATACACTATGCAGTTTGAAACTGAGAACAGTACTAAATCTGACAAGATATATACATCTGCTAGAATTGATCTACCAATCTGTTGTAGATCACTAACTTGGTGTCCCAGCTCTCTACTCCCTAAATAGTGAGATTTTTCCTTTTCTGGAACAGATAAGAAACAGGCAGAGGGTCACTCTTAGACACAGAAAGGATAGTCTCTTCTGAACAGGCAAACACACATCCTTGTGGAGGAAATTCAGTGATAATATTTCTCTTCCTGTTTATACATATAACTGAGATTAAAGGAGGGTTCATTCCCCTTTTCTGAGAGGTAAGAAGTGCAAAAGTAAAAACACATCCGTATTAATAAACAATAGGAATAATGCTGAG
This sequence comes from Anser anser, assembly GCF_964211835.1. Taxonomy (NCBI): domain Eukaryota; kingdom Metazoa; phylum Chordata; class Aves; order Anseriformes; family Anatidae; genus Anser; species Anser anser. The sequence goes on from NC_139721.1 coordinate 149,432,647, forward strand.
GTGGGTACTGGTGAGATTAAGGACTAGCAATGATAAGCAATACACTCTTCTATTAATGCATGTTTTCATTTTATATATTAATATAAATAATATTTATATTAATAAATAAATAATAATAATTGTTAAAATAATTAGAGTTAAATAATTAAATAAGTTAAATAAGTTAATAGTTAAATAGTTAAATAATTACAGTTTTCAGATTCTAACCCATGTAGGGAAAGTGCACAAACAAGCATACTATCTACTAAAACACCTAAGACCCTGAAAGTCAAATAAGATTTTCTCCTATTCATTTCTCACTCCTCAGGAAAAGTCCCACATTCGTAGAAAAAAAAAAAAAAAAAGTAAAGAAGCAGAAATCAAAGCTCTGAGCAGATGAGGAAGATATGGAATAGACATTCCCTGCTCTTCCCATGCAGAAGAAAGATGCAAAAGTGTATGGGCAGGTCTTTTTCATGCCCTTGATCAGCTAAATAAGCAATAGAATATTCCATTTTATATGATGTTGAAATATCCCTTCCAAGTCATGTTTTACTTCAATGTATGTCAAAATGTTATCAAGCCTAGGTGTGACTATTATGTAATTAAATTGCCTGAGTACCAGTCTATGATATGAGAATTCCAGATTCCAGCCTCTGGTTTTCCTTTGAGAATTTAGGGTAAATTATTTTGTCATTATTAAAATAGAAGAGAAGAGAACATGAACAAAAGTCTCTCCTAAAACAATCAGCAGCTCAGCCATGATGTGGTATACAAAATGTGTATTCTAATGGAAAGGATGTTTCTTTTGTGCTTTGTGTGTGTGTGTGTGTGTGTGTGTGTGTGTGCGTGCATGTGTTTGGTTGTTTTTTTGTTTGTTTGCTTGTTTGTTTTGTTTTTTGAGGGAGAGGGGAGGAATAGTCTTTGGACAATTGGGAAAATCTTCTAGTCAGGTCTACTTTCATGTAAACAGAACACTTCATTATATAAGCTGCATCAAGATTTAGAGCAAAAAATACAAGGAAACAAAATTACAATGATGGAAACTGTTCACTAACTCTTTTATTAAAAGTGTTTACTAAAACAGCAGTTCAAGGTAATTGACTGATGTAAAATTACTCATGAATACAACTTTCAGAACACTTCAGTTTCAGGTGAACCAGATGCCTAGTGCATATGTGGATTTCCCTAGGTGGCCTGTTTATGAATACTTGACACCAGCAATGACATTTTGAAAAATTTAAATTAAAAAAATAATGAATGTAGAGCATTCATTATACCTGTGAGGCTTATACTACATGTGTTAGGGAAATAGCTGGAAATGTAAAGTAATTCTTATGCCTTTTGTCTGTCATCTCCGTCTCTTTAATCAATAAAGTAAGGATTTCTAGTGTTTTTCTGGTGTGTCCCTGATATCTGTGTAAAGTTCTGTCACTAGACAACTATAGTTATGGTTTCTGGCCAGCCTTAGATCTAAAGGAGTACTTTTGAGTACTTTTTTTTTTTTTTTTCTTTTCTTTTCTTTTTCTTTCCCTGGGTAATTTTTTCCATGGAAGAACCCTCGCTCCTTCCAACACTGGCTTACTTGAATGGAAATTTGAATGGTACATTAGGTGCTTGGCTGAGCAATGGGATATCTGCCAATCTGTCATGACAAATGATCAAATTGAGCACGACAAAAAGGGCATACATTACAGTTTATTCACAGTGTGTTAAAGTTTGATGCATACATATTTTATTTATTTATTTATTTATTTATTTATTAACATTGGCAGATATTTGAGCTTTGTGATTATACTACCCTTTAGACTACGACTTCTGTCATATATACAGAGAGTTACCTGGACAGCAGTCTTACCATATCTGAATGACTAAACACTGTTAACAAATCTGTTTTACTCTTTACACCAGATACATTTAATCCAAGAATCATAGATCAGCATGGACATTTAGACATGAAACTGTAAGACTTTCTGACTTACTGTCTCACAACTCCCAATTGTACTCTGTCTTACAACTCCCAATTGTACTCTATCTCTGCCTTGAAGTAAACATCTTTTAATGTAGTTTATAAGTAACTTGGTGTCTTGTGATGAATTCCTCAACTTTTAGTAGATGCAAAGAATTGTAACATTCCCAATCATTTATAACTGTTACATTGTATTGAAGCTTTAATTAGAACTAAAGTTATGTGAACTTTGAAGTTCCTAAATATGTTTCAAAAAATAAATCAAGTGCAAAGTATGAAGCTATGTGCAATTTTCTTGTATCTCCTATTTTTATTTATTTATTTATTTATTGGTATAGTCAACACAGCTGTTCCATTCCTCCACTCTTGAATTGCACAAAGACATTTTCCAAAACAGGTGTCCATTTTGCCTTCTAACTAAAGAAATCTAAAAATAGAACACAAAGGAGAATACAAAGCTTAATATTTTTCTCTTTAAATATTTTCTGAAGAAAGTTGTCATCAGGTTTCTTTGGCACTATGCTTTGTAGTTGCTTCTAACAGTAGTATTATGGTGTTGAAATGACAGTACATAGCATGAATATTAACTTATATCAGCATGCTATATATAAGGATTTTCAGTTAGATAATATATTTTTACAGAATTTGTATATTTATTGTATGTGTTTCACTTTAGAAATGCATAATAAATTTACCAATTAGAGAGCTGAACAGTATACTCGTGGTAAAAAATGGTCAGATGAATTACTGTTATCATTATTAGAACTAGTACAATTTTCCTTAGTGTATTTTTAAAAAAATAATTCATCAGATCATATATGCCATCCGGGTGCATTTCATGTACAGAGTTCAGTACTCTGAACTGAAAGCTACAGCTACATTATCATGACCTGTCATCTAAGTAGCTATTCTGCTCTTGTTAACTGATTTGATTGCCTCAGCTTTATAAACAACTGCAGCTTTTAGTTAGGAAATTAGCTGGCAAATGAACCAATGAGATAAGAAGATTAAAGTATTATTGGTTAAATCTTTCTGAAGTTTCAAAATTTCTGAGGATAAAAAATATGTATATATATATATTTGCTAAAATGTCCCTTTTTTCTAGTTTCGTTCATTATTTTTCATCTATTTTCCTTACACATATGCAGTATAAATGTAGTAAGCTGTGCATATGGACTTGCCTCCTACTGGTTCATCCTCCTCTTTCTGGTTTACTCCTTCATACTACTATTTATGCACAAAATGACACTCACTGTGACACACTGCAAATCAATTGTTTCCTCAGTCTCATACTTGCACCTTCTTTCTGTCAGCTAATATTCCAGATTTCAAGCAAAAATACCAAAATATGAAATATCAACACCATCTTCATGAAAACCCTTATAGAAAGGGACTTAAATACGGACTAATTTAATCACTGTTAGCAAGCATGCTCATGAATATATTTTCAATAAGTTCTTTCAATAAGTTCTTACTGAAATGTTTGGATAAGATTAAGAAAAGAACATATGTAAGTTGTTTAGAGAAAAGCATTTTGTATCTGTCATTTTATGTAATATAAACATAAGCTGAACACTAGAGGAAATTTTCTGAGGAGGAGATTGGCACTGAAACTATTTCCCAAAGAAAACTGAGCAGAAAGACTTAGAGATTTAAAACTAGATTAGATAAAATAAAACACTGTAGGCGAAAACATTGCAGTGACACAGAGAGAGAATATGTTTAATAGGTCTTGTTCCATCTCTCACCTCTGTGCTTTCATGATTATTTTTTTCTGCCTGAGAAATTTTAAAAAGCTTTTTTTTTGATAAACAAACTGATTCTGCTCTCTAAAGCTAAATGATTTTAGCTGATGGGTAAGTCAAGAGCTTTGAGTTAGTGCTCTTGAGGTGGCACTTGAATGATGATAAAACAAAATGGAGTAGCAATTAAATACGTTTTAAAGATAATTACAAAAAATGTGATTTTAATTTAAAACACATTGATGCCATCCTAACAAAGCCATATTAATTCTGAAGAACATTAAACATGGTCTACTAAGCTTATTTATTAAAGATTTAAACTAAACAAGTAATATTTCCAGATGATCCTTTGAGGTCCCTTCCAACTTTGGCTCTTTTATGATTCTATGACTCTATTAACAAATATTGGAGATTTCTGTGCATTTCCCCTTAAATTTTGTTGAGATCTGGGGAGACTACTGTTTTATTCTGTATTTGTACAATACCTAACACAACCAAGTTTTATTCCATCATTCAGTTCTATGTCTACAAATTCAGAAGAAACAGTGACCTAACGTACCTTGCTGATAGCAAGTTTAGCAAAGTGAAGCCTATGTTTCATTTAGTTTCTAAAAAAAAGAAAGCAGACAAGTCAGCTCACAGGTGTAGGGAAACAGGTGTAATAATAAACATGAGTCATGACCTTAAGAAGAAGCAGACCTATCATTTATTTCCAGATAAGAAATTACAGGACTGTATATGAACTGATGAAAATAATAACCTAAGGGAATTTGGTAATTCTACCAAGAGATTCTTCTCATGCCATGTAAAATTAAAAACAGGGACTCAATCAGTACTGAAAACCAATAAATAAAAACTAATACTGTGGTTTTGTTGTTGTTTATTTTACTTCTTTTTTTCTCTACCTTCATCTCTATTCAAAAATTGTGCTAATTTAAGTAAGCTAATTGAAATATAGTCAAACTTATGCAAACTCTGTACCTGTAGCAGTTGAACCCTCTTCCAAATTGAATTAACTGAGTTATTTAAAAATAATTTAAGCAAAGGCTTGACTTGTTTACACGTATCTTTTATGCAATTAGTGTAACATCTCTAGTATTAGCAAGGTTTGAAATGCAACCTATAAGAGGGGTGATCAACGCTTGAGAAGATGTACTAGCTGTTTCCTGAGTTCACAAACAATGAATTTATTAAATAGACATTAAATAATTAAGAATAAAGAATGGTTAGTTTTTCTGAAGTCAGATGTTTTCAAATGTACTTCTAATGTGCAAAAGATAGGGTTATTCTGTAAAGAAGTATAGAGGACCAAAACTGAAAGGATTAAAGAGCCAAGAAGAAGATATTGGAAGGGTAAATAGTGAGAAAAGCAAAAAGGAACATCCTTGCCAGACATTGGGATAAAGACAATGGGGAGAGCTTTTGAAGTCTGAGAAGGCTAAAGAAGTACCAGAGAAAGTGGGTTCAGTAACACAGTGGGAGAATGCAATTAAATTTTACTCCAAAATATGGAGTAAAAAAAAAAAAAGTGTTACTGATTTTTTTTCCTGTTAATTTGCCTATATGAGGGGCATAATAAAGAAACAGGGATAACGAGAATTAGGTAAACTATTAAAATATATTTTTTTATTATTATTATTGAAGTTAGATTCACTTTAGGATGTTATTAGTAAAGACAAGTAACTGTGAGGTTCTTGACTTCAATAAAGATAGACTAAAAATCCATCAGCTGAGGGCTTGGTGAATTTTACACAGTTATTGGAATATCCTGGCTTTAATAAAATGTTTGATTTTTATTTTTATTTTTTAATTTGATACCTCTTTCTGTGATTTCCTTGTCTAGTTTCAGAATCTGACTTGTTCTGTAAGACAAGGGCTGTAAAGACAGCCACCAACCAGCAATTGTCTTTGCAGCAGTTCTGGTTATTTTCTCACTTCTATACCATTTGAGGAATTACTGTATGTATTTGAACTTACTATATCTTGTCCATTTAAGCATTTTATGCAACTCTGATACTTAAATGGATGAGGAACCTTTCAAAGCTGAAATTCCAATAATGAAAGTTATATTTAATTTTGTTTTTGCATCTTTGCATCTCCTTCCATCTGGAGAATGGACTTGGGTGTGTGGTTTTTCTTTCACTTCTATAAGTTTAGACAAATCCTTATTAAAAATCCTTATGAGATTTATTTATTTATTTGTGGAGAAAAAAATTGCAATGTTCTTCTGCCTAAAAATGAAAAAAATAAAATAAAGTAAGACACCCTACTTCTTTCATATTCAGAATGTTAATTATAACACAAGTAAATGGCAAAAGTGCACACCTTCATCCTGGTGTACAAACCATTAGATCAACTAAGTGAACACAGTTATATATAAGAAAGGAAAGTGAAATGATTGCTTAAGCCACGCAGTAGTCTAAGTGGTGTAAGCAACCTCAACCCTTCTTGTTTCTCCAGTGAATCCTTTACTTACAAGTAAAGTCTTGGTTTTCACAGTATGGAGTTCTATGAAATACAGAAGGAATATGCATCTTGGCACTGAAATGTTAGATATTTCAGATGGGATATCTGATGGGATATCTTTGGTATATATACCAAAGTGCCCCAAAGTAGATGATTAAGTCTACAGTGCTTCCTTTTATTGTCAGTGGAGAGCCATGGAGTTCTATTCTACATGTTGGCTCGTTTTAAGATAGATATCTGTGATAGATCAGATGCATTAATCTCCTTCTTTTCTCTTTGTTGATTATTCAGAAGTCAAAGCATGACTGACTCAGACATCAAAATATACCTCTTAGGTATGAAAGATTAAGAGAAATCCTACTGCATAAGTTTTATTTTGAAAGGCTTCTTCACAGCTGTAAATGTAAGCAGTACCTGTTCACACATACAGGTGATTTAGTGCATTTAACCACAAGCCAATTACTCCATGCATTTGGGAGGGTGACACCTCTCCTTCCAGGAACATGTTGTGGTTGTTAACAGAAATAAAAAACAATAGGTAAAGCTCAGCTTTTGCCAACTAAGCATCATTTTATTTTCTCTTCATCAGAGAGATTTTAAGTGGAGTCATTACCAAATGAAATCAGAAGGATATCGCTGCAATCCCTTCACAAGAGGACTGCTATAAAACAAAGCCATTGAGAGTCTTATGAAAAGTAAAATCTCTCTCCTCCCTACTCTGCTGTAGTGCTGTCTGTGCTGAAGCAATGTAACTCCAACAGTAATTGCACAATATGTTACTGTATTAATGTGACCCTGAATAAGGGTGATTACATTTTAAGAAGTCTTTAAAATAGCATATTTTCCTGATAATCTCTTATAATAATTTTGCTTCACCATCTGTCTAGCTAACTCCTGATTCTTTGTTAAAGGCAAGGAATGTAAGCAGATGCAGATGGCATCAGAATCCAGGATATCTATAAAGATTTGCATGAACAGAACAGGCAGCACATGGATAAGGTTACCACAGAGTGGATTTGCATACCAAATAGCAAAACAAAATGGGAAAAAAGCAAGAGGGTGCACTACGTATGTGGTATATGCAGTGATCACACTAGGCTATGGTGTTTCATGTGCTATTAGGGCATGTATATCACATCAAATATTAAATGCTTGTAGAAACAACAGAAGGTACTGAAAGATACCTTTGTTTCCTGGAGTTCCTCAGATGCCCTAAGGGGCTAGAAGAACACTGGAAATCTGTTATACTGCTAACACGGTCAAAAAACAAAGTTAATACATTGTTCTTTTAAGAAATGTATTATATTTAGAGGATTTTACCCAGTAGGATTTCAAGCTTTTATAGCTTTATGAAAATTAATGTTATGTGAATGGAAAATGAAGTAACCTAATAATTAATTAATTAAATAATTCGCTCTATTTGATCAGTTCCATTACATAGCTACATATAGACTAAGCACTCTATTTCATGTTAATACATTTTGATTGCTTTTCTTGTTGTTTAAATAAGAAAATAAATTGGAGTTTTTGATATTCCTGAGAATTATAGGTTTCTAGTGCAATACAACAAAAGACCACACTCTTTACTGGACCCCATTTTCCAGGGAAAGCATCAATTATTTCCATTCTAGAATGAATATATTCTAGCTAACTAAATGTATATGAGTAAACTGATTTAGTTAAAAATAAATATTGTATTTTATCTACAATAAAACACTGTGTAATGTTTCTTTCTAACTTGTTTTTCTCCATGATGTAACAAAACATATTATTTTAAAGATAATAAATTTACTAATTGCACATATATTTATGTATAAAGTTAATAGATTTACTGTCAAAAGCAATCCTACTTAAAAGAAAATGAAGAACTTTTAGCAAAGCTAGGTTCTCTCTGGATATTTCTGTTTTCCAGGATAATTTCTAGCTAGAGAAACTAGCTCTATGACAAGACAAAAAATGTCACTAGTTAGGAAAAAAAAAATAAATCTTAAACTACTGGGATGCCTTGAGAGTCTGCAGTTACTGAAGTTTTTAATTTTCCTTCTATCACTGGTCTTGTACTGAGTATGTTGCTGACCAACGGGGATTTATATTATGTTTTTCTAGAACACTATTTACTTGGAACAAATGATTAATTCATGAGTAGTGTAAGTAACATTTACATTTTATCATTCTTATTCAGGTCTTACACTTAGATTGAAAGACCTTGGTATTTGGCACTGTAGTATATTACGGCCTTCTGGATTTCTACTTGTGCACCTACTAGTGATCCAAAGTTTGGTCTAATTGCTTAAAAAATATTCTGGAGAAATATTTTGCCTAACACAAAAGTTTTTCACTTAACTGGTAACTGCTTATTTGCATCAACTTGTTCCAAACAAATTATGAAGCATTCACTTTTTGGCCCTTTTTTTTTGTTTGTTTGTTTTTTGTTTTGTTTTTCTTTTTTCCTTGTATTTTACTGCACCTGCACATGCAAGTCTGTTGCTGCATCCTTTCCACAAGAATTATCTCTCCATGCTCAGCAGACATGAAACTGTTTTCTCCTCTGTAACAGAATTACTGGTGGCATTACCATCCCGTCATTGTGTACAACCAGATATGTACCAACTGTGTTGAGGTAATTCAATCAAATTGATGTGAACTTTGAATGTTTATCAGATCATGAGCACTTGACCCTATTGTGACACTTCTGGTATGCTTTTCAACCTTCTTTTCCTCTTCATTGATATATGCCAGTGTTCGAATCAATAGCTTCTTTTTAGTTCAACAGAAAGGTGTACTTCTATCTGCTGTGTTTTTACCAGAGCACTTTAATGTCTTCATAAAGACATTGTGAACAGCTTGCAAAGATGCTATTTTCATCACAGTTCATAAGATAGATGCAAACCAAACATTCACAGTGTAGCCTTGTATTTTTTCCTGCTTTGAAGATCCACATGGACATCCATAAACAACTTTTACTCTGGCAAAAACAATTTTCTGCATGGATTTTCTGATCTGTTTTAGACATTCTTGTCTGAACTAAATACACTTTGAAGTGAATATTAGTATTTATTACCTAATAATAATACCCACAAAGTAATTACTAAGCACGTATGCACAATGACACTCAAAGTTTAAATTCTTAAATTCTGCTTCTAAGATCTATCCTATTAACCTCTGATCTGATAATATTTAAATTAAAAGGAGATGCTTATCAGTCTTTATTTGATGTAGTTCCACTAGGTTCAGGAGAGCTAATTTATTTTATACCTGGTGATTATTTGACCCTAGAAGAAAAATAGATACAAAAGAAATAACTAATGGAAAGGTAGAAATAAGGTCAGATAAAGCTGATTGTCTTTGCTTAAATCTCCCTATGCAAGGTTTGGTGGAGCACTATTTCTTGTCTTTCTCTTTTGAAAAATTCTAATGATCTTACATTTTACTATCCATGTAACCGGTAGAAATCCCAGCTTCCAAAATAAAATGTAGCATATGAATAATGGACAAGGTTTATTTTTCTTCTGTTGAAAATAAATTTTGGTGCTTTGAATACTGTCCAGAACATACTTGCAACTGGTATCTAAATTTCTTTTTAAAACCAATAAAAGCAATAAAGTGTGTGCATTCAGCACTGACTTATGAGGAGAGGGACAAATGACTGCGTCTGATAGCGCTGTGGCGCTGTCATCTACAGGGGGCAGATTGTAAAAGCTGTCCCATTCCCAAGGAGGGAATGACTCTCTGTATCTTCTTTCTCACATTGTCTATTCACAAAAAGGCAGCTACATTTTTAGCTTTGCTGTGATCCCCCTGCCCTAAGGAAAGAGGATGTGGCTGGCTGTAACTGGATCACTGTTGTTTGCTCTGTACTTAAATAGCATTAATCTCATGCTCTGGGGCTTCCAGTGGGCTCTAATGACTGGGGGGAGGGAGGGAAGACCTGACTTCTACTTTTATGACTATTATGTCTTCCTTTAGGGCAAGGAGATGCGCCTCAGTTTAAATGGCCATGAGACCAGATGTTTAGAGATGACTAGAATTTCAGTTTCGCAGAACCTGGTTGATATCTTCCTTACACTCTCAAAATTAAACTAAGCTCAAGACTTGGGGTATGAAGGGAATTTTCCCTCAGGACAGATTGAAGAAAGTGAGTGTATTTCTTTTGTTGGGTCCTCCACTGGACTGATCCTAACAGTTTTCCCTAGACTAGTATGACTTTTAATTTGCCAGGGAACTGGCATATTGTTTTCTCCTGCTCTGTTTCTACAGAAAATTATATTTCTGCCTTTTAATCTTTTCTTCCAGGACTTATATTTTTAAATGGATGTTGAAAAGGATTTTTAACCTACAGCATATGGGGACATCTACTGAAGAAATTATTCGGACCCTCTAAAATTAGCTTTGAAGCACTTCATTTACTGTGATTTCAAGGGACTGAACATAATAGTCTTCATGGTCCTGTTCAGTACTATGTTTCTACTGTAAAATAACTCCTGTATTTATTGTGAAAAAAAAAAAAAAAAATCAGACCAAGAAATTAAATTTGACAGAGCACTAATAGGGACATACTAAAGGCAAAGTCAAAAAGGATGCTGCAGTCTTATCAAAAAAATAAGCAATGTTTATGGAACTTCTAAAGTCCTCACATAGCTGCTTTGCTAACACAAGGAATGTTTAAAACCAACATACTAGTTAAATGTCTAAAGAGAACTAGATAGCTTCACTCAGGCATGAAAATGGCATCAAAGATAACAGGTAGAGAAAGGACCAGTGACAGCCAGTGGTATATTTTTCAGTGACTTTGTCTGAAGAAAGGGGCTTCTACAGTGGTAATTTATCTCCTATACAAGACGTACATTTCATCAAAAACCAATGTGCTCTCCATCTCTCCCTACCTCATCTGCAAAGCTTTTGGCCCATTCTTTCTGTGGTCTACAGTATCATCTAGAAAAATAAACTCTTTTCTGTGCATACATTTCTGTTCACACATCTTTTCCCTTTTTCTTGGTTGTTCTACTAGAGATTGAAAGACTCTATATTTTGGTGCCAGATACAGGAAACGGAGGGGAGAGATCATGTAGTATCACAAATCAACTCTGAATTTTCATTCTTATTCATTTACCTGACATGGTTATTTTCAAAGAACTGCAAGTAAGTGGTTTAAATAAAATAGCATATCAAGGAAAAAAAAATTTACACCCATGCCTCTCAGAAAGAGGTAAACAAATCTGTACAATCTGCACAGCATCACCATATTGCAGATATGTTTAGCTAAGCACAAGACATTTAAAAAGTCCATATGTATTCACTGCCATCCCATTCTTCAGCACAGATGTTTTCAGAGAAAGAATACAGAATGACTTAACTGGGAATTCAGCTAACCCCTTGACTCTAATCCAAATTCTTTAGCAGGTGACTTGCTAGGCCTACTGTGGCTTAAATTTCCTTCCACTTAATCTTTTTCTCTAGTAGGTTGCAGCTGTAGATATTTGATGGAAGAATTATATTTGAATGTGATATCAGCTCGTACTACAGCAGATGCGTTAACTAAAGAAATAAGCAAATTGTCAGGAAAGTTAAGCCTGTGTTGGTTTGTTGCCGTGCATTCACCATCTCTCTCTCTCTCTTTTTTTTTTTTTTTAGTATTGCATTAAAAATATATATTTAGAAAGTACACATTATACTGACTTTCTCTACAATTCCCTACTGTGAGCTCTGTAGGAATCATTTTGCATTTGAAGGATTAAAAATCTCAACAGTTCTAGGGCAATGACAGTAACTGCATTAAACTTCTAGAATTTTATTATTCCGTCATATTCGATATTAAGTCAGCAGCCCTCTGAACACTAAACTTTAACTACCTAGTTACAGAGTTTTGTTTTGTTTTGTTTTTCCAAAGAGATACATAATTTACATCAACTTCCTTTATTTTCTCGAAGATAGTTGGCATTAGATGGCTACCTAGGAATGCTTGGGAAAACCCAGCTGGTCTTTATAAGGAAAATGGGGAGAAGGATGTACCAGGCAAATAAATATCTGGTATGATAGGCAGGACAAAGCATTTATGATTGGACTTTTTAATAGTCAAGGTAAATTCTGTTCTGCATCTTTAAGAAGCAGAATGCAAACTTCCAGAATCAGTTTACCTGGGATTAGGGTGGTTTAGTATCCTTTTGCAGTCTGTGCTTTTCCAGAGATTAACTAAACTCTGACACTATTTAGAAGTTTCTGTAGTGTAGTGGTACTGACCAAAAACTGCAGAGAGTTGCATGCTGTGGTTCTGCTTCCATTGTTATCTTCTGTCCCTCTCTGTGGGGCTAGAGGAAAATAGCAAATTTGGGAAAGATTCCTCCTAGGCCTTGGTCTGCTGGGTTCAGCTAGGATGGAGCTAGAGTTAAAAAGTCATCATGGTTGAAATAGCACTTAGGGAATCATAGGGTAGGGAATCACTTCAATCACTTCAACACTTTTAATTCCTTTGTTTCTTCCTTACTTTAAAAAAAAAAAAAGTAAGTAAAGAAACAAAATTGAAATAACAAATTAGTTCAATTCTCTAAAACTCAAGCTCTCATTTGTGATTTTAAGCATAAGGAACTAAAGCACTAGCTTCCTGCAACTTGTACCTAATTACAACAGTGTGTTCAAGAGGGAGGAAATAAAATGTATGCTGACTTTGCCCATAGAGGCTCAGCATGAGGCAATATAAAAGAGTGAGAGCTCTGTGATGTATAGTATATTTCAGCAATACAAGCAAATGACAGTCATTTTTCTGTTGCTGTGTTGTGGGGGAAAGGATGTAACCAGGGTTGCTGAAACATTTAGCCAACTGGACTACTACAGATAGACATAGGTTGTTTTGGGCTGGTTGTGATTTCTGATACTCGTTTGAAGTGGCACAGAAGAGATGCAACAAATGCTAAAGCTGGATTTTAAATTGGATCGCTTAATGTGTTTATGTGATGTGGTAGGAAATGGAAATGAAATGCATTGTAACCTCTCTCTGGAATGGCAATGACAGGACAGGAAATTCCAAAAGCCTCGGATGCATTCAGCTATGTAGATTAAACCTGAAGTGACAGTCACCTTCCTAAATCTATGGTGGCAGACTTTGACTGTGCTTCTGAACAGGATGAGAACCCTGACACCCAAACCTGATGTTGCAGTATGAGTCTGGCCCTGCTGCCTTTGAGGTCTTTGACATAGCTCCCATTGACTTCAGAGGCACAGAATTATGCCTGATACAGAGAGACATTCTTCCTGAAGAGAAATGTTTTTGGAAACTGTAACTATTTGCAAGCTTCAGATACACAGAAGACAAATTTACATGTGATTTTTCTCAATATATATGAAGAAGATTGTATTTATATTCTTCACATGCTGGAAACTGTGACCTTTCAATGGCTCTGACAAATTTTGGTAGACAATATTCTGTTTCACAAAAGACAAAGATTTTCCAGTCATTATCAAGGTAGTGTCCCTGGACTGATAGCTGTTTCCTGTTATAGTCCAAGAAGTCATCTAAGGTAGTCCAAGATCTCAGTTAAGCCCTAACTCTTAAGCGTTAGCTCTTTCCTCTACTTATGGTTCAGTATCTTTCCAACAATTATTTGCACCTCTCCAGAACTGATAGTATACATCTAAATCTCATCTTATCTACAAGAAGCAGCTTGTGGAAAACCATTAGTATTTTACTTATCATCGCTTGCATCAACACAGAGCATAATTCATATGTTGATGATGAATTCAGTGGCCAGATATTCTAATTTGAGGTATTTTTGAGAATGGAATATAGAGTAAATAAAGGGCAAATTGGGTTACAGAGGGAATGAAAATATTAAATTTCATATCAAGTGACAATCCACCAAGCTCTTAAGCATGGGCTTGACTTCAACTGTACTCTGAAATTTATTTCTGAAACAAATTTTAAGCCATAATTTCTTTGTAACAAAGCATACCTCTTTGCACGGTGTTCACACCTTTTAAAAGCTGTCCCTCAGTCTATTACATATACTTTCAGGAAAAAAAAAATAGAGGAAGAAACATCAGGAAAAAATAATGAAAGACCTATGATGTATATTGTACTTACTGAATACTAAGCAGTATCTGTTGTCATTTAATGGTATTCACTTTTTAATAAGTTCCATGAGATTTTTACATAAACAGACTAAGACAGATGGGAAATGGCTGAAGAAATACACGGTATTGATTTCCTCTAAAATAGCAGAACAACTCAAGACAATTCATTTTTATAGGTCTGTCCCAGAATGTAGGGAGGGTAGGAGGGAGGGGTGTACAGAGGAGTGGGCTGCTCTATAAGGAAAGATGACTCCAGAGCCCAGGGCAAAAGCAAGGCAGACTGGACAGTGTCCTTAACAATGAGGGTTCCATGCCACAGTATGGTAAACAGGCCAGTGATTTCCAGACAAGCTTGTAGTGATAAGGTAGGACCACAGACAAGCTGAGAGCATGCAAAAAGAAGCAAGCATACAAGTCACAATCAGATAAATTCCAGATAGGTATTTAGGAAAAGAAAACCAAACCAAACCAAACAAACAAAGAAAAAAAAAACCAAAAACCACACATAACACACACAATTTATCAGTCAATCAAACAAATAAATAAACAAGAAAGAAAAACAGTGAAGGTAGTCATACACTGGAAGAAGGTACCAGAGAATATTCTTTTACCTTCTTTGGAGATATTTGAAACTTGAATAAGAAATGCCTGGACAACCTGACCTAAGCTGGTCATGCTTTCAGCCAAGTAACCTCCCAAAATCTCTTCCACCATAAATTATTCTGTGATCTTGTTATCACCCAGTTGCAATGTAGAGTCAAATATATCTTTCAGACACAGGGAGTTACAGAGCATAGTACTTCTTAAGCGAAAGATGAATTAACAAGTAGCTGCTGCTGTGAAGAACGTATCTTTCAGCTTTGCATGCAATCAGGAGAATTATTTCACTCCACCCCATGTTCAGAGATCTCAGTTAAGGAATGGTGTCCGGTTCTTGTCATTTCACTAAAATGTGGCTTTACACATAATCCGGAGAGAGTCTTGAAGACGACAAAAAAAAAAAAAAAAAAAAAAAGCAACTGTTCTTTCAAAAGCTTAACAAATATGGAATAGTTAATATAGGAAAGGAGATATGAAGAAAGAGATGTTATAAAACTCTGACAAAAGATAAAAGCTATAGTTAGAAGGTGGTGATCTGGTATTTTCCAAATTGCTCTTTCTGAATCTCTTAAAAAAGAATAAGAAAGTGAATTTCTTTGCAGAATTAGATTAGGCATAAGGAAAACCTTTCTAACTCTCCTCTTTATTGTGAATGTCATTTGAACAAAATGGCTGCAGAGACTGCAGATTCCTTTTCTCTGGAAGTTTGTCAGAGCAGGTTTAGATAAACATCTGCTGGGGAAATTTTCCCACTGTTCTACTACAGCTTTGAGGAAACAGAGTGACAAACTAAAGACTTTATAGGCAAACTTCAAAGGAATAAAGTGGAAAAAGAGAGCAGGGAAAAAGGGAGGTTAAGAGTATATATTGGGGTTAAAAATGATAATGATTGAAACAGATTGAGCCAGTGCAGTTTCCTGGGGGCAGATTTTCACTGTTTTATTTTGAATTTTAAAAAGTGAAAATTTCCCCAGCTCTCTTAATAAAAAAAGCACTTTGCAATCCTATGGTGTCTTCCTCTTATGATTTCAAAGAACTCTAATGAATTAAGCCTCTGAGTTTTCCTCCAAGCAACTTAGATGGGCTCCAAGTGCTTCCCTTTGTCTGTCAGTCTGGCTACCTACTTTCAAATGTCATTGGTCTCCAATGGAATGAGGAAACATGAGTAATGGAGGAATGAATATCTTTCAAATTCACAACATGAAAGCATAGTTTTCACTAAGGCAGTTTTCCCGTCCTGGCTCTTAATGCAAACACAGTGACCCACATACATTCAAAATGGGACTGACAAAAATTAAGTTAACCACTTGATTTAAAATCAACAGCTGACTTCAAAGAAAAGAAATGACACAAATATTTTTTTGTAATAAGGGAGTATTGCCACATTCTCTCATTAATATGGTAAATAGTCACATTGTGCACATTTTAACACATGACTACTTTGAAGTCAGGCTTCAAAGTAGGCAAGTAGAGCTACATGCTTTTGCTGTAAACTTCAGAGCAGGGAGGATTCTGCATTTCTGTCTATTCATCTACCGGTCTCCTGAGCTATTTATCAGTCTTTTAGAATCAAAATATCCCTCACCATCATGTCATAATTCAAATAATACTGATATTTTTATTATTTTAAAAATGTGAAAACAAATTAATGTTCTTTTATGAATAAATACAGACAGATGGAAAAGATACCAATAATAGATGCTCCTACAACAGATCTTTTTCATTAAGATGATTCCATATAACTATAACTGGAGCAAGTCAGATATTGAATTTGAAGACATTTAAGATACTTTGGCATTTTGAAAAGCTTTCAGTCTGAGTTGGTATGTAAACACTAAAATCCAAACTTTTTCTACAGAAAGGGAATTCAAAGAAGTTTTTAAGAACACCTTGGTTTCTTTCTCTCTTTTCTGTTTCACCTGTCATCTCTTTAGGAAAAAAAAAAATAAAAATGAAAGAGCTTGAAGAGCTTGTCTGAGAAACTTGGGACCAGATTTGAAGATGTTAGCTCAAGATGTCCCAGCCACTTACCATGACAGCAGATAGTATTACACTGGAAACCATCTGGCATTTTGGAGGGAGGCCATCAAACCAAAATACTGATGCAAAGTAGATTTTGTGTGTGGGCAAATTTTGCCCTAATATATTGTGTTGTAAGAAATACAAAATATATCTCCAATATATTGTGTCTGTGATAATAGTACTCCTGACCACCTCTAACTGTAATAACAAGTGTCACATACACTGTTAGTACTGCACCGTTCATGGCCAACACATGTTCACATAGTTCTCAGTTTTGCTTCCAGCAGTTTTAATTCTTCCTTCCTTCCTTTCATTTGTGCCATCTACCTAACTCGTATCCCTTTGGCATTTTTACCTGGGACTAAGTGAGCTCAGCATTTATTTGAATATTGTTGACAATGCTAATGTCAGTATGCTAAGCTGTAACACGCAGCTCTACCAGAAAACTCCACCCTATGAATCATTAACAGGACTTGCTGTAGTTTGCCCCTGAGGATTACATACATTCACGTATGCTGTGCGAATCATCTTGTTCTGGTATCTGGCAAAGAAAGACCTGTCCAGGTTCTTTAATAGAGTTACCAGAGTCATTAGTAGTATTAATATTATTACTGTTACTACTGTTTTCATTATTTAATTCAAGAAATTCATACAGATGGTTTGAGGATAGACATTCTTCTCAGATCTCTACCACTAGCAAGAAATATAAAGAGGAAAGCAAGATGAGAAAACCTCAACTCATTGTATCAAGGGTCACAGACATATGCTAGGAAACCTGGACTTGTCTCTCTCTCTTAAAAAGAGGCAATTACATTTCTCTCTTAGCATGCTATTTGTTTAACAGGAGATGATCATAAAAGTACTGAACTCCAGTTTAGCTGCTTGAAAAGCTGACATCAAGAATAGAGTTGAGAGGTATCCGATGAGATCAGTACTTCAGGATTCTCATCTCATCTATTTTTGTTTCCAAAATCTATTTAATGTAACATTTGTTTGTGAAAGAAGAAAAAGGGGCACCTAAAATGATTGTTCTCATTTGTGCTTTAAGAGGCTGATTTTTTTAAGACTTAGGCATCAGAATGTCTTATATTAAAAAGGGCTCTGATGTTTTATACAACAAGGAAGTACTATTGTATGAGTATATAAATAGCTCTTTTCTGCTTATATTACACAAAGGCGGTTCATGGAGTATGCCATGAGGTTTTACTTTGCTTTGAAGCTACCTTTAGTGCAGTGCTAACAGACAGAAAATTGAACGGACAGACACATCCAAATTAAACGCTGCTCAGCTTCACTCTCAACCTGCTCCAAATGTAGCACACACTGATAATGAAGGCCCACTGCACCCTTGTGGAAGACGTATTGTTGGTAACTGCCTCTGCCTTGGCTGCAGATATGTGCACGGGCGAACAGAATGGAGGAAACAGATAAAGCATGTGACAGCCAAAAACAGATAAGAAAAATGAGAATTGTTTAGCTGAAAATGGGACAGTTGGTATATATGAAGGTAGAGATGGAGAGCATTGTTATAAAAGTGCAGTGCGGCAATGAAAACACCAGTTAGTCATAGAGAAAATTCAATGGTTTTGATCATGCTGAGTCTGTGCACCACAAGATCACAGTAAAAAGGCTATAAGCTATTTCTTCAGTGTTTGACCCAGTCATTATAGTTTTCTCCTGCTGGTTCTGTGAGAATAGTGCTGAAGAAGTAGTGCAGCTGAAGGAAAAGCAGGAAATCACGATGTCCTTTGGACATACCTCAGGGATGGTGCATCCTGTTAAGCTAATTCTTTCTTTCATTTGAGACCTGCTAATTCACTGAGGCTGAGAGCAAGACTCCCTCTTGTCCAGTTTTCTTTAAATTTGAAAGGAAAAGACTTAGACTACGTCAGAGCCTTAAGCTATGGCACTTCAATCACAATGGTAGTTTGTAGAAAAGGACTAGACTGACCACTGTAAAAGATGTATTACTCATTATTATGAGCACATGGGAAAATTATTTGCAGTAAGTGTAAATTCTAAGAACAATCATGGGCCTAGGGCAAATTATGAGGTGATGAGTAGCATTGACTCGACTCGCCTTGCAGCTACTTGTTTATTGAAGTACTTATATGAGGATGTCCATCTGATGGAAAATGCTAAGCTAGCCACGTCTGTTCAGCTAGGCCAACCACATCATCATTTGTTTCACAGGAAGGAGACAGAGAGGGCTGAAAGGAGAGTACAGATTGCTGTCAAAAAACAGCAGCTCCTTGTGGTTGTGTGAGCTTCTGGAGGTCTGATCTAAGTAGCTCAGGTTTTGATTCAATTTTAAGTGTTTTCTGGACTTGGAAGGAAATCACTTCTGTTTCAGTGGATTGCAGTGAGCAGAAAATGGCTGCAAAGTACCCCGAGACATGAATAATATTGAAAACATTTGTGAGAGCAAACTCTCACATCTGTGGCATCTGCAAGCCCCAGTGACTGTTACTCTTCTTCATAGCTGTGGTGTGTGGAACTGGGTTGTTATTTCACATCCCTGCAGCTTACTTATCCAAATCAACCTGTCAAACAAACAATACATCTCCCCCCCTCCAATTAACTCAGAACAAATGTTTTAATTCCACAGGAAGAGCTGGATCTTCTGTTCATACAGATTGGGATATAGAATGCTGGGTGGAGGGGCTGCAAAAACAGCAGAAAGGGCAATTTTGCCAAGTTAGACATTTGTGGGAGGACCTTACCCTTTTCATCTCCGCACATGTTAAATTTCCAGTCACTAACTGAATATGCATTTCACACATAGCTGCAAAGAGTAAAATTTAAAACATCACATGAGATATCAAGCTTACGGTGTAGCATAAGAAGACAGCATGCTGTGTCAATTAAGGCCACCTGCTTAATATATGAAACTCTAAGGGCCCCTCTTATCCTGTGTTATGCAAAAATATCTGTAAAAAGGAATCTGGAGTATTGGCATAGATTTAGTTTGGAGTGCAGTAGAAGATAACAAAACCCAGAAATGCTTCATAGTATTTCAATATGTATTATTTAAGGAAACTGAAAAGCTGTAAGTTTACAGTAAATTACAAAATACTGAAATGACATGAACTAGTGGTACTGACATGATTTTAGTGTGACGTAAGTCATTTGTTCACCACGCACATAGGTAGCTACAAGTGAAGGCCTTTTTATCTGCCTCCAATGAAAGACCGACGCACTTAATGAAAATGATCACATATCAGCTTTAAAATAACTAAAGACAATACTTTTTGCACACATGATTAAACTGAGGAATTTGTTCCCACAGGACTTTCTTGCCAGAAGTGCACATAGGTTGGGAAATCAATTAAAGTCAGGGAAAAAAAAAAAAAAAAAGCGGCGGAACCAGAGGTTATTCGTTGCAATTACACCATCTATGACTCAGCAAATCTTGAAGGTGTGCAATGGAAGATGCTTCAGGAGGGTTCTCCTCTCTTTCCTCAAGTGTCTGCTAATGGCCACTGCCAGAGACAAGACGCTTGGTTAGCTGGACCTTCTCAGCTGTTTGTTATATTCATCAGCCAGAATCTAACATGCAGTATATAAGAAGCAGATGGCTTTTAGCCTGATGGGTCTAAGCAGCAGAATCTAGCTCTTAAAGTTTTAAGCTTCTTTATAAGTAATATAAATATATTTGTAATAGCAATATAATTCACTGATTTTTAATCTACCATAGTCTTGAACAAGCAAATTTAATTAGTGAAAATGATGGATGTGCCTCTGTACATTTTCCACCAGTTGTCATTCAGTATATTAATTCCACAGGAAGTTAATCTGTATGTGGAAAGTTCCAATACATAACACATGGAGGTCTAGCTGCTGATTTTATTGACATTAACTTGTTATTGCATTAGGCATGAGGAAAACTCATCCCTTTTGAATGGAAAGGTTTACTTTCTATGTTTACATTAAAATATAGAATCTACTTTTTGCAACGAAAAAGATCAAAGAAAATTAAAGCAAATTAGAATCCTCAGCCAATAAGGCAAGAACTACTTTGACTAAATAGTTGGAGGAGTGTATGTCTCATAAAGCTGAGATGCAAAGAGTTTTGAGTGTCATTTTAAAAATATTTTGGTCCTTTTTGTTCTTTTGAATTTCATTCAATTCCCAGTAGCAAGGCACATGTGGCTTATTGCATCTTGGAACGAGTTCCTAAAAAACAGCTTTTTTGATATCATGAAGGAGCTGGCTATTTGAGATAGAACCATGTGAATAGAGACAATAATATTTTAGAAACTTTATTCAGCACAGTGTTAGGTCATAGTGGCTCTGGTTTGAGGTCACTACAAACTGACATTTTTCCATATCACTTCATCTTAATGGAGAACAGCCTACACAAAGTGTAAATATCATCGCACAAGCTCTCATATACTTTGATTTGCAGAGAACTTACTTATCAAGAATACACTTCCCCCTTGGAATAGTTACTATATCACATTTCTTCCATATTCTGTGACAGAAGAAGTCTCACA
Source organism: Anser anser (assembly GCF_964211835.1). Lineage (NCBI taxonomy): Eukaryota > Metazoa > Chordata > Aves > Anseriformes > Anatidae > Anser > Anser anser. The sequence continues at coordinate 149,453,985 of NC_139721.1, forward strand.
TTTGCGCAAGCTGGAGATTGCTTGCAATGCAACTGGAGCAGGCACCAACTGAGAGATTTAACACTGATGTCCAAAACAGATTTTCAAAATAGAGAAATACATAGAGCTAGAGGGAATTAGATGATGATGATGGTGGTGATTTAGAGAATGGTGATGATGAGTTGAGTGCCTTCAGTTAAATGGGTATTTTGAGGCTAGAGTGTTTTTTGAGTCTATTTTGTATGAATTAGACTTCTGGTTCACAGACTGAGCAAAACATCCTCAAAGATAAAAGTGTGATAATGTTACACTAGAAAATTAGAAGCAAATGTTAAGGGAAATTAAAACCGCTGCAGCTTTTTAAATTTATTTTTAATGCAATTTTATTTGTCCCATTACCTTTCTCTTTTTCCACTTGCTGACCCATGGAACATATTTTAGCCAACAAGGTTATTCTTGAGATGGAAACAGATGCTATGGTAAGAAGCTATGTTATTTGCATGTCAGGGAACTGATTACCTTACAGATGTCAAGAGTTTTTAATGTAGCCTGCTGCTCTTTTACTTTCTAGCAGAAAATGAAAACTGTTCATTTTTTAAATGTTGGTTTGGAGGCTCACAGTAAAGCAGTTTGATTGCTATTCAAAGCTTAATTTTATCTAATTTTCCCTTAATTTAGTAACTGGATCAGCTTACATGAAACTGTCTATCAGTGGTCATACCGAAAAATAAGAGACAGTAAAACAACCAGAGTTTAATACAGTAATATTTGAGAATATATTTTGATTTCATGTGCAATCTAAGTTGTAAACTGGTTTTGGAATTATAAATATACTAATGAGCTTTTACCTTACATATTATTTTTATAGTATGCTTCAACTTAAAAAAAAAAAAAAAAAGATGTTTAATGAATCTAAACTACTTAGAACAACATAATTTAGAAGAGGAAAATACTGTATAGCTGTTTGGCGGACATTCACATGTGATTTACATCATTTCAATTTTACACAGTGTTCTATTTTTTAGTCCACTATAGAATATATTCCTGGATTCCAAAGAGGCAAGCCAAAAATGAAGGACAATGAAGACAGAGATACTGTTACACTTCCAGTGGTGACCTCTCTCTTTTGTCAGTTTAGCTAAGAATTTAGCCGCTTAAAAAATATAAATAAATATCTTTCTACTTAACAGTTTTCTGTAATGATTCCAGAGACTTCTATCTTGCAAATTCATTCACTTCAATGTGCTGTGTGGGTTCATCGCTGTCACAGCCATGAGAAATGCAAATTCTAGAAAGAAAGAATAATAAAATAAAAATTAAAATATTTTCCACTGTTGTGACTTGCATTACTGACTATGTCAGCATTTTTTTGGCATATCAACTGCCATGCAATCTTCCTCATGCAAATAAGTCCTCCAGTGTGAGTTACAGTACAAAAGAAATCGTGGAGAAGAAGGAGGGGGATAAATGGTGCGGAAGAAGCTAGCAATCTACACCAGTGGATTCCAGTAGGTTAAAAATGAATTGATTTTCATTCTAAAAAAATAAAGAAGAATAAATGATTAACATGGCATTTTAAAACTGAGATATTAGACAACAGGTTTTGTACCAGAATTAGTGTATGACTCAAAACCATGAGAATAAGACTTTAGAAATGGAAAGCCAACTGATTTAAGTTGGCCAAAAATTATGGCTACAAAAACCAACCAATCAATCAATCAAACAAACAAACAAAAACATTAAAAACTTCATTAAATATTTCACGTTTTTTGAAAAAAACTATAATAGCTTACTGTGCATTTTACAGGTTCATATATGTCAAAAAAATACAAGTTTGGAAGGTTTCCGTGGAATAAGAAACTTACATATTAAAGCATTCGCAATACATTTTCCAATACCGATCAAATGATTTTATCTTATATGGCTGTCACAGCTAGTTTTAGCTAGAACAAGTACATACCAAGTGAAAAGATGATGAAATAGACATTTGCAAAGTGGTCTGTTGTAAAAGCAACAACAAAACATATATCAGACACAGAGAATGCCATTGCTATCTAGAGGACACTGTGATAAAGTAATTTCAGATACTGAATTAGACACCAGGTGACAGTTTGTTTTTCCATAATCGTTTGAATTATTTGTATTCCCGAAAATCTCTGAAAAAGCCCAGTGATAATGCATGCAAGCATAAAGTAGTATAATAAACCCAACTAGTTTATTTTATAGCTTTTGTATGAAAACTTTTCCAGAGTTGCCAAAGTCAGACCTATGTCCGAGGAATGAAGCCATGTTCCATTCCTAAAATTCTCTTATTTAAGATTAGCACTTAATATACATTTCTGTCTGGGGGAAAAAAAAAAAAAAAAGGTAGATTAATAATGTCTTAATTTTTTAAAGTGAAACCCGAAGCTTTTAGTCTGTCAATGAATATCCTGTCTAATACTCTCTACATATCTTCTAAGAAACTGAAATCTAGTCACTTTTACATCCAGCTCCTTTTGCTTTCGATGTGCCATGTGACAGCACATTGCTTGTTAGACAGGGCTGAGAGGACTAGTTTTTCTGAGACTTAGACCTTTATTTCCCCACATCTTAAGATTTTTTTTATACTTAAAAAGAGATAAATCTCATTTTAGGCTTGTTTTCTATTTCTAAATGTAGCGTGAGTTTGGAGAACCCATAATATAATTAGGTTTCCGGTTCTATTCCTATCAATGGAATATGTTAACATTTAGTACGCACTGAAGTATTGATCACCTGCCTGAAAAAGCAGCTCAAAGTTCATTGCATTTGAAATGATTCTTCTTTGATCCCTGACACTGAAGAGAAGACAGAGCAGATTTCAACTACTTCTGGGAATGACTGCAAAATACACTTCTTTTCATACCTTTCTGCACACAAGCTGGTAATCTTTTGTCTGTAAGACTCTTTAACTTTCAAAATACCTTTTCAAAGGAAAGAGTGATAAAAGCAGTTCTAAACCAGTATTTACTAACTTGGAAAGATCAAATATGTTTTAGAATCCTGCTCTCTTTCTGCAGTATAACTGTTTGGAAAAGATTATATGGTATATTTTCAGTAGTCTTTGGCAGGAAAGTATTGAAGCTGGTTAATTTCACATTTCTTCTGTTAAAAAAAGAAAAAAAAATACCATCAGAACTCAGATTTTCAGATCAGGCTACATGTGTCAATCACTATCAGTTTATTATTTTGGAGGGAATTCGTTTTGTCCGAATTCAGGCCACCCAGTAGGACTCTGGAGATCTCTGTTGCTGTATATGGGAAATATATAAGGCAAATATGTCTTTAAACAGTTAAATTAATTGCAGCATGTGATATAATTTTATTTATTTATTTATTTATTTTGGTGCCCTTTCAGAGGAGGCCCATTAAAGGAGTCAAACGTGTGAATTACAAGAAATTCCATTAAGACGTTCCTTTGTCATTTCCCCCATATTTTCTCTTGTTTTGGGGATATAAACTAAATAATTTTATAAACTCAATCAGGGAAGTTTGAATTAAAAAAAAATAAATCCTCTGTTATAGTAAAACCTCCCTCTGCTTTAATTCTGGTTACATCTAGTTATTTTCTCTCTAGAGAATTAAAGCCACTGATTAATAATGCTGAAGCCAAGTGATTTGTAGCTTTCTTACAGAATTAAACAAATGACCATCAAAAATCAATGAAGTGGCTACTTGGGGTACCCAAGTGGAGACAGTCACTGGAAAGCGACTACTTACAGGTTCAGGGTTTGCTAGTGGCATTCAGTGATTCTCAAAGGTGATATTATGGCATTATTACAATGGTTCCAAACTACTAGGAAAAAGTGGAATCAATTGCGTATGTTATATTATTTAAAGAGCTAATCGAGCCTGTGGATAATAGGAGGCATGTGGGCATGTGTCTTGCTGAGTAGGTTTGAAAAGGAGTAAGCCTGTATAGTTATTATATTTTGACAATATTTTTATGTCAACAAAAAATCACAACCAAGTATTCAGAAATCATGTTAGGATTAAAAAAAAATTAGACTTGAATGACCTTATTTTTGTTTTCTGCAGGGAGAAAATGCCTACTTGTGTCTAGTATGCCATTTACTAGGCATTACCCACCAATTGTAATGTTAGGACAAATCCCAAAGCACATGGAAGAATTTTCATCAATGGCAGAAGATTGTATTAGGTATGCAAGCTGACAGCACTGAGATTAAAAGGTATGGGAATTTTGAAGGGGTTCAGGACTTTATCAGTGGAATCACCATAAGTTTGGATGTACATGGTGTTTTTTGTTGTTGTTTTTGTTGTTGTTTTTCTTGTTTTTTATGCTTTTGAAAGCAGGTTTTCTGGAAAGCAACAAAATTAGCAAAGGCAGATCAGACATCTCTCCTTTGTCCTAACTAACACATAAAAGCTAAGTTTCTGCATAAAGCTAGAATGTGTTTGGAAAGGCTATGGGTTTTTCAGTCATACTTGGATAATTTGTGAATCAGGTCTAAGGAATCTCATTTTACAACGTAATGTGAAGCCCTGAAAAATAATGGCTTGTCAAAATGTAAAGAGAAGATGACTGTCATTAATCAAATTCTACTTTTCATAAAAGTAATAAATGAGAGCACAGTGTGTAAAATACTGAATTTTTCATTTGACAGCGTTGTGTCTAGTAGCCCCTACATTGTTTCCACTATTAACTACCAATCCTCTGTCCTTCTTTGTCATGCCAGGTCAAAATTTAATCTGTAAAGATGCAATTGTAGACGGGCTTGATATCCATATTTATTTTATCCATCCCAAACAAACGGAATTTTGCCTTTGTCCAATCTTTCACAAAAATAAAATTAAACTAAGCCCACTTCTCATTAAAAAATAAGTTTTTAAATGAAACATGTAATCTTTATTGGAAGAACAGAATTGTTGTAAAATATCAGGAAATATTTCCATAGGAACTTACCCACGTTTATTTTCATTCTAAATTGGCTTATCTGAACATAAAACCAGGAAAACATTTTTTTATTTAATGTAATGTCAACTAAATATTTTGTGATTAAACATAAGATGATATTTAGGAAAAAATAAGACTACGTAATTTTGTTCATAAAAAATGCTTTTGACCAAAATTGTGCTTGGATGCCAGTGATTTTCTACCTTGTTCATAATAAGTTATAAGGTCACTTAAGTAACAATATAAATGCAATGAGTTTTTTTTGTTTGTTTGTTTTTTGATGTTGCTGATTATTTTGAGTAACAACTATCTGCATTGCCACAAATTTTTGTATCATCTTAAACTTTAAAAGGCCCTCAATTTGGGTCAAATTCATGCTTTGTGACTGTAGTAGTGGTGTTGCTATTATTATAATTATTATTATTCCATTTAAATCTGGGGAAATGCTGAGTTTCACATAACTGCTCATAATTAATTACAATGTTGGTGAATAAACAAGCATGTACTGTTCCTTACTCTTTCTTATATCATTCACTACCTTTGATTACACTTCATTCTTTTATGTTTCAGTCATCCAAAAGGGGTAAAAGCAGTCTTTTACCGAGTAGTAGTAAAAGGGCTGATACAAAACTTGATTTATGGAACTTAATTAACAAAGAATTAAAGAAAGAAAATATAATTGATGCCAATCAACAAGGGTTCAGGAAAATGAATCATGTCAAACTAACTTAATATCTTTTTTGATGAGATTAAATATTTGGCTGATAAAGATAATAGTGTTCATGTAATATGATTAGACTTCTGATTTCACATCACATGCCCTTTTGATTAAAGAACTTCAACAATATGCTATCAACACATTAAATGGATTAAAAGCTGTTAATTAAGAGATCTCTATTATCAAATTGCAAATGACTAATCATAACTGAGTGGATGTTTCTGAAAAAAATCTCACAATTTGATTCTTTATCCCATGCTATTTTGTCAATTATCTAGAAAGCATACAATTATCTTCAGTAAATTCTGCAAATTACCTAAACCTGGAAGAGTGATAAGTGACCATAAAGACAGATTACCCATCTATTAATGCTAGGCAATCTAGACTGGACAACAATATGTATTGGGTTTACGTGGCAAGGTTTTGGTAGCAGGGGGCTTGAAGGGCTGGCCTTTGTGAGAAGAGTCCAGCAGCTGCCCCATGTTAGGTAAAGGACAGTTTCAGCTGGCTCCAAAGAGACCCACTGCTGGCCAGAGCCAAGCCAATAAGCAGTGCTGTTTGTGCCTCTGTGAGAACAGATTTAAGAAAAGGGAAAAAAAAAAAAAAAAAAAAAAGCTATTACACAACATCAGCTGGGACCATGAGTAGGGAGAAAACCCAAGGTGAGCGCAGCAGGAGGGCAGGAGGTGCTCCAGGCACGCAGCACAAGTTCCCCTGCGGCCTGTGGAGAGGCCCCTGGTGGAGCAGGCTGTCCCCCTGCAGCCCATGGGTCCCACACGGAGCAGATCTCCACGCTGCAGCCCGTGGAGGAGCCCCCGGTGGAGCAGGTGGATGTGGCCTGGAGGAGGCTGCGGCCCATGGAGAGCCCCCGCAGGAGCAGGCCCCGGGCCGGAGCTGCAGCCCGTGGAGAGGAGCCCCCGCAGGAGCAGGGGGTCTGGGGGGAGCTGCCGCCCGTGGGGGACCCGTGCTGGAGCAGTTTGCTCCTGGGGGATGGACCCCATGGTACGGAGCCGTGTGGGAGCAGTTCTTGAAGAGCTGCTGCCTGTGGGCAGCCCCCGCAGGCTCAGTTCGGGAAGGACGGCATCCCGTGGGAGGGACCCCACGTGGAGCAGGGGCAGAGAGGGACCGTGAGGGAGCGGCAGAGTCGAAGCGTCAGGGACTGACCGCAGTCCCCGTTCTCCATTGCCGTGTCCCTGCGCTGCTCAGCAGGAGGACATAGAAGAGGTTGGATTGGGGAGGGGGGGGGTGCAGTATTTATTTATTATATTTTTTTAAGTTTCTCAGTGCTCTGGCTTGTTAGAAATAGGTACATTAAGTTACATTAATCTCCCTATGTCCCTATGCTGGGTCTGTTTTGCCCATGACAATAATTGGCAGGCAATTGGTGATGTCCCTGTCTTTATCTTAACCCCTGAGCTCTTTACGTTGTCTTTTCTCCCCCTTACCCTTTGAGGAGGGGGAGTGAGAGAGCGGTTGTGGTGGAGTTCAGCTGCCCAGCTGAGTAAAATCACCACTTTACTGAGTAAAATCACCATCTTAGGAAAAATACAATTAAAATAAAATAGTGTTTTAATTTTGATAAAGTCACGCATCTAGAAACAAAAACAGTATATGATGGAAGAGTCCTGGAAGAGAAGCTACTCTGAAAAGAACTCAGGTCTCATGACAGAAAGGAGTCTGCATCCGTATACTGAAAAAAATCCTGGACTTCAAAATATATTTTCCTACTGAGAAAACACTGTTTAAATTTTCTGTTTGCTCTTAATACCTGAAGTGTGCCCCAAAATTATTTGGTCCAATTGGCACAAACCAAAAACATCCAAAGAGGTGGCTGATGGAGATGATTGATCGGTCATCTGCTAAAGCTGCCAGGATCAGTGTAGTGGGTAAAAGGGCTAAAATCCTTGCACATGAACATGAGAGAATACTAATAGTAGCAGTACTTTATGACTGACAGTAATGTTGGTGATTCAGGAATAATATGCCTAGAACTCATAGATGTGCTTTAAGAAAGGTGATGATAAATAGGAAAGGTTTCAGGGGTATCCACAGTAATGATTAAAGGACTTAATATAAACTTGTGTGAAGAAGTTAGTCTATTTTATCTTAGCAAAAGACATTTAAGGAATCACTTGTTCACAGGCTGAGTATATATAAATGGAGCAAAATGTTGTTAAACTGTTAAGGAACAAGTGGATAGTGAATCAGGAAGCTGAATCTAGACAAATTCAAGTGAGGGAAAAGTGAGTATATAAACACATCATATATAAGCATATATATGCATTACATTCACATATATATATGTGTAATGTAGAGTTTAAAACAACTGTCTGAGCACAATGATATCTATTTTTTTTCTCCTTGTCAGTCACATAGCAATTCTAGATTAAATAGTTTTCTCAAACTTACAGGTTCTTTCTACACTATTTTATGGGCGTGGACATAGCTGTAATGTCTTCTGAAACACTACAAAGACATGTAGTTGGATTATTTGCACTGATATTTTTAATAACGCCTAGCTTTTCCTGCTGTGTTTTAATGACTGTAGACTTCAGGATTTCATGCAGAAGACAGGGATCATAGCATACTATGGTTAGTTAGGTTAGTTAGGTTAGACCCTGAAAAAATCATTACAGTTTTTGTCTTCCCCTAGAAAAAAAAGGATCGCCCTAAAATCTGCTCTCCATTTATGTGCCTAGAAAATTTTGCTCTGATTTATGGGTGAAGTTTCCAGGAACTAATTTAATAAAATTGTCTCAGTTTTGATTAATGCCCTTTTCTAGACGTATTTGCCCAGATACTACCTAATGCTAATTTCATGTAATAAGCAATAAGTAGACATACGAGAGATTTTAAAACTAAGTATTAGAAATGAACATGCTTATGCAAGATAAAAAAACAAAGAAGGTCTTCCCAAAATAAAATGAAAGTTAATGACCAAATTACTTTTAAGTTGGATATATTCAAATTATGAAACTTCATGCAAGGGAACAAAAATTCAGAAAGTTATGTGTTTGTGAAGTAAAACGTTCAGAGCTCGTGATAGTTGAATTCCCTCACTTCTGATTTCTAAAATACTTCTAAGCATTTACTGTAAGTGATACAGCACAGGTATTAATACCTAAATATAGAAAAAAAGTTAAAATGGAAAAAAAAAAAAAAGGCACCAGTGAAATTAGAACTAGGGCAACTACAGAAATCAGCTTGGACCACACAGCTAAAAGCAAGTTCATTTTTACATGAACATAAAAACTTGTCTATCTTCCTGATAGCTAAGCAAGAGGACTGATCATACATATATTCCAAAGTGATTTTTAAAGGTCTGTTGAAGTACACATCAAGATGGCATACTTCATATGAAAGAAACAAAGGAGGAACAGAGGAAAATCTTTAAATATGAGGCCAACCTACCATAGTTAGAATGGTAAGGAAATTGCCAGTAGGAAAACTTAAATGGGAAAAAAAGAAGTGCTCAGTTTCTCTGTGGTTGTCTCAGTTGATTCTTGCCTGGAAATAGTAGCAGCTATTAGCAGTGATGAGATGCAACAATCAGATGATGTAGGCAACTCCATTCTTCCATGCTGACAACACTGCCATATAAAGGTGGGGCAGATTAACCACTATCTCATCTCTACTGTTCACATAAGTGATTTAGCTTTTTTTTTTTTTTTTTTAACTGGTGTGTGATGCATGGGGTCCATGTGTCTGTTGCTCACGCTTCTTCTTTCAGTCACTTCTAGATCACTTGTAGCTGGGTAGAAATCCCAGTTCATAGCTTTATCTGTCCCATCTGGGTCTTGAGTTTGTATGAGGGTTAGTTTTCAGTGTCAGGACTGTAATCCTCTTGGTTTACAGTTTTCATAGACAGAAAGCTGGAGACATAAACTCAGTGAAGCAATGGTTGCTCTAACAGGGTCCTCAGCTGGATGGTCAGAGTCATGCTACTAAGGCTGCTTAACCTCCAGAACCAAGGACTGTTATACAAAGTTTATTGGTAATATGAGCAGTCCATGAAAAATCCTGAGCAAGGAGAGCCTGGGCATTGTTTGGCAGAGTGCTACCTGGGCAAACTAACAGCACAGCAGGGATGCTCCTGGCAATCAAACAGTGCAAATAGCTGAATTCCAGGCTTCAGGATCCAAGACACTGCTTAATGTACAGGTGGAGAGGTGGCTTCAGGGGACCAGGATTCTAGGACATTCTGCTTTTTAACTTAAAAAACAGTCTAAATGTAGAAAAAGACTCATGAAAATGTAAGAACAAATTCATTTCCAAACTATTTCAGAAGCTTGCCATCCTCACTTGAGCAGCAGCAAAAGCATAAATTAAGAAAAGGAGTTTGTCATTTTACTCCAGCGCACATTAGCTTTGTCTATCTAATATTCCTAATGGATGTGTCTGTGTAAAGGCCTACAGATGGCTCCATCAATGAGGAGGAGGAAAAGGAAAACACATTCTCTAAATGTCAGAGAAGAATAAAAGCCAGCTAAACAAACCAAACAAGATGCTTACAATTGACACTATCCTGCAACAGGAAGCTAAAACCCCACCTTTGCAATAAGATTATAATGCTTTTTGTTGTTGTTATTGATCACCCAAAGAAGAGAGCCTTGCCGAGGAAGAAAGAAAGAAGGAGAGAAAGAAAGGGAGAAAGAGAGAGAGAAAGAGAGAAAAAGAAAGAAGGAAGGAAGGAAGAGAGAAAAAGAAAGAAGGAAGGAAGGAAGAGAGAGAGAGAATCGCTGTGAAGAGCGCCAAGTTACACAAAATGTATTCCAGTATCTTACTGATCATAATGATGGACTGTTGGCAGAGAATATACAAGTAACTATTTGTGCAATTTTCTACTTGATGTTCTTGGGAAAGCGAATTTTATGGGCTTCATGAGTCATGATACATATAAGTGGTTGACAACCCCCATTACTTCCTCACCAAGCAGCATTCAGTCATTGTGTGTCTTGCTACCTGTTTTCACCTTATTCAGTTAGAATGGGTCAACTTAAATAGAGACAGGTATAAAAACTAACATTTTGCCTTTGTTATGCTAGTGGAGGCCAGTAGAGCAGGGGATTCAGAAGACTTTTGCTTCCGCTGGCTATTGGAGGGTGGTGCTATTCAGAATTCAGCAGAATGTCAGAGATTCCAAATGTGGAAGGGACATTCAGAGGTGTTTCAGATATTAGCTCAGCATTCCTCTCATGGCATTGCAGGAGCACGTTCTGTTTCAACACATCATCATCAGATGTGAAATGACTGAACATACTGCAAGTGACATATCCATAGTACTGTCTGAATGTGAAACATTTGCAGAAACTGTATATTGGATATTCACTTTGGGAGTGCTTTCTTATTTGTCTTCCTTAAGCCACAAAGAGATCTTCAAATAATTGGTTACTTAGCCACTTCCAATTATCTAAATGATTTTATTTTATTGCCTTGAGAGACAAGCTAATTATTATTAGAGATGTGAGAAAATATTTTATTTCCCAAATTGCAAATGGATTACTTAAAATTCTGGTAAAAACAAACAGCTTCTGATAAATCTTCATTTGCAGCCACTTAGGAAAAAATAAAGAAGATCTTGTATATTCATTGCTTATGGGACTATACACACTCTTTATTGGTCTTACAGGAGCTATACAATTTTCAGTGTTCTTCCCTAAAAATATAAAATATTGAAATACCAGAAAAGCCAGATATATACCCAAGTTAATTGAATTACACATACCTGAACAGGAGATGCACAATTCTGAATTCCTAAAAACACCTAAACTAAATTATTTTACAGGTCCTAAGCACCACTGTGTCAGTGCACTTCGTGAATCATTGAATGCAAATGCAAAAAGTACTTCAGGAGAGAGCATGGGTTTGTTAAAGGCACATAGGTGTCGAGAGACCAAAGCAACACAGACATGACAATGTTTCTGTATACATACACTTTTCAAATCCTGAAGATCTTCACTGGATATTGGGAACCCAATGTGTTTGCAAATCTGGTTCTGAGCTGCTCTGTGCCTCAGTTCCATATGATCATAGTAAGATTGATAGGCTTCTCTGCCCAATGCTGTGGTTGTAAATCCTTCAAATATTATAAATGGAAATGGACTATAATATGGACTGGAAATCTAGACTGACTAAGAGAAAAGGCCATACACCATATTGTGAAAATGAATTGGATTGAGCAAGCCAAAAAATCTCTCTCCCTTATTTCTTTTACCGTAGTCTGAGGAGAGCCTTTCACCAGGCTGAAGAGAATAGTTAGAATTGCTGAAGCATTGATTTCCTTTATGAGGCAAGAAAGAAGCCTGAATCTAAAGCATATATTTCAGTATTACAGTTCATCTCCAGGTTTCCTATAAAGGCCACACTTCTACAGGTATTTTTATTTAACAAGATTTGTGACAAGGCCACAACTATTCCCTTCATGTTCAGGAAAAGTGAAAATTTTGGATATAGCATTCATCTATTGCACAACTTCTGTTCTCCTGGAGGATTCCCCCTCCCATCTCTTACTAAAACAGCAGAACAAGCAGTAGCATTGCCTACATGCCGCTTAAATGGCTTTCATTTAAAGATCATTGACATTTTCAGCACTCGTTCTAAAGCCTTTGACATTTGGCAGGCTTTTAAGTAACAAAAGCAAACTTGAAAATCATTTTTGTTTTCTGTATGTGAAAAACACGTCGGGCTTTGTTTAACTGTAAATATCATCAAGCTTCCTCCTTGCTGTGACATTCCTAATATGCTGTTTTTCACTGAAGTTATGTGCTACAGTCACATTTACCCTAATTCAGACACACAAGAAATTCTGTAAAAACAGGCTATTTTTCTCCCAGCATTATGTCATTAATGTGAATTCTTTCTTGGAGATACTGTGTTTTTGTTTATTTTTATTTTTTATTACTATTATTATTCTTTGTTTTTCTTATATTACTAATTACAATTTCACTTTCATTTAAGATGAATTATTGAAATACAGAATCTGTTATTTCTGATACAAAAAGCTAACCAAAGGACACATTATTATTCATGCCATTAGTATGATTGCATTCTCAAAGATGTTTTAAAACAGAATAACTTCACAAGTTACATCATGAGACACAAGGAACCCTAACCCGTCCTTTGAACAGCTTGAATTTAAGTAATATTGTGTGGAGTTTGCCAGATCTTAATGCTTTTAGGGTTTTGGAGTAAAGCCAAAAATACATAAAATCACACTGCAGAATTTCTGGCAGATATATGAATAATATGTTCCCTACTTTATACATGAAAAGGGTGATCAGGAACAAAGGCTAATGTGTACTTTCTACACCTAAATGCTATAAAACAAAAAGAATTAAATCAACAAGATGCAGGCAATACAAAACCAAAATACTTATTATCTGAAGGGAACATTTGCTACTAAATGGAGTAAAAGGAAATTATCATTGTACAAAGAGAAAATAGACATGGCAAGACCAGCAGAACATGGTGTCTACTTAATTTGCTTAGGAATTATGCCATTTAATGTTTTTGTTTGTTTGTTTGTTTCCTAATAATCTTCTAAAGGACTTACCTTCATTAGAATTATCAAGTGTGTTTTTTGTTGGTGGTGGTTTGTTTTTTTTTTAAATATACATATAATAGTGTTAAAGGCTCAGAAAAATATTTGATTTATAACAACAATTTTAAGTAACTCACTAATTTGTGAACACCGTGAACATAGCTTCTCAGTCAGCATTGGTTACATTACCTTACATAACCTATGCAAGGTTATATAGAGTGATGTGTTATCCATACAGTTCTACTATCATTAAGACTGCGTCACGCTTTTTTCTAGTATCCAGTGACTACATTTTGACTACCACACTCCCTCTGAATAGTATGAATCTCTTGTATGAAGAGCAAGCACATGCTTATTTTAGAATAAGTAAAACAGTGAGGTAAGACAGGACAAATCTTAAACATGTATTAGAAAGTTTGAACAGTGTCATCCTTGGCTATATGCTGCTTCTGAACAGAAATGCAAAACGGCATCTACTCCGGTGATAGAAAATACATTTGCATTTAATGGTGTAGTACTAGAATAAGAATGAATGATTTCTCCTCTCACTGAGCTCTGTATACATTCTATTAGGCATTTTATACAATGATGTTCACTCCAATACAGATTTTTTTTTTCTCATTTGCACATTTTACTTCTACTGAAATCAGTGACGTTAGGGAAATTGTATCTGTATACTTGGAAAATGTCAGTATCAGATAATATTGTCATATGTTGTTATTAACTTGTCACACTGCTCTATAGGGCTTGAATGCTCTTTATCTAGGGGAATTCAGAACAGGCGAACTTCCAGAGTGAGGCACAGACTCTGAAATGGCAGTTCCCAAAAGAGTCGTCCAAGGCTGACTAGTTTCCATGTGGAAATGACAAGTTTCTGAGAGTGTTTTTAAGAACTCATTGTATCTCATGATACTTCAGATGATCTAATTGATCTGCGTCACTGCATACAGCCAGGCTGACGAGTCTGTCTGGGAAATAGATAGTGAGTGATGATTTCCTTCCAGAAAGAATTGTCTTTAGCGGCAGAGCATGTGAAAGAATACCTTTCCTATCTGTACTCCTGCCAGGAAATCGCTATTGTGGCAAGATACAAGATGAGTCAGTCCTACGTCATGGAAAAAGAAGCATCTTATCAGGCTAAAATTGCTGCTGTTGACCATTGTTTGAGGTTTTATCACTTACTGCATCAACAAGAAGGATGTCTGTGCTGACTTTAGCTGTACTGAGCCCATATGTGTTACCTTTGAATTAGGTATTTCAAAATGCCCTGTAACAGTAGGGAAACCCTTCCTCAGCCTCTCAGGTATGAAATGCTGCTTACATCTTTTTTTCACAGGTGGGAGGGAACTTCTAATTGCGGATTCCTTCATTCAGAAGTTCTGAAAACCCTGAACAAAAAAGAGGAGATATGCAAATGTTCCCTCCTGAAAAATTATTGGAAGCCAGTGTTGGCAGAAACTTACCACCTTATGGAAGTAGTTACTCAAAAGAAGTTCTACCTGAGTGATCAGCCTAGCCACCCAAGAGTGGAATAGCACGCAGATGTCTTGACTCACTGGTAATCCATTCAGTTCTCTAAATATCAGGCCCCAATACAGCATTCCCTCTGTCAGCTACTGATAGGGCATCTTTTCCAGCATATACATTTGTAGTAAATCGCTTTGCCAGAACCTCCCCTTTTCTGATTACATTGAGCATCTCTTTTTGAAAGTGTTTCACCCTTAAATATATCAGAGTGTATATACATGGCATTCTTCCAAGTGAGATTCAGTATTATATATGGAAGTAATTTCTCATGAGATTCAGTTTGATTCCTGGGGGAAAGGCAGTTACACTGGCTTTTTAAAGGTTTACTTCAGCTGTGTCTTGTCTGCTCTTGAGCATCATGTAAAATTTCTACAGTTTTCTGTTAGGTGCTGAGGCAATTAAAAATATTGATTATAGCATTAATTATTTTTATTTTTCCATGTCATTCCTTGATAAATTCAAGTCACACAATAACTCTTGGTAATAAGAGAAAAGTATTTGATTTCTTTTGGTTGCCTTTTTTTTTTTTTTCTCTCCCCCCAGCCTATCTTTCTTCCATCTATTCTTTACTTAGTGGAGAGTATCTGTCCATAAACTATAATCATTCTGGGAACAACCCCATAAGATAAAGGCTTAGTTTTAATTACAAATGTGTTGGTTTTACTCAGACTTCATAGAATCACAGAATGGCTTGGGTTGGAAGGGACTTCTGGTTCCAACCCCCCTGCCTTGGGCAGGGACACCACCCACTAGATCAGGTTGCTCAGGGACTCATCTAACCTGGTCTTGAACACCTCCAGGGATGAGGCATCCACAACCCCTCTGGACAACCTGTTCCAGTGCCTCACTACCCTCTGAGTGAAGAATTTCCTCTTAACCTCTAATCTTAATCTCCCTTCTTTTAGTTTATTCCCCCTCATCCTGTCATTATACGATTGAGCTAAGAGCTGCTCTCCATCTTTTTTATAAGTCCCCTTCAAGTACTGAAAGGCTGCAATGAGGTCATCCCAGAGCCTTCTCTTCTGTAGGCTGAATAGCCCCAGCTCTCTCAGCCTTTCTTCATAGGAGAGGTGCACCAGCTGCTTAATCATATTTGTGGCCCTCCTCTGGACCCGCTCTAACAGATCAAAATCCTTTTTGTGCTGGGGGGTCCAGACCTTGACGCAGTTCTCCAAGTGGGACCTCACATGGGCAGAGTAGAGGGGGACAATCACCTTGAACTACTTCCCTTAGGTAAACAAAAAAACAAGCCAACAAAAAAATATAATATATTCCACTAAGATTCTCATTCAGCCATCTATACATCCACAATAAAGTTACTGTTTAGCAGTCAGTTATATCCCCTTCATACAAATTATTTTGCCATCAAAATATGTGATATTTTGTCCAATTTCTATTTAAATATGTCAGGGAGCTTTTTATGTGAGTGTATATGTTTATGTGAATTTTTTAGAGCCCTCAATCTGTTGTCACTGTCATTGTACCTGATATTCCAAAAACAAAACAAAAACACAAACAAACAAAACTTTGCAGTTTATAAATGACAGCAAAAAGGAAACCAAGTGGTATTCTGATTAAGTAGTGTTTTTCCTCGAAATAAGCTTTGAAATCATAGTGAGGCTCATCCTGTAAGTTTCAGGACAGAACGTTATATGCTCAAATAGAATTTTTGTTTTTGTTGTAAAGTTAAAATTAAACCGTTTGGAGATCTAAATGCTATTTTCAGTAGCGTTTAGGTGACAGGAGCCTCTGTCTTAATCTCAGAAATATACTGTGACTGAGCAGATGCACTTTAACTATTGCCCACTTAATGGTATTTTCAAAAGCTTGGAAAGGAAAGCTCATAGATAGCACTTGGACAGAATTTATATAAATGAATTCAGTAGAACAGTCTGGAAAAGTCCACCATACCATGGGACACTAAACACTTGAAGTCATTGATGAAGGCATATTTCCAGAGTTGATAAGTATGAAACCTATTGCTGCTGAAATAATTTAGCTTATTTTTTTCTCATCCAAGACCCTTTTAAAATCAGAAAATCACTGAGTATCTGTGTGCCCTCAAAATCCAGATTTTGAGTCTTCAGACAAGTATTAGACCATTCTGAGTTCAACTGCAAGCATGTCTTCAGGAGGATTGTTCTAAGTGATAAGATAATGATGACTCAGTTCTTGGTTCTCTTTAGTTTGACTGTAGTGTTACTTAAAGATTTCAATGTCAGCTATGGATTATCCTGCATGACTGATATGCACTAACTGTCCCATTAAAGTAATGACATGAGGCAGCAATAAATGTATACAGAGAACCACAAAAAGTGTATATGAAAGGAAATCTACGCATTCCATACTAGACAGCCCCTAGGTTAAAATGTAGACATAAATAAGGATGCAGTAATGTTCTGGTTGCGATAAATACCTGATCTGCTTGTGCCTACTGCTTTCTGGCCTAGCAAGTCTTCACAACATGGTGATCCAATTTCAACACTAAGAGTTAGAAAACTTCTCCTGAAATGCCCACAGTATTAATTTGTATCTCTCAAAAGTTGAATTATTATGTAAAATATGGTATAATACCACCGTTTCCGATTCCAAGAGAAATTAGAAGGCAGTTCAGGCCATTCCTGAAGGCAGTTCAGGCTCTGGCAGTTCAGGCAGTTCAGGCAGTTCAGTCTTGGTCCAAGAATGGCTTTATAGTAGACACTTGTGGTATCCATGTGGTAGATAAAGTTCAGATAGTCTCTTTCCTAGCTTTGCCATTCCAGTTCTCTGTATATCAGACTCTATGAATGTCAGTCTAGCAATTCCCTAGCTATTGCTTACACTTTAATAAAACTACAGCATGTTTTGAACTTAGGTCAAAAGTAGGAATTAATGGTTGTGGACATCTAAGATTTGGGCTGAATGTTAAAGCAGCTATGTCCTGCAGCCATTTACAAGGTCTGCCCTAAGCCCTCTCAAATGGTATGCAGGTGGCTTCCTCATATGGCCTGCTTCAACCCTTTGTTAAAAAATTCACTAGACACCTCAAAGAAGTGAGAGTCTGAATATCACTGGCCTTCATCTAACTTTGAAAATGATAAGATCTAAAGCATCACTATCACTATTACAGCTAATATTTTGCCTTGGAATCTCTTTCATTTTTCTATATTTTCATGGGGCTGCAGCTGTGCTTCCTGAGAGATTACAGTTAATTTCTGAAAATTGTATAGATTTACTGCTAGTCTGAGGACTAACAGAGAGCACGGAGTATTTTCAGTTGTAATCAGAGACAGAACACTGCATAAATTCCCAGTGTTTATTTATTTTATTATTATTTCAGTACAAAAGGAAACAAAAATTTACAAATACATAAACAAGTTCCACATGTAAGTATGAATTAACTTGTAAGGAGCATTGTGCTGGCATGGCCAGACAGATTTCAATTTCAGAGGTAGCTTTCTGCACAGGATTTCATTGCTTGAGAAAGCTGTATCCTTAAGAGACAAACAGAACACAAATGAAAGCCCAGACTACTTTTTTTTTTTTTTTTTTCTTTTTAAAAAGGACCTAAATTTTGGGAAATCAATAAGAAAAATGGAGGTTCAGGTGTTTGGAGAACAACAATACCTTAAGAAGGAAAAATAAAAAATAAAACTGAAAAAAGAAAAATAATGTTTTCCCTTGACTGTCTTTTCAACCCTTCTTTTGCAAAGTAGCTTATAGAGATCTTAAGGTAATGAAACATTTTTCACTGTTATTATATTTATTATCAATAATGCACCTTCAGTAAGAGTGCAGAATTAGAAGTCGTGGTTGCATTATTGTTCCTTAACACCACAGGGAAGCACACAAATCAGAGTTCACTTTGGTGGATGTTACGTATTCTGTTTCTTCTCAGGATGTTGGATCTCTATTCTTTGCTCTTATCAGTTCATGGTCAGCTAGAGGGAGCTTAGTATTTACAGTTGCTACCGGATCAGTGTGTACTACAGCTCATTGTGCTTTTTGGCTCATCCTGCCATCCTGCTCCGTGAGCTTTTTTTTCCCCAAAATGTGCTGCAGGAGCCAGACTTGCATTATTCAGAAACTTTATTACTTCCTTGTCTGTCAAATCTTATTATATATAGGATCAGACCTTGCGCTGAAATAAAATGAAATCAGTAAAATTGTTCGTACAAGCTGGGTTACACACAGAGGAAAGGTGGGTAGAATAAGTGTTTGCATTCTGGGTACCCTTCTTAGTCATGGGAAGAAGGGATACCGAGAAAGTTTTTCAGAAAAATGGAAAATATCTCTGAAATTCACAGCTTTCAGTCATGTCATGAATTGTTTTCAATAATTGGTGAGATGCTACCATGTTATATTCAATTCATGTAAATCTGCTCCAAAGTGTTTTAACTCTGTCCAGTTAATTTATCAAATATTATTTCTGAAAACCATGGATATTTTCACCTGGAATTTGCATAAAACATGTTTTAAACTCATGATTCAAGATGATTCTGGCTTTAAACTCATTCCAAGGATATTGCACTTGTGTCACTTGGAAATTACAACATAATGTCTTCTAATTTTTGTTTACAACATTTGACTATTAACTGCACTAAACATCATTATGGAGCTGTCTGGATTATGTTGGCAGATGTCAGCATTTCACAGTAAATTCACTCCTTCAAGTATTAAACATTGCTAATCTTGCTAAAGATATCTCATGAACTAGATTACTGAGTGTATGGATTAGCAGTAACAGCTCTGAAACAGAGGGATTTACAAAAAAGTAACAGAGTCCAATAAGATGATAATGGCACATTTGGTGGATCTGACAGAGCTACAAATAGAGGAAAGAGAAAGCTGAAATAATGATTATTATTTTCAGGTTTATGTCAGGACAACGTCTCAGGAAATTTGATACATATTAACCAAAAGAAGAAACTCTCTTGAATTCTTTCTTGAAAACCTTTGACCAAGACCCAGACCTTATTATTTTAATGTCAAAAATAATACAGCTGATTTTCTGTTTTGATTTTGCAACTCTGTAATTCTTTATTTTGGCACAAGAAAGACAGCAAATGTAATAATTAATGTAATATTCAAAGACAAAAATAAAAATAAAAATTCCTGGTGGGCTTTCTAGGATAAATTACCCTTTCCCCTAAGAATAAGGTCTATGTAAAAGTACTTGTTGCAGATCCCTGAAAATAGAAGGTTCCCTTCACGATTAATTTCTCTTTGTTTCTCCATTTCCCATTAACATTTTTGGTATAAATTCAGCATAAGGAAGCTTTCACAAAGCTCATCATTTCAAGGTCACAACTGTTTTCATTAGATTTATTCAGTGCAAGTCAAACAGTTTAATGCACTCTAAATTCTAGAACTCCAAGGACAACTACTAAGGTTTTCAAGGAAATACAGAAAAGCTGCTTGAAAAATAAAGGATAACACCTATATGAAGAGACACTATGTTATCAGAGGGTTCTCTTGTCCAAATGTTGATAAAAATCATACACTATGAAGATTTTTACTCTCACGTTACATATTACCAATATTTTCATGTGAGATTACTAATTTGCTGTCATGTTGAGTGTAACAAAACTCACTATGCAGGCTACCTTATCCCTCCAAACCTTCTGAATACAAACATAATATGGGGAAAGAAATGTTGGTGATGTATTGAATAATACCTGAAATACATTATATGTCAGGGAAAAAAAAAAAAAAGAATAATGAGAAGGTTTAATGTTAATGTTTCATGTAAAATAAATAAATGCCAAAAATAACATGAAAATATTGCCATTCTAAAATGAAGTGAGAATATTAATAAAAAGAAATTGGACGGTTCAGAAATAAACAGCACAGTAGATCACCACTAAAAATTAGCATAATTGGCAGCTGGCATGTTCAATTTGTCAAAGTGGTAGGAGGCATGACAGACTTTCATAGGCAGGAGTGGGGTTCAGTTCTTAGTCCCTTGAATGTGATCAATGATTCTCTCAAAAATACTGATTGGAGATAATCACAAACAAAAACCATTAGAGATATTTTTTTAGCTGCTTATAGAAATAGAAAGGGTTTCATATTAATTTACCGTGTTCTTTCATTAGTTTTGTGTCATTCGTTTCATTAGTCATCTGCTGTTTCACACTGATGTTGATGACACAAAACTATTTTCTGGCTAAATTGTACTCGTGAATTGCCACCCCATTACAGGAATAATTCCACTGTGCTCATTTGTATTTGGAATGAATAGTTACATCAAAGCTGTTGGCTCTAACCACTTCATCCAAAACACCTTCTATGTGAAAAAGGAAATATAAGTTATGAGGGTTAGGTGGTATCTGATATGGATTTTGAAAGTCAAACAGCAAGTACCCCAGTCTCTTTGCAATTCTGGCTCTAAGTACCTTGCTGAATGTAACCCTAATATGTGATGTGTGCAGGTATGCTTTAATATTCTTCTAAAGTAGCTCTGTATAACTATTGCATGTGTGAAAACTTAGGAGTCCAAGTCATTAAAAAAAAAACAAAACAAAAAAACAGCCCTGAAAACTGCTGTTTGCCAGCGTAGTGTAAACAAAGTGAATACATTTTGATGTAATCTTCATGTGACACCTCAGTAGGTTAACTGGTCTACGGATGTCTCCCTCCTATTCCTCTGTGGAGGGGAAGCATTCCTTTTGTTCAGATTTTTTTCTCTAGTTACTGCAGCTTAATTCTCTTTTTGAGGACTTTTCCTGAATTGTTTTATCCTAAAAGGGCATGTCACATTTACAGTACAGTATAACTACTTCCAGAAGGAGAACCTGATCCTTAACACTACCTAAAAAACTTTCTTAACACCAGGTCTTTGAAAAAGGGGATGCAAGAGAGGCAAAAATACTATTCCATATTGCAAGAAAAAAACATTTTGAGAGTAAAAGTGAAGGGAAAGAAATCCAGTTCCAACAACAACAACAACAACAAAATCGGAACTTTATTCATAACACTGCAAAAATTCACTCTTATAAACTAGATCTGGAAGAGATTCATACAAAATAAGCAAGTGACAAAATTTTCCCTGACACCTCCAACTGAGACTGAATGGCTACAATCACTTTCTCTTATTTTCCTCCTATTATGTACCTAGAAAGTGTGCAGTATGCTTCAGTGCAGTAGGAGAAAGAAAATATTTTATTATGTTTGCTCTTCACTTTTCCTTACATCATTTGGTTAAACAGTTTTTTAAAAGCAGAGAAAGACTTTTTATTCTCACAGAGTGTTTATTCTTCATTCTTCAGATGTAGACAAAAGTAGGGATTTTTTTTTTCCCTGTACTTCCAGAATTGCTGTGCTTTGGGTAGCTACTATCAAAAGGAGCCCCATATTTTTCCAGTCTGAAGCAAACTGACAGAGCAAATGACAATGTTTTAAAAGGAGAAAGCCACTGCATTGTGAAATGCATAGCACAAAGTGGCATGTTGTGACATATTGAAAGATGTCTAGCAGGCACATTTTTAATCAGCTTGCTGGTAACCTTTGGCCACTGTCGTGAGTGGCCCGCAGGTAGGCAAATTCCGAAGCCTACCATTCTGCGTGACATAGCTCCGCATGAAGCTACACCACTCTGTGTGACAGATCTGTTAAAATAGTGCGTTACGCTGTTCTGTGTCAGGGGTTCGGAACTTTGCTAGGAAGGGCAATTTTTGCCTTTTCCCATGTTTATAAGGTTAAGATGCTGTTTCTGGGTAGGTCATTTACTCCTTATGCCTCAGACATAGTTCCTTTTCATTGTAGAAATATTAAAAAAATATGTAACGTCACAAACACAGTCATCCAGTTATCCACTTATGAATATAGATTCAAAAATATCATGGAATCAAAGAATGGCTGAGGCTGGAAGGGCCTTCTGGAGGTCATCTGATCCAACCTCCCTACTCAAGCATATTACAAATGCTTACTTATTTTCAATAAGTTATTTATGTTTCATTCAGGCTAAGATGCAATACTTTCAAGTGGTATGAGAAATAGCAGTTAAGCACAGGAACTTAAATGGCATTAAAAATGGCAACAGGCTCTTGTAATGAGGTTTCTGTTTATTTTGTCCTCACCTACTCCAAGCAGAACATGAGGCTGAACAATATATCAAATCTAAGGATACATTTGAGGATTTCATGTAATGCTACCACATACTGATAATGACAAGGACTATAAGAACTTTTCTAATATGAGACATTCTGGTTTCATTCTTAACATTCTTAATGTTGGGATGTCACAGGATGAAATAAATCTGCAGTTTAGCTTCGCTCATTTCAGTGAACTTAAATCAGGTGATACATTTGCTCCGCTTTCTTGACACACTGCAGTTCTTGATGTACTTTGCTTTGTGTATGACAGAGAGAAGCCTGATGGTATGTGGATGATGAAGTTTAATATGGTTATCAGAAGATCTTTTAATGACTATAATAATTCCCAGATCCTGAGCTTGTCAAGTTAACTGCTTTGCTTTCCTTTAATTATAACTAATGATGGTTCTGGAGACAGACAGGGAAAACTAAAATACAGGAAGAGAAAGATGAGTTAGGATAATGGACTTCGTATGACCCTATACTACTATAACCAATTAAACAAACAAACAAACAACCACAGTCATTTTGTTTGGTTAGATATTTTACACTCATTCTATTCCAATGTGAGCAACGTTTTGATCATGCCATTAATTGTGCTACTTAAGTGAACATTATTCTAATACCTCTTCATTATGAAAAATGCTATAAGAGATGAATTTGAATCAGTGATCAGACCAATGACCTTTCTCATTTCTGTGAGTGTAATAATTAAAAAGTGATCTTTTCTACATTTTACATAAATTTCAAATTACAACAATTAAAGAGGCAGAGCATCAGACCTTCTGAAATAAGAATATGAACTTTTTTTCTCTTTTTTTTTTTTTTTTTTTTCTGCAGCAGCCTGCCTTTGTTACTTTGTTATGAAATGAAAGAGCCATGTGCATGCCTTAGAGAATCCTCCTGACTCACACAGGACAACTACTGTAGTTTGTTTGAGGACATTTTACAGGAATCACAAAATACAGTAAGTTACTATGAAAACATCTGCTCTTGTGTGTTTAAGTTTTTGTGGAATAATAATAATTAAGAAAAAATAAATCAATGAACCTATTCAGAATCTGCTTGGGTTTAGGGTTTTCTGGAGTTTTCCATTTTGTTTTGCTGTCTTTATTTTTGTTTTGTTTCTACTATCTACACACAAAAAAAAGACTTCTTACCTATAGCAAGTCTAAGCCAGTGCTCTTTTTTAGCAACAGTACATCAAACCTTTCAATTTAGCCAATGTTTAGTAAAAGAAAAGTATTAATGCTTTCATAATTTTGGTTTAATATGAAAATGGAATGTCATTTTGCTTAAGCACTGTTGCTATGCTCATGCAGCTGAGGCAGGAAAAATGTCGTTTTAAATAAAACCATGGATCTTAAATGTTCTTATTTTGTGGGATTAAGATGAATTACAACATGCGGAAAAAAAGAAAAGAAAAGAAAAAAAAAGATCATTCAAGTGAATGATTTCTAAGGCTCTCCATTTTAGTGTAACTTTAGGAAAACTTTGTACTGCAATTCAGGAAGCATTAATTTATGTGAAAACATAGCTGTCTTCTATCATAGTCACCGAGAAACCATTTGAGAAGCTCTCAATAGGGAACAAAATTTTAATAAAAGAATAACTGAAGATGTAAAATAAGCCAGTTTAAGGTCACTCTTCACTTTTGTCATAAGCTGTGTACAATAAAATCTTCATGTCTCACTTCAGGGGCAAACACACTTACAGGACAGGATGTGAACAAAACAGGGAACCTCATTCTCTGTGCTATTGGGGCTCAGGAGGTATGCTATTTCTACTCCCCTTTTTTGCATAGGAACAAAAGATCTCACACAAAAGGTTTTTACATTAAGGAATTTTGCTTGTTATTTAAGCTGTTAGCAGTCACCTGATTTATTCTAACTCATCTGATTTATTCTGACTGAAAAGGGATAGAGGAAAGATCACAGCAGCAGCTCAGAGGTGCATAAGGCAGAGCTACAGCCAAAAGATGTGGGTCCCCAACCTTAAAATCTAGTCTTCAGAGCATCATCAAAATTGTTGCACTATTCTCTGTGAAGAAATTAGGTAAAAAGCCAATTCCGTGACCTCACCCATTTTACAGAGCAGACTAGGGAAATATTAGCCATATCTCTCTCCCTCCTATCATTTGCCGTTCTCATGTTTAAAAGTTGAACTGATACATTATTCTGTATAGAGAAATATTTTTATCTTCATAGCAAGGCTTGGAATAACTTCTTGGAATCATTTCACTTGCCTACTAAAAATGTGGACTACAGTTGATCATGACAGGAAAAAAAGTAGAACAATGAGAGCAGGAAAGTGCAGACAGACTACACTACCATCATCAAGCAGGTGTAAAAACAACCTAGTAGTAGCACTTGCATCTACAAGAGATTGTGCAAGCAGCAGAGACACACATTGAGATGCTTTATTTGCCTTTTTTTTTTTTTTTTGACTTCTGCCTTGAGTGGTAGAATGATATCATCACAAACAAGAAAATGAAGGAATCTGTTTATCTGTTTTTATTAAGACTAGTTAACACCACGTAATTTATTTTGTTTCAGTAATACTTGCATCAAACACCAAATAAGGATACACTTTATCTGAATGCCTACATGTATATATGTAAACATACTGTATGTATATGAAAGTGAATATCTGTATGCTGAACAAGTTTCATAATGACATATCTCCAAAACAACATGCCATAACCTACTGGAAAGGTATGTACTACATTTTTCTGCACTTTATTTGTTTACATTCTGGCACCTTTCTCTGTAGTAAAGTAGTGCAGCATCAAGACTGAAGTCCATGCTGCACTAACAAAATATGTACATGTGCATATATATATTTGCATAAATACACGTGTTTAGGCACATAATAAACACTTATGCATATATATGTGTGAACAAGACTCTCTTTCATGTACAATATATAATGAAAGTCATTATATTCTGTATTGGACTGCCTGTATTAAACTGCATTTTCTGTCATGCTTGCTATCATTGCTTCCCAGCAAATTCACAGCAAACACACTGCCAGTTACTTATATAAGACAAGGATTAATGTTTTCAGGCTTTATTTGGAAGCAGAACTGGACCCTAGAGATAAAGCATTAGATACACTTAAATGGTTGAAAGTGAACTAGGAAGTACCGCACTTCCTTCTAACAGCTGCCTGTTTGAGTAGAGCAGAATTCAACACCTTGGTCTCCTGGTGCTTACATAGCTTACATGAGATACAAAAGCATACATAGCATACAAAAGTATACGTAGCATACAAAAAAAAAAAAAAAAAGCTAGCAATTAAAATGGTCTCCTAGGATTCACTAGGATTCATTTATTAATGGAAAGGATTTTTTTTTTCCCCCTTTGGAGATATATTTCAAGATGATAATGAAAAGTACAAGATTCACAATTCAGGCATCTGCTGTATTTTGCTGTGATGCAAATGGGATTAAATATAGCCTTTTGTGGCTCTTGCCCAGCTATACTATGCATATCGTGGTTTCACATGCTCTCAGGAATCCAACGTGGGCATGACAGGGCTGATGCAGATGCTGTTGCTTCCCGCCCCTCCTTGCATAGGAAAAGTAAGGATAAATTTCATTCATGGCTGTAAATCACTTGAAAGCTGTAGAAGCTGAGCCATATAAATGAAAATGAAATGAGACAAATGAGAAAGAAAACATTTATTAAAAAAAATGTCCTGAAAAGACATGGAAGTCTTCTGGGACTGCTGGTTAACAAAAAAGTGAGCTACAAGCTGATCTGAGGCACAGCATTAACCACGAGAAAGCCAGAGCCCAGATAACCAGCATGTTTTGCTCACCTGTCAGTCTGCACAAGGGAGAACAAGCCACTGGGAACACCAAACACAAAAATCTTATAGAGCGTCCTGAGCAGAACAAATAAGCTTTAAATATTTCAAAATCTCTTGATGAGACTGACATCAAGTGTGCATTTCCTCTAGAATGTTCATTGGCCAAGGGCATGAGAAGCAATATATACTTGTAGGGAGTTACAATACAGAGCCATAAGTAAATTTAATTGGTTTTACTGGTATATACACTTATATAGTGTAATCCTTTTGTCTGAATGACACCACACTGTTGACAAGGTGATGAATGCCTCCTGTGTTCCCGTTTGACTGTGGATACATCTTTTATTGTAGGCCTAGACCAGTATTTTGAAGCAACGTACAACACACAAAAAAACAAAGACTCTCAGTAGAAAATAGTACATTGCTAAACCTCAAAAGTTGTAGTTTCACACCAAAATTTATTTTTCCTGTCCATGATCTCATACAAAGTGATGTAAGAGGGGGAATTGGTAACAAGGAGACATACTTTTATTGGTTTCCTGCACAAGTTCCATTTAGCTTATTGTTAGTTAATTTTCTTGCTGTATGGGAAATAAGATTTTTTCCACTGTTCATCTCCAAAATCTGACTCTTCAGTGCTTGCACTTTTGAACTTTTGAAGCAGTTCCATGAAAAACAGTGCTGGTTCATAAATCAAAAGCAGACTGAGATCACTGCAACTGACTGCATTCCATGCACACAGCATTCAAAGCAAACATTTGTTAACAACAGCAACAACAAAAAGTGAGCGTGAAAAATGATGAGGCAGTGGATAGTGACATTTTATTTACTATTTCTTCACTGTGAACATGACTGGAACTTAGCATTGTGTATTAACATTGCAGCCTTCAGTTTAAAAGAGTTTATTTTTATTTTATAATAAAATTACTAGGGAATATAGAAACAGGAACAGATTCTTGGGCTATTCCCAAAACTATTGCAGTATCCCTGCTCTGTGATGGCATGGACATAAAAATGATTTGAAGGTGCTAATATGCAAATAAATATATCACAAAATGTTCCTGAACATTTTGATGTGATTTTTGTCTTTGTTGCTTTTGGAACCATCTAATGTTCAAATGTTGCTGGAAGGCATACAGTGTATGCTTGGCTATGTTTTTTGTAAAGTTACTTCACCCTTTAATTTGTTTCTGTTTGTTACAATTTCAGGACTTATTCTAATACCACTGATTAGAAGATTGATTAATGTGTATGGTGGTTAATCAGATGTAAAGAAATAATTTAAGGTAAAGAGCTAATTATACATACTGAATTTATAAATGCTGTATAACAGTAGGGATTTCCCACAATTAAATATTATAAAGGAGTTAGGCCAATAAAACAAAACCACCACCACCAACAAAACACTTTCCTGTAAAGAATTGTCAGGAAAAGAAAAAAAAAAAGTAACCACCAGTTACATTCCACCAGAGTTGTTTAAACAGGACCCTATTTCTTTCTTTCTTCTTTTTCTTCTTCTTTTTTTTTTTTTTTCCTTATTTTATTTCCCTATGCAGACAATATGAGAATACATCTATATGGGAAACATTTCCACAACAACTGAGCTTTATAGTTTGTTCCCTGTCAAGTTTGCCTTTGACTTCAGTAGGCATAGAATAAGAAAGAGAGTTGAAAGACAAGTGAAGCCAGAGTTGGTGAATAGGAGTTAATAGCTGCTGTACTTGTTCAGAGTGGGTCTAGCACAGGGCTTATGTTTTGGTTCAGTTCACAGGTGACAGATATTTTGACCAGGCCTGTTTCTTTAACAGAAACTAACACTTCACTAACTGTATTTGCTGAACCAATTTTGACCATGGTGTTGAACATATTTAAAATATGTCATTGCTTTCTATTTGTTGAGTTTTTTGTTTTGACCACGGGTAATTGCTATTTCTACAAATGTCAGAAAGCGTCATGTTTTCACTACAGTGTAAGCAACGTTGTCAACTTAAGGGCACATGTCCTATGAAGGACATTTTATTGCTTGATTCT
Organism: Anser anser; assembly: GCF_964211835.1. NCBI lineage: Eukaryota > Metazoa > Chordata > Aves > Anseriformes > Anatidae > Anser > Anser anser. Next base: position 149,482,604 of record NC_139721.1, read on the forward strand.
TTACAAATAATAAAAAGAAAGGGTATATAAATTGTTTACTTTATCCCAAATGGAGTAGAGTAAAAAACACTCTGGAAAGTAAATATGCTAGAGAAAATGTGATAGAATGTACTAAGTGAAGTGATTTCAGCTATTAGGTTATTTAGAAAGTCTTCCTCCCACTTCCCCCACAAAGCCACTAAAACATTACTTAAGTTCAAACTGTTCTGGAGTCTATTATTCATTTATACTGCATGTGATAAATGTAATCTATCTAGGATGTTTGATTTAGTTGCCCATCTGAGGTGGCTAGTGACATTTCAGATGATTATATTTGGCATCTAAATGTATAGCAAATGGTACAGATTACCCTAAATACATCTCCAAACCTAAATACCATCACAAGTGTACATGTTAGGTATTGGATTGGGTACCTAATTGTGAGCAATCAAAGTTGTTACTGCCTTGATATTTGAGATGAGTTTTAGCTCACAGACAATAACTTAAACACCAGCTCCTAAAGCTAGAAATCTAGCGTAGTGCAATGAAGGGATGCAAGACAGACTCCTGATGGCTCTTGAACAGGAGACGTTTATTGCCCTTTTTCACTACTACATATACTTTCCCCGTAGCCCCACGCACTGTCCACGCGCCTGAATCTGTCATACAATTGATTAGAGACCCTCAGACACGCGCCTCGAGCCAGCCAGCAATTGGCCACTGCCCAAAGCTCATTTTTAACACAGTAGCCAATTTACTTTATCTTGACCTTGCTCAAGTTTTTGTTTCTACTGCTTGTTTCCTCATTATCTCTAATTCAGGGATGTGTGAAAGAGTGCAAAGCCACCTGCGAATTCCTTTCCCACAGTGCAACCAACAGAAACTTTGGAGACCTTTTCCGTTTACCCAAAACCGCAACACTTAACGTTCAACTATCTCAACAGCGCTCTAGACCTATGTTTCAGCTAGATCTCCATTGGCTATGGGGGATCGCATCAAGACAGCATTTTAAACTCAGATAAGAGATGAATGCCATTGTTTTACACAGTCATTCTCACTGTAGGAGAACCACCAATCAGATACTCAAAAGTTAACTCCTGAACTGCCTGTTTTGGACACCTGATTCCCAGAGTGGATTAGAGATGAGTGTTTGGGCTTTCTGTAGAGTAAATGAGCAGTAGGTCCTTCAGGCAGGGTTCCGTCTAGGCATCCCATAGGACAAATTTCACAGACCCAAAGGGAAAGTGCTGAGAGCAAATTCTACCACTTTCCTGTTCGTAAGCATAGCTGTCTGTAAGGTAGCCATGGTTTGAGACATTAGATGGGGTTCAATCCTTTCTTCAGCCAGCCTCCAGGAAGAGTAAAAGTGGTATTTATTAACACACTGGGGATGTGGCTACATTGCTTTTCTAGGTTGAAGTTACAGATTCATTTTTTTCTACTAATTTTTAAGTAATTTCAAGCACTTTTCTCTTGAAAGCACCTATTGACTGGTCAACTAGATTCTGAGTAATAGCATTTTACTGAAGCAGGGTTTGCAAAAGAATTCTTTGAAGTCTTGCAAAAGTCTTTGCGAAAGAAGTCTTTGCATGAAAAAGAAACTGCCGGTGCAGCACCAAAATATTTTTCCCCAGGGTTGCTGCCTTGTATTATATACTTGTATATGTGTATAATTTCTCTCTTTCAATTAAATACTCTTAACACAACTTCTCCCCAGTCCCTTGCTGATTATTTAAAAACTCTTTTATATTGGTTTCTAATTCATCTTTTCAGTTTGTCGTTAATATTCTGTTTCATTTTTTGAAATTGTTTTAAATATTATGTAAAGATATTATTTCTTGTTGCATCATTATTGTTTTATGCACTATTCACATTTTCACTTTTTTTTTTAATTTCAGGTTTTATCTTTCTTTATCTTTATCTTGTAGATTTCAACAAATTCATCAATAACTAGTCTGCTTTTTATGTCAGTTCAGTACCAAATAATCTTTCAGGACAAAATGTGTTGTTTTGTTTTTCCTACCTGCTGCAGTTCTTGGTCCCTTTATTTTGATGCATATTTTTCCTCTTGTCTTCCAGCTGTCTTATTTTTATTTTATTTTATTTTTTATATATTTTTCCTGACAATTCTCACTCCAGATTTTCTGCTTTCTCAGTCTACATCATAAATTAATCTTGATAGATCATCCTCCTTAGGACTGTAAATTCAATACCATCTGTGAATCTACAGTTACTCACTACTTCCTTATTATAGCATGATTTCCATTTCATGTCTCAGAACTAAAACTGTGTTTTCTTCAAGCAGTAAAATGAATATATCTCATGACAGAATGCTGTAGTCACCCTGAACACCCTGCTACAGTCAACTTCTTGTCTACTCTCTCTGCATTTCTCAGTTTGCATGAGATGAAACCTACCAGCCTGATCTATTTCTCAGGAATAATTTATATTTTGAAACCTTCCCTCTTTCATATACTATCAAAAGCCTATTTAAAGTCTATAAAATTTTTTGTACTGTATTAGTTTCTGTTCTGTGAACTTCCTTAGGATCTGCTTTATCACAAACAGTTGAGCAGCTGTGTTGATCTAAACGTGCTCTGTTCCTTCACAGGCACTACTCCCATGGATATCTTAATTTATTCCTGAAATGTCTTAGAAAATACTCTTTCTCTCACATTTACTAAGCTAATTCTGCCATAGCTCCCTGCATTTATTCTTATCTCAGCACCTGCCCTTGTTTTTAAATCTTCTTGGAGAGCTACTGAGTTGACAGAGCTTTATGGTTTCCCAGATCTCTCACTTTTTCAGATTTCCTGTTAGAATTCTGACCTTTTCTAAGAAATCTGGTGCCTGTTCTCCCTTGGCTATACTGAATGGCTTTGCATGTCCCCTAATGCACCATGGGATATTATATGTGTTTTACACTCTTCAAAATATTTTTTCTATTTCTTACTTTGGTTTCAGACATCCTTTGTCATTGCTGGTACTTGTATTTCTTTACACAAATATCTAAGTTATTTCTCTGATCATGTGATACAACCCTGAAGTCCTATTTCCTTTGTATTTTCTTCTCAACATTCATACTCTTTGATTATCCAGCTTTTCTTGCTTCTCTTTTTATCCAGTGACTGTGTAGTGTAAAAATACGCAAATACATTCAGCCAGTTGTTCTTGGCTGATATTTAAAACCTACTTCAGTGCCCAATAGTAGGAGGCTGTCTACGTCTGGAATCTGAACAGTGAAAATAACACCTGTAGATGATGCCTTACTTGGCTTACCACGTACTTTTGTTCCCCTCCAGAAAACTAACATGTGCAATACAGGGATTCTGAGAGAGAAGCTGAGAGAAAGCTGAGGGTTCAGTGTCAGGAGATGAGAACCCAAAAGCTATTCCATTGTGAAGGCCCTATTTTACACATAGGCTTGATTCTTCCAAATCTGATTGTAAGAGCTAGTGCTGCAAGTCTGCTGAGTGTTGATGACTTCTTTACAGTCTAGTAGAAAGATGCTCAGATTAGGTCAAATATTGAGAACTACATAGCCAAAGAAGAGACAGTTGTCTTTCCTTACAGTATGTTAGGTTCTTTTTTTTTTTTTGGAAATGGATCACAAAATAAAAATAAAATAAAAATGTCAAGATACCTGTGTTTTTTATACTGCATATTCTAGGCCACTTACAGCTATTTTACTACTGCTTTTTCCTAATAGAAAAGCAATTGACTCTATTTTCTTCAGTATGTAGGCTTTATAATTTCATGCCCTTAGTCCATCAGATATTTATATTAGGAATCAATCAAAAGGGTGGACCGATGGGCTGAGGCCAACTGTATGAGGTTCAACAAGGCTAAGTGCCGGGTCCTGCACTTGGGGCACAACAACCCCATGCAAGAGTACAGGCTGGGAGAACAGGGGCTGGAAAACTGCCCAGCAGAAAGGGACCTGGAGATATTGGTCAGTAGCCAGCTGAAAATGAGCCAGCAGTGTGCTCAGGTGGCCAAGAAGGCCAACAGTGTCCTGACTTGTATCAGAAATAGCATGGCCAGCAGGACTAGGGAAGTGATTGTCCTCCTGTACTCGGCTCTGGTGAGGCCGCATCTTGAGTACTGTGTTCAGTTTTGGGCCCCTCACTACAAGAAGGACATCGAGGTGCTGAAGCATGTTCAGTGAAGAGCAGCAAAGCTGGTGAATGTTCTAGAGAACTTATGAGTCTTATGAGGAGCCTCTGAAAGAGCTGGGGTTGTTTAGCCTAGAAAAAAAGGAGGCTCAGGGGAGATTTAATCGGTCTCTACAATTACCTTAAAGGAGGCTATAGTAAGGTTGGGATCAGTGTCTTCTCCCAGGCACTAAATGATTAAGCCATGTTACTAAGGACTACATTTCCACGTTTTTTTGAAGACCTCAAGGGATGGTGACTCAGCTACTTCCCTGGGCACTCTGTTCCAAGGAAGTAGTTGAGTCTCCATCCCTGGACTGATAACTATGATTGTATGATTCCATGAAAAATCTGTTCTGCAAATGTAGGTGACAAACTTGCATGAATTTGCTTAAAGAACAAGGAAGATATCAGCCTCTCTCCCATAGACTCCTTGACCTGATTCCAGCAACAACCATGGAATCACGGAATCATAGAATGTTTTCAGTTGGAAGGGACCTTAAAGATCATCTAGTTCCAATGCCCCTGGCATGGGGAATGCCATGCCTCCCACTAGATCACGTTGCTCAAAGCCATATCGAATCTGGCCTTGAAAAATTCCAGGGATGGGGCATCCACAGCTTCTCCAGGCAACGTGTTCCAGTACCTTATTACCCTCATAGTAAAGAATTTCCTCTTTATATCTAATCTGAATCTATCCTTTTTTAGCTTAAAGCCATACCCCCTTGTCCTATCACTACACTCCCTGACAAAGAGTCCCTTCCCAGCTTTCCTGTTGGCCCTCTTTAGGTATTAGAAGGCCGCTATAAAGTCTCCCCAAAGCCTTTTCTTCTCCAGGCTGAAAAACACCAACTCCTTCAGCCTGTCTCCATAAGAAAAGTGCTCCAGCCCTCTGATCATCTGCATGTATCTCTTCTTGACTCACTCCAACAGGCCTATGTCGTTCTTATATTGGGGGCTCCAGAGCTGAATGCAGAATTCCAGATGGGGTCTCACAAAAACAGAGTAGAGGGGGAGAATCACCTCCCTTGTTCTGTTGGTTATGGTTCTTTTGACACAGCCAAGGATACGGTTGGCTTTCTGGGCTGCAAGCTCACTCTGCTGGCTCGTGTTGAGCTTCTTATCAAGCAAGTCCTTCTCTGTAGAACGGCTCTCAATCCATTCTCTGCCCAGCCTGTATTTGTGCTTGGGCTTGCCGCAGCACATACGGAGGACGTTGCAATTGGCCTTGTTGAACCTCATAATGTTCTCACAGGCCCAACTCTCAAGTCTCTCCAGGTCCCTCTGGATGGCATTCCTTCCCTCCTGTGTGTCCATCTCACCACACAGCTTTTTGTCTTCGACAAACTTGCTGAGTGTGCATTCAGTCCAGCTGTCCATGTCACCAAAAAAGATGTTAAATAGCACTGGTCCCAGTACTGACCCCTGAGGAATACCACTAGTCACTGGTCTCCAACTGGACATTGAGCCATTGGCCATGGTCTTTGGCTGCTACCAAAGATGGTCTTTGAATGTGACCATCCAGCAGATTCCTTATCCACTGAGTGGTCTATTCATGAATCATTAAAACTATCTTGGACCCATTTTTTTCTTTCTTTTGTATGTTTAAATCTTTGCTAGGCCTCTCAGCATACGTCTGTAGTCTTAACAACACGATGTGATCAATTTGTAGTCAGTTTTATCACTCATAACACAGATTTAAATGAACTAAAAAATAATTAATTTTCATAAGCAAAGCTCACCTAAAAACCCATTCTTATGTTGCAAAACATTTGGAAGGTAATTTTGGCACCAGCCCAATCTGACTTTTTCACTAAAGACACATGTGGTAGGAGGTTGGAGGGGATGGTGAGCACGGGGTGGGATATAGGAGTGTGCTATGAAATCTGAAAAGTTCTTTTTAACAGGTGGGTTTTTTAGAAATTAATCAGCTATATATTTCAAAAAAGATAATCATAATTATTGCCATGCAAGTTAATGGGCTACAATGAAAATTATATAATCTGAAATTGTTTTAAAGGAGCTAAGAGAAATTACTTATATCTAGGATTGAAAAGCTAAATTCCGCAGAACTCAGCAGTTAGTAGTGAGTAGAGCAGAGAGTAGTGGGGTAGGCCAAACTGTGTGAAAACAAAATCTGAAAGTATCTATGTAATGTTTCATTGTGTTTGGAGAAACTCCAGGGTCTATACAAAGCTGTCTGACTTCCCTTATAACTGCAGTCACCACTGAGCAATTAAAATGATTACTGCATTTTACTTCTGTCCTAAGACTCTGCATACAGTCAGCGCATGCTTAATATGAATATGGGATTTAATTCTTTTCCTGGTAACACCCATTTCATTTGTCCATTATGCAATTTTTTTCTGTCACTATCATATGAAGAATTTATGACATTTTTATTTTTATTTTTTATCTTGTTCTGTGAATTTGAGGGAAGTTTTTTTTTATTGACTTTCAAGTACACAGAGTTATTAAGCTTCCTAGCTGAGGGAATGTATCCATGAAAGATGATCTAGAAAATTTTGCCAGCTCTCATTTCCATAATGCGTCTTTTGGGGTTATAAATGCAGGTGTATGATGTTTCACAGCTTTTGCTACCTATTTCATGGCTTATTAGTGCATCTCAAATGCATTTTGCCAAGGAGAGGAGGATCAATAATTTCATTTTACATATCAAGAAACTGTTACAAGGAGAGCTGAAGTAAATTGTTCAAGGTCAGCTAGAGGTTAGTGGCTGTTAGAAAGGTGGAGTGCAGGTCTTCTGAGACCCAGGTGGTTTCAGCAGGCATCTGGGTATGCTGCCTGTCAGATAGGACAGTGAGAGAGTACTGTCTCCTGATCTCTACTGTCAACTATATGTAAATGTAAGTATGTGTGTATGCCAGGCACACACATGTACTCACATATGCTGAGTATGTGATGTGTGATTTCTTTCTTATAGAAACTTCTTTCTGATATCCTGGAATTTTCTCCCCGTCTCACTCATTCTCTGCTCCAGCACTCTGAAAAGGTCTTGACAGTATTTCATCTCATTCATGTGTTATCATTACTACTGTCAGGAGATTTTGGATAATAAATGCAGTGCTTTACCAACTAAAAACATTTTCTTTTTGCACTGACACAGACTCGTCAATAAAACCCCATGGCATGTTAACTTCCCATCTCTCAGATGTGGCACGCTGACATTTACAATGCAGAGAAAGGTAACAAAGTGTGAAACAGATCATAAATCATTTAAAGAGAGTTAAAAAGAGACTTAAAACAAAAGCCTCCAAGAAAGGAAGAAGAAAAAAAAAAAGTGGAAAAGTGAAATGGGCACCAAAAATTATTTTATACAAGAATGAAAGAATGACCTTTTCACCTATCAGCCTTCACACTGGTTTGCCTTTCTCAGCCTCTGGAGTCTAGAACAATTCAGTCACTGTGCAGAACACTGCATGAGGAATGAATCTTTTCTTTTATTGTTACTCAGGGCGTGATACTCCTGAGGGGAATGAAAAAAAAAAAAAAAAAAAGGAAAGCAATAGTCACTACTGGTTTGGGATAATAAAAGCAAGCAGCAAATGCAATGTACTTAGAGATAGTCTTCAATTTGAAGTTCACAAGGCAGGCAAGTGCACTTTATTGGAAACTTTTGCATTTCAAAACATGTTTTACAATCTTTTCACTCAGCCATTTAAATATGGGCTTTGCAGATGCCTGGAAATGTAGTGAGGGAAAGGGGCACACTTCATCATAGCTTGAAAATGTGAATGTACAAACAGTACTCTTCATGAACACACAGAACAGAAGGTTGGATATTTATATGATCAGCTCTAAATCATGATGCTTTACAGGCAAGCTCTGTTTTCAATTAAGTGGAGCTAAGAGGGTGATACAGACAAACCAAAATCAGAAGTTGGATGTCTGTGTCAGATTCCTTAAACCCCCACACCAGAAAAAAATATTTTGTACCATATGACAAAGTGAAAGCATTTTAACATAAAGTACAAATGAAAACAATTAATGTCTTTGTGCAGCCTGTTAGAACTCTTTTTATAGGCAAGGGAAGAAAAGTCTAGTTACTAAAGCAAAGAAAATGAGGTTAGGTCACCAGTAATTCAACTATGCCTATACACATGCCAGGTAGTTCTTACTGAGAACAATAACATGCATTTATACAAATCCTTTACAGATATAATACATAAACTAGCTTACCAGATTCTGAAGCACTTGTAGTGGTTTGAAATGTCATTATTGCTAAAAAACACAGAGCAGAGCAAAAATGTGTAACAGTTTTTGGCAGGAAGAGAAGAATAATAATATATCCAATTAACACTGTAGAAGGTATTTTAGGTAGACAGACTGACATTGGTAAAGTAGAACTTGAAAATGACTTCACAGTTAACTATTAGTTTTGCTGAGCACATTAAGGGAAAGAAAAAGAAAACTATTTCTAGCTGTGAAATAGACTTGGGCTTGATCTGTGACTTCTGTTTGGAAGTGAGGCAAACCACAGTAGTTAAGTAACAGAAGCAGTGACTTAAATTTCCACTTCTCTGATCATTTCTGCTAGTTTCTAAGTCATCAGTGATTTTTCAGCAAGTTATTCACAGCTCGAAATCAATAATCTAAGTGCTTTCTTTCTAGGGTCTCAGAGATAAAAGACTGTTAGAGATCAATTCTGAAAACAAAAACAAAAGCAAAAAAAAAAACCCACATTTTTTCATAAAAAAATGGAACTTAATAAAAAAGGAACAAAAATAAAATATTAGTAGAAAACATTCACATAGCTTTTACTAGCTCTTAAAGTTCTTCCAGTTCTCCATTTTTAGATTTCTTCCAGTTCTCCCTTTTTAGATTTCAAAAGGAGCAGGACTAACTCTTACTTGCTAGCCCTTTAAACTCATGTATGGTTTGCAGTGTGCTATCACAAGCTTGTCACTTGACCAGGGCTATTTTTCATCTTTCTCCTTGCTACTGAGAGTGCATTTTGAATTCCAGTTGCCACTCTGAGCTTTATTCGGCAGCATTTGTCCAGTCTGGATCTGACTAAATGTCCAATGACAATGTTGCCTTTCACAGCAGGGCATCCTGCAACTGCACAGGAATACGGGTAGAGGACTGATTCAAACAGTTATTCATTCGACTCACACAAAACGTTCCACCCACCTAATAATCAATTTTAATATTTGTCTAGTGATATTAGATTGTCTATGTCCATTTCTTTATCAGATTACTGAGTTTGAATATAGCACTTAATTTCAATTTTCCTACGTGTAGATTACCGATAAAATGAAGTCTTCTTACTCCATCGGAGATTTGTGGAGGAGATGTAATTAACTTGCGTTGTATAGACATTTTGTATTCATGGATGTTTCTAAAGCAGATCAAAAAGTTCAAAAGAAAACATGCATGAGGAAAATAAAGGCTTAATCTACATTTTCCTTGTGTTTGGCTCTCTATCCCTGTTTTCATTCCTCTAAAGTATTTCTAAGTAGGTGTGATCCTGCATTTTCCATTTGTGCTGGCAGAACCATTTTATATAGGCATAGTGTCTGGGTAAAAAAATTTGAATCTGACTAACACTTATCTATTAGATCATACAATATACCACACAGATTACTGCATTATAACAGAAGAAAACAAAACAAAAAGCATTGAAGAAAGATGCTATAAACAGTAGCAAGTAGAGATTGCAAACTTGCAGTTTCAGCAAGGCAATTTGCTGTACAAACTTCATATATTCAAAGCTAAGTTTCTTCAGTTATTATTCTTTTTTAGTTCTATATTTTTTTTTCGTTTTTTCTTACCCAAATATGGTTTTAATGATCGCAATGTTTACAAATGTTGACAACTCATAGGACAGCTAGCATAGCTGGTAAAAAAAATGCACTTGCAATATATTTCCAGTTGTTTAGAGACTGCTTTCATTTTCAGCAGCAGTGGTATGACTGTGGAGATCCTGAGACTAATACAAATGCTAAATCAGGGAACTAATGATGATTATTCCTAAGGTTCATTATAGCATCTTAGTCAGCACTTTGATTTCTGGATGCAAAGCAGCTTAGAGAAACTGGAAAGATGCAGAATGCCTTTTCATTTTTCCCCTGTCTCATAAATCAAAGACACTATAAAATTATAGCAGTAATAAAAATACTAATAATGCACTGTGAATCTCTTTAACCAATTATCCCATTTCCTGTCTGGCTATTAAGCTGCACTCAGAATTCTCAGAGAAAATGCACTTGCATTGTACAGTAAAAGGCAAGTTTAAATGCATTACATGACAGCTAGCGTATTAATGTCACTTCTGATCAGCAGCATGAATTGCCTATCTGAGAAATTCACGGACAGTCAAGAAAATGAGCTGAATTATTCAATGGGAAAAGACTTCTGTGTCCTATAGGACTGAACTAAGTTACACTGATGCATGTTCTTGTAGTCACCCTCCATATAACAGTTGTGCACACTGTGTTTTGTGATTGCTGTTAGTAGGGGGGTCTAAAGCCTACATTCTATGCTCCCAACACATTGGTATATTTAAAACATGAATTTTGGATTCAGAAATGAATTTGATTTTTGTTGTTGTTGTTTGTTTGGTTTTATTTAAAAAAAACAGTAAATCTCCTAATGAAGTTGTTTGGAGAAACTCCTTACAGAGCTTGGGTGGGTCTTTTTTCAGGGACATTTTTTTGTGTGCACTATCATGTTTATGAACAGTTCAGATTTCTTAGATTTTTTTTATATGTCTTTGTCTGATGTTTTGACCATTGGCCTGTGTGTATAACTCTCCAGTTTGTATGGATACATTTTAGTTTCATGATTTCAATGCTCAGATGTTTGAATTTTTCCACCAAATACCTCCAATGTAATTACATTTCTTGTAGTTTTTATTTATTTATTTTTTTTAACAACAGCAACAACAAAAGCACTTCACAAGAGGTAATGAGTGATGTGCTAGAAATACTTTTTCTCACTTAGAAATGCTTCTTCGCAAAGATGATTGAATATATCGAGTAACATGACCCTACATCACAATTCAGTGCCTTAATGACTGTTTATGAATGCTATCTTGCAATAGTCAAACTGAAAAACACTTTTTAAGTCCTCTGTGTAATTTTATGCTAAAACCTGGTTCTACTGAAGTCAAAGAGACTTTGAAAATTGATTCCAAGGAACTTGTAAATGTTCCATGTAAATGTTAATAAATATCATTGCTCAGTCAACACTATGAAAGATGGTGACTTCAGGATTTAATCCTTGGCTTTCCTAGTGGTTGGAGGCCAGAAGACCCACGTCCATTCCACTTTACACCACCTTCTGTGTGACCCTTTTGTTCCTGGGAACTTAAACACAGGCACACATGCACACACACATTTTCTGCTTAGAGAGTCCGAAGGAATCACAGAATCACAGAATTGTAGGGGTTGGAAGGGACCTCAAGAGATCATTGGGTCCAACCCCCTGCCAAAGCAAATTCCCTAGAGCAGGTTGCCCAGGTAGGCATCCAGATGGGTCTTGAATATCTCCAGAGAAGGAGACTCCACAACCTCCCTGGGCTGCCTGTCCCAGTGCTCTGTCACCCTCACCATGAAGAAGTTCTTTTGCATGTTGGTGCAGAACTTCCTGTGATCAGTTTTGTGGCTGTTGCCCCTTGTCCTGTCCCTACAAACCACTGAAAAGAGGTTGGCCAAATCCCTCTGTCTCCCACACTTAAGATATTTGTAAACATTAATAAGATCCCCTCTCAGTCTTCTTTTCTCAAGGCTGAATAGACCCACGTCTCTCAGCCTTTCCTCACATGGAAGATGCTCCAGGCCCCGTATCATCTTTGTTGCCCTCAGCTAGACTCTTTCCAGGAGATCCCTGTCTTTTTTGTACCGGGGAGCCCAGAACTGGACACAGTACTCCAGGTGAGGCCTGACTAGGGCAGAGTATAGGGGGAAGATCACCTCCCTTGACCTGGGGGAGGGTCACCTGCCTTCACCTGCGGGAGGTGGTCCTTGACACCAGGATCGCATTGGCCTTCTTGGCCACCAGGGCACACTGCTGGCTCATGTTCGACCTGTTGTCCACCAGGACCCCCAGGTCCTTCTCTTCAGAGCTCCTCTCCAGCAGGTCATCCCCCAGCCTGTACTGATACGTGCGGTTGTTCCTTCCCAGGTACAGGACTCTACACTTGCTGTTATTAAACCTCATTTGGTTTCTTCCTGCCCAGCTCTCCAGCCTGTCCAGGTCTCACTGAATGGCAGCACAGCCTTCTGGCGTGTCAGCCACTCAATGCTGGGCTTGATATAAGAACATGTGCAGACATTAAGAACTTGCTAGAATAGTGTTGAAGGTATTCTGTGTATATGGAGACAAACTTGCAACACTGACTCTCCAAAGTAGACCTGGGGGATCAGAACCTGAAAGAAACTCAGGGGCTAATTTATTTGACATGATGAGTCAGTCATAAGTGAAAACTACCTAAGGAATCCTCAAACTCAGTGTATTTGCTGAAGTTCCCTATTTATTTATTTTTTTTCCATACATATAATTATCTCAGTTTCAAACATTTAATTAAGATTATTACAGTTGAGTTGTAAAGCTGTTTTAGTTCTAGCCCAAAGTCTGGTCAATACAACGAATATTAACTGTAATAGCTGTGTGGCATAATATTATAAAGGAATTAATGCATCATCCTGTCAGCATGCCTAAGAAAACCTATTGTCATCATTATGCATTTTAATACCTTATCAACAAAGAACAACTTCTAAAAGAAATGCTTATCAGAGCATTCATTTAGATTTATTTTGGCCCAGGTTTTCAATTCTCATTATTAAAAAAGATTATTATTGCAGTTAATGTGAGTTCTGTTCAACAGAAAATGTCATTCCTGGGCTCTAAGTAAAGTTTTTCCATGTGGTCAGTATTGCATGTCTTTCTGAGGATGTGCTCTGGTTGCTTTTATAATGTTCATAACCAGTCTTCTGAGGGGATCTATGTTTTTATATGCATAGGGAGAATGTTTTCTGGATGTCTTCAAGAAAGGGAAAGACCCAGAGTGCAAGAAAGATCTGCAGTACTTTGTGTTTCTGCAACGGAGAACATAGAGTCCTGGATAAAGAAAGAGCCAAATCCCCAAATATATGTAAGCCTAGCATATTTCAGAAGAACTCATGAGAGGCATACCTGTGGGACTGAGATCACAATTTTACTTTTGTAATTACAGCAAGCAGGATCAAGAAGACTGTTTTGGGAACTGAGCCCAACCATACAGACCAAAGGACATCGTGTTCCTAACTACTTCTCCAAATATTTTTTCCGTTCCTTTATTAAGTGGGTGAAACAGTTTTCATCTGTGCATGTCCCAAAAATATGTTGTTGGCATTGGAGGACGTTGAACCTGATCTCAACAAGAAATTAGAAAATGTTTCTTTCTGAGGAGTCGTAGTATAGATTTCATTTTTCCTTTCAAATATTTTAAGGCTTATGGTAGGTGCTTGACTGACTTTTCAGTAGTCATGGACCCTTGTATCAGTACAACTGATAAGCAAGACTTCCACATCATCATATTCTCTTCTTAAAACTCTGTTAGCAATGTGTGGATGGTACAACCTTCATTTATTTCTTTTTCATATCTTGCGATGTTACTATTCCATCTGTAGCCGGTGTAAGTGATACATTTCTAAAACAGTCAATGAAAGTTTCACCTACTCTTCTACAGAGCTGGCCTCTTACTGTACACCTAATTGCAGCTGCAGCTACTGTATAAAATTTCATAGACCCTGGCGGATTCAGTCTTGTTATTAATTTGCATAGTTTTATTAAACATTTATTGGATTTGTCTTCTTTAGAATCTCAGTATATTACTGACGGAGATAGATTAATCTGAAAATAACAACAAGGGACTTCAAAGCTTTTATGAGGAATTATAAAACTATTCCCCAGTGGAATATTATAGGAACATAGCTTTTCAATGCACTCATGCTGTGGCATTTTAGAATTTGCACTGTATTGTTAATACATGAAAGTTATCCACATCTAATTCTTCTAAATGAAGACCTTACATGTGCAGTGTTTCCTCCATGCTTCTGATTTTGATGATTGTTCAGGGAATAAACAAAACAAAACAAATCAACAACAACAACAACATCAAAAAGCACCCTTGTCTTTTATTAGCAATCAGTGCAAACTACTTCCTTTAACTCCCTTGGAAACATTTTCCTCTTCCCTACATTGCTACACAGTAAGTCAAATATTGTGCTTAGTGCTTAACTGAAGAGCTGAAAGGAATTCTGAACTGTTAATTTTTCCCCTTGAAGTAATTCTCTGTGACTTTTCTATTTTAAAAATATATATTAATTAATTTTCTAATATTTAGTATTACATGGCCCAACAGGATAAGAAAGAGCTAAAATCTGAAAATTCACAATTAAATATTTGAAATTAATTTTGCATAACTGTAAATGAAAATACAAAGAGCTGTAGTGTTTATTCCACAGTAAGCTGAAAATAGGAATTTAGCAGACTGACATGTTTCTTAGATAGAGTTTCCTTTTTGCCCCATGGAATGCTTCTAGTAGGCCTGGGGAGCTGTTTCTGTTGTTGCATGTCATGTTTATAAAATTAGCTCCTGTTGGCTGCTTTTTTAAAAATGTTGTCAAAGAGTAATAAACAAGGTTTCATGCTTCTGAGAACAGAAGAACCTGGAGTTCCTGGTGGACACAAAGTTGAACATGAGCCTGCAGTGTACCCTTGCAGCAAAAAAAGCCAACGGTCTCCTGGGTTGCATTAGGCAGAGCATCACCAGCAGGTCAAGGAAAGTGATCCTTCCCCATTATGAAATAGACATGCACATGGTGGGATGAGTCAGTAGAGGGATCACAAAGCTGACTAAAGGTTTGGAGCATGTCTCAGATGAGGAGCAGCTGAGAGAGCTGGGACGGTTCAGCTCAAAGAAGAGAAGGCTCCAACCAAACTTCTGCCTACAAACACTTACTAGGAAGGTGTGAAACAGGCCAACTCAGATTTGTGAAGTGACAAGAGACAATAAGCACAAGCTGTAACAAGGGAAATTCAGACTGGGTATTTGGAATTCTTATTTCACCAAGGGTATGGTCAAAAGTGTGTCCCAGACAGGTTGTCGAGTTTGCATTTCTAGAAACATTCAAAACTGGATTGCACAAGGGCCTGAGCAACTTGATCTAACTTTGAAATAGAATCTTTGTCTTGAGAGATGTTTGGACCAGATGACCAGCAGAGGTCCTTTCGCACTTAAATTACTCTAGGAAGCTGTGATTTTCACATCTTATAATGGAAGCTAAAGGAAAATTCAAGTTTTGAACTAAGACTGAATCTATGAGCACAGGAACAGTATCACGTCACCTCTACTTGGCCCATACGACAAAAGCTCCTTTTCAGTCTTTACCATTTCTCAAACTGCTTGCATTCTAACCTTTGGCTAAGGAAACAAAAACAAGAAAGCAAGCAAATTCACTGCTAACTGGAAAACCTTAGAGGGACAAAGCCAAGAAATAAACAAAATTATGATGTGTGAAAGTTGGAATCACTCCTGTAACTTTAATTCGTACCTCCTTAACTCCTATGTGCATTCATCACTTGTGCTGTACAGAAGTGGCTTAGGCTTGGAAACACAAGTCCTTTGACATGGTGATCGTCACTTGGCCAGAGTCTTCTGTAACCATGCCATCAGCTTCAGTTACATAATGTCCCTGATGTACACAATATCCCTGACTTTTTTTTTTAGTATCCAGGATGGACACCATCCATCATATCAATCATAATTTTTATACATTTTTATCATTATTTAGATTTATTTATTTTATTTATTTATATTTTATCATATTGTGCCACTGCTCACACTACTTAATCTTGTTTACAGAGGGCAAAATCCCTCCCCCCAACCAAGAAGTGTTGCATTTACTTGCATCTATTGTATCTCATTACACTTATAATAATATATTTAATCAGTTTTATACCATAATGATGATATTTTATAACTCAGCTTTTATCTTTTTATATTATGATACCTTAGACATTAGGATGCATAAGTACGCACTTATACTTAGTGTGAATGTGTATACAAGCATGTATACAGCAGACACACAGACTTATACAGGAGTTTAAATATTACCTTCCCAGATACTGGTTGATTACAGCCTTTCTGAGTTGGTGTTTTATATTCTCCAGCAGTAGATATTCTTATCCTCTGAAGTCGCTTTAGGTCCAGCTGTTGAAAGAGCTGATTTTTAGTGTAATTAATATTATACAAGTAAGGACAGATTTTAAGGTTTTTATTTTTATTTTTTATTTTTCAGGAAAAATACAATATTTCCAGCACTGATAGCGAAGCATTATAATGCAATCAGGAGAGCCATTTTGGTTAAATTCTGAAGTTCTCAAAAAAGTATGCAAATTTTATCATTTTCACAGCATGTTCCATTACACATTTGATTACTTCTAGCTCCCTTAATATAAAATGGTCACTTGTTTCACACAGGTTTTGTTTACACTGGTGATCCCCTTTCATCTTTTCTATAAGGCAGTTAATACGAGCCATCCAAAATTTACCGTAGTTACAAACTGGTATGTCCTTTCCATACCCTCCAAAATGCTGTTATTTGCAGAGCAAATGTTTTCATTTCAGAAATCACTGTTTGAGGATTTAAACACCTTCAGTTCCTCATGAATAGGACGTAATGACAATATTCAGGGTGGATCATTTTCTCAGCCTCTGTAATTCCAGCAGCTACACGTTAGAAATTCATTTGATATAAAATGACCATAAATTCATCTAGCTTTAAGACTATATTTGAAAGTCAAGGGGAGGATTTAGGAACCAGATGATCCTTCAGGAGACAAGACAAATAGAAAGTAAGTGAATCAGGATTTGCAGTTCTTGGGTGTTATACATAACACATATTATCTGCAGCAATCATGTAGTGACACATTGCTACCTTAAATATTCATTTCTTTTTAGTGTTAAAGGGGTATCATGATAAATTGCAGTAGATGTCTAAGACTTTCTATACATGAAGAATATATCATTACTCAAATTCAGATAATTCAGTTGAAAATGGTTGCACTTGTATAAATTGTGACAGAAAAAAGTGAAATTCTGCTACACTGCAAACCAATATATATATTTTTTAAAGGTTCCAATTCACTGGCATGCCTAATCTTGGGTAATTAAATAAATGCTCTCCAGTATTTAATAAAGAATATATCGGAAATTAACCTGTCATGTAGGTGAGCTCTTTGTTTACTGAAACAGGATTATGGTCTTAAAAGAAAGAAAAAAAATAAATAGCAGAATTAAGATATGAATGTATTATAAGAAGATTTTAAAATTCCCAGATTTTATGGGATACTTCAGACTTGGAATTAAAAAAAAAAAAAAAGTATGAATTCAATTAATATTAAAAAAAAAAGTTTTATTTTATTTTATTTTATTTTGGTAATTTACTGAAAGACTCAAAAATTATGTCTGATAAAAATTGCCCTAAATAATTTATTCTGGAGTGCTCCCAACTGTTTTGTCTGGTATGCCAGATCAGGTCCATTAAGAACTGAATTGTGACCACCTCCAAATGCATTCTGCTTTACTGATGCAAAAACATTTTATGAAGAGTTAGCTGAATATAAAATAGGGTTTTCTTCTCTTTGATGAGATCTCAAGTAAAAGCCATATACAAAGTCATCTGGGTGTGCGGGATTTTTTCATAAGCTGTTTCACTCAGATAAGTTTCATTTCTATGGTGAAGGCAGAAGAGAATCAGTAAGTAGCATATTCTGGTTTAATCTAGTACAGCATTTTCCTTTTTGCTGCTTCACATGGATATTGTAGAATAGGAGACTGCACACCCATGGAACTCCCATCTTCATTTTAAACTCTCAAAATACGAGTTAATTATTAGGTGAGACTCTGGATAGTTTTCAAATAGATCCCTGCTCCAATGTAATCCCAAATGCTTGACTTGCTTTTTTCATTCTTCTGTTGAGCTTTGGGACCATAGCCAGACAGAATAAATTTTCACTAGTGAATACCAGCCATGATTTCACTGCCATTGCAGGACTAAGGTCATTTTCATCTGAGGTAAATTTCCAATGTAAACCAGTCCAATATTCCCTGAACCTATTGCTACATTCAGAGATGAGTTTACTTGCTTACTTATTTCAGTGTTCTGTCTAAGGGGTACCTTTTATTGCATTGTATTGTATTGTATTGTACTGTATTTTTGTGTTTGTATTATTAATTTTTAAATTCAATGTATCATCTTAAAGGTCTTACTTACATCTATAATTAACTTAACTAAAGAAGCCCCACCCCACCCTTTTTTTTTTTTTTTTTTTTAATTCATGGCACATTACCTATTGTACATAGGCAATCTACATATTGTCACAAGCACCTGGGAAGGTGGGGGAATCCCTGAGGGGATGTGCCTGCCAAGCCATGCAGGGACTTGTTGCCAATCTCCCTTATTCTCTAGGTCAGTGCTTTCAGCCAGGTGGAGAGAGGATAGGGAAACCCCTCTACTGGGTGTATGTGTCTGATTAGTTTAGAAAAAGCAAAAGGAAAACACCAAATGGTATTATTTATTTATTTATTTACTTATTTTCCCCACAAATAGAACCAGAACCAAAGGCTATGAAATTCTCTATTTTCCCCTCCCTAATGACTAACCACGTTCAGGTGTGTATATCTTAATACCTAGTACAGGGCATTTAAAACAAATGATGAAATGACAGAGTTAATGTCCCTTAACATGAAAATCAATTGCAACTGATACAGAATGTGAAATATCTATTGAAATTGTGTTGAGATCATTGTTCTCTTAGACAGAATGCTATTTCAGTATGTCAACAAAATACTGTCATTAAAAAAAAAGAGATTTTAAGACTTTTAATGTACTGATCAATTAATCAAAAATAAGAATATTCAAATAGAAGACTACTTTTTTATGTAAATCTGTAAAAATAAATATAAAGTCAAATAAATAACAAATAGTCCTTAGTCTGCTATTTAACTAAATACAGAGGATATTTTTGAGGATGTCAACCAGCTATTAATTCACGTAATTTTTTCTGAAAGCATTTGGTTAAATGTAATCTCTCCGTAAGTATAAGTAAACAATTTGTATTTGAAAGACATAATTTATATTTTCTCTATTCATATTTTCATTACAACTGAATTGAAAATTTTTATTTTTTTTTACAAGGTATTGTTTTCACATAAGCTTGAAAGAAATTTAACAAAGTATTTGAAATATAACTGTCCATAATCTATCGTGATTTTTTTTTCTTTTCACTTTTATTTTGGTTTGGCTCGTTCTGAATGTTGGATTTGGTCAGCAAAATGCAATGGCAAGATTTCCATTAACTTCAGTGGGCCTTGGATCATGCAGGCTTACCTATAACTGCCTGGCACAGAAGATGCAACTGTATTCTGATGTTTGCCACAATTAAAACCTGCTGA
Organism: Anser anser; assembly: GCF_964211835.1. NCBI lineage: Eukaryota > Metazoa > Chordata > Aves > Anseriformes > Anatidae > Anser > Anser anser. Next base: position 149,502,203 of record NC_139721.1, read on the forward strand.
GTAAGGACCTTGACATTCTATCACTTTACAGAACTGTATACTTTTCAATCCTGTGTATATTGGAGAATGAGCGTGGAGGATTCGGAAAAGTGATCTGAAAGGTGAAAGTATCAGTACATGAAGTTCTTAATTCTGTTTACTATGGAAGAGTTTAGGAAATTTTCCATCTCTGGATAGAAAGTCTTCAAGCAACCAAGGTAAGCTTAAAGTGCAATAAAGCTATTTGACAGTAATAAGAAACCCTTTTGTCTTGCAGTCCCTTGGAGGAATTTGTGTTTTCCCTAAATAAAGTTCTGGGACATTTGTAGATTCATGGTCACCCTGTAATGTCTGCATGCAAGTTATAAATTCCTGGGACCAGACCAGCTCAGCCATTTGGCTCTTACTAATGAGAAGGCATTCCATTAAATGAATAACTTTTCATGGTACATATATTCCTGACAAATTAATACTGTATTTTGCTCTCTAAGAGCATGATTCAACTGGCAGAATGACTAGACCCGTTGCTTTTTTTTACATAAATTATAACTTTTTTATTATTATTTATGAAGACATATCTGATGAAGATTTCTTAAAATTATCATTATCTTACTCATCTTTTAACTATAAATATATGGAGATCAGTCCTATCAGCAAATGGGGCTGAGGCTGAGGGAAATTATCTAGGGTTAGACAATCAAGAGCATGTGATTTCTGTTTAAATTCACCATGCTGTTTTCTGAAATGAAAACAACAAAGCCTGGAACGTTTTCTTAAGACAACTCTCTACTCTAGAAGAGCTGTCTGTGTGGAAGACCATCATGTCTATTCAACTTTGCCTATTCTTTTCCTCTATTGAAAAGCACTATACTTTTCTCTAGTAAACACTAAGATCTGATACCTATTGCTGGTACTTTCTCTCTCCTGGAATTTGTGTTCATCAATAGCACTATGTCCCATTTTTTTTCTCTTGTCAGACTTCCCATACTAGACAGTAACAGCTACAGCTAGGGCTGGGGTGACTAGTGCTTTTTGAGTTTGTCTTCAGATTCATAATGGTAAATTCCCTTTGCACATCTAGATGCCCTCACAGCGGTGACAGTACAGCATTATCCAGGTCTGAGGTGATTATGAAACTATTATTGTAATTACTCTGATATTTTGTTACTTTCACTCTTCTCAGGCAGCAGATTCTTAGAGAGTTTTATCTTACTGACTTCAGTGGAACTAGTGGTACAAAAGGATGTGGATTCTAGTTAACATTTGCAATCTCAAAGATTTCCATTGTGTTTTGTAGTCTGGACATGTGAGGTTACTGTGCCATTAAAACTCAGTCACCATCATGAAAAAAAAAAAGAAAAAAAAAAAAGAAAAAAAAATAAATTCACCAGCAACACTTTGAAAAGTACAAACATTGCAAGAAAGGAGAAATGAAATGTGACCAGTTTTGAATAGGATAAAAATCAGAGGCTATCTTGCAAAATGCCTGTAATGACTTTTAGCTGTGCCAGGTTTATCTACAAAATCACTGGTAGGAATCTGTCATTGGTCATGGAAGCAGTTATTAAGTGGTGTCTTCTCACATCATTCTTTTAAGTTGTGGCAGAGGCTGACTCTGTTGCTTTTATTGTCACTCATTCATTTCTTATACTCAAAGCTGTGTCTGTGAGGCTTTCCAGGGAAAATGAAAGGGCGTTGTCAGACTGCTTCCAGTAGGTTTTCTGTGTGTAGTAGAACTGGAGGATATTGCATGGCTGTAAATGAAGGTTTATAATGGAAACTTTACGGTGATCCATTTCACAGAATTAGAGCCTTGAAGTGTACAAATGAGATCACAGGATGACAATAGAAAAAGAGCTGTGAATGAATAGAAGAAATGCAGATAAAAATAAAAAATTAAGGTTCCTTATAAATGCAAATTTGTCACTTCATTTTTAAGCTAGGTGCAAAGATTTTGGGTTACAAATATTTTTCTTAAGCTGCAAGTTAGACAGCTTCAGGTTATAGCAGGTCATATGGAGCTCCAAGAATCAGATTCCGTAAATGTTAGTGTATTCTTTTTCAGAGTGGAAATCATTACTATTGCAAGTTGGCCACACCCTAATAAACTATTTTATTTATTTATTTATTTGTTTGTTTATTTTTCTTTCTTTGGCAAGCACTGCACATGTCAGAGGAGGAAGCAATGTATTAGCAAAAGAAGGGAGTGGGTGTGGTGGAGCAGAGTTCAAATCCAATAATTCTTTATTAGCACAGTGGCCATTAAGGAATTCTTTCCCATAAATACACTAGCTTAATTCTTCTTAAATGATATGTCAGTTGCACAGTTGAGAACAACTAGCCAGCTATACTAAATCACAACAGGGATGGGTGACTTTATACAGCTGTGTCAATTTTCATTATAATACAGAAGGCTAAAGCTGCCACTACCACAGTTAAAACATTGGCTATAAAATTAGAAAACTTGCCATTTATTAATTTTCTCCCGTTATTCATATTTAATGGGAGACACCTGACTTTAAGACTAAAAAATGAATAAAGTAGTTGTTCTGAATGACATTCTGCTCTTTTCTTCTTAATTTAACTGCCTTTATGTTCTCAAGTTCACCACAAATACTGAACTACATTATGGATCTAGTGTAGGAGGATGCTTTTACTGGATTATCTCTAGGTTGAAAATCAAAGTTCTAACAGAATTTATGTTCCCCAAAAGAGCAGTAATGTGATATTTGTTGAAGAACAGTACTTCTGTTGATCCAAAACATGCAAGAAAATGTAATGACCAGCAATTGCATCTTTTCTGGAATTTTCGTCTGTCTATCCTGTGCTTTGCAAAGGGTCATCTGATGACCCACTTAGATGCTAGCACATATTTTTGAAGGGACTTTATGTCTGGCAGATTGACTCAGAAAAATAAAAGCTATCAAGATTTTCTCCATGATAGCAACGGAGTAAAGGCAGGGGAAAACAAAGGTTTAAGTCGTTGGGTGGGTGTTGCATAATCTGAAGATTGGGTATGCAGAGACCAAAATGTCAGTGACAAGGTTCTGCATGCCGGATGACATCCAGACATCTCTGCTTTACTCTACTTGCTCTACATGTGTACATCCTGCTGTACCTCAGACAGGAAACATCAAGAATTTTCTGTGGCTTCTACTTTAATTTAGATAGATTGGTTTACAATTTAGAAATATGTCAAGGGCAAAGGTTGGTAGAAGAAAAATATATTTTATTTATTTATTTATTTATTTTCACGTGGCTTCAATTTTCCATAACCTAATTCTATTTTATTGTTTGATCTAACCATATGTATAGTTGTGTGTATAACCTTGTAAGTTCATAAAGTAGACGTAGAAAGAATCCAGAAGGTCGGAAATATCTCTCCTCCCTTCCTCATTGCCTGACTTGCATGATCTTACACAACCAGCTGAGGCTCTGTCACTCCCTGGCTCCTTTCTTACCCCTCCTCTGCTTTCATGAAGGAGAATGTGTGGGACTGCAGGTTTCATCTTTCCACTTCTTGCAGCAAAGGGAATATCTTAACTGTAGTGCTCTGTCCAGCTAGATACAGGGCATAAAAATCTTACCCTTTTTGTTTGAGAGTATGAACGCGAGTGTGAACCAGAGTTTGTCTGTCTGTAATTTCACATCATTCCGACAAGTGCTTGCTGACTTTTTATTTGTGGCCTTCCTTGCCTTCTGTCACCTAACCCTTGTAAACAGATTTTAGTCCAGTGTTTTCTAATATCTTCATATCATCTTCTGGACAGAATGTTGTGCTGGAATCAAAGCCAAGAGAGAAATTGAGGCTGAGATGTGTTGATGATGTTTTGGCTGCTTTTCAAGAAAGCACAGATGCTCTGAACACCTTTCTAGAATTCTTAAGTACTAAAATGTCCTTTAAAATGTCCATTAAAATTTACAAAGGAAATGGAGAGAGAATGTTTAATGTCACTTTAAAAATAAAAAACAAACAAACAAACAAAAACCAAAAAACACGTATGGCTGTACACTGCTGATGGTGAGTGCCTCATATGTTTTGTTTAGCATTTTTGTACATAGGAACCAGTATCTTCTCTAACCACTAAAATAATCTGACTGGCAAAATACATCATCTAATCTCTATAAAAAGGAAAAAAAATGCTTTCAATATCAGATGTTATGAATAAATTAATTAATAGCAGCAGCAAGCTTTTTTTTTTTTCCAGTTTATGTAATAAAATAAGGAGAGCGCTCTCAAATATTTTTTTTAATGTATTCATTTATATTTTATATCCAGTAGGTGGGGAAACATCAATCTTTACCTCACAAATGTGAAGGTAATGTGCTCTTTTTAACTTAAAGAAGAATAGACTAGCTTTTTGAAAAAAAAAGAGGGTTGAAATCAATCTTATTTAGTAGAGCCTTAAAGAACCACAGAAACCATCTATCTTTTCTTTAACTGCTTGTCTGGTAATCACCAAGTAAGAGTCTGTCTTACATTTTAGATGGAAATGAAGTTACAATTAGAAGGTGTTTAAATCATTTATTGCTGTACTTAAACTAAGCATGGGAAAACTAGAAAATATAAAAATAACTGACCCCAAATCACCCTAAGGTCAAGCTGAATTTGAACCAATTACTCTGATTTTTTTTTGTAAACTGAGAAGACGTAATGAATTACAAGGGAAAAAAAAAAGGGGGGGGGGGGCAATTCTTGCGGTAGTTTTGGGAAAACAAAACAAAACAAAACCTGAGTCCTGAGAATCTCTCTGAAAATAGCAGTTTTGTGAAGTTTCAAGCTAGAATGGTAGGAAATATTTAGCAAAAAATATTCACATGCCCAGATTCATCTACCTCTTCAGATCCTTGCTGTCTGGACAGGATGTTGCCCGTTCAGCCTTTTCAACACAAAGTCAGGGCCCTGAGCGCACCAATGGACCTTACTGGCCCAGTCTCCAGCTGATCTCCAGCTGCTTTGCAGCTCCACCACAGCCCTGCTCTGCCTCGCCTGGCCTCAGCTGGTCCCCATTCCCACTGCTCTGGCCAGCCATCCCAGGCCATTTCTGACCTGGATACTCATCTGAGGCTTGGCTCACATTCCTGCCCATAAAGATGTAGCAGGTGTTTCGGCACTTAGTGTAGGCTGGTACCTGGTGCTTCCTGACTATCAGCATGCTTTATTTCCCAGTAATTTCCCTAACAACTCATTCTGTCAGCCTCTTCCCTGACGGATGGATAACCTCCAGAGACAAATGTGTCTGCGCTGCAGCTCCTCATCTGTGTCTGGAATAAAGCAATGGACAAGGGGTTAGCAGGGGAGGCAGGTGGGGGGAAAGGAGGACTTGCATACTCATGAAGTTAGGCAGCATGGAGACATGGTGGGAGTATGCTACCCCCCGAGCAATTCTCTGCTTGAACTCCTTTTAGTGGAGTTGCTGGTCAGTGTACGTGTAGGAGCAGGAACTGGTGCATATGAGCAGTCCTTTTTCAACTATTTCTAGATGGAAAATTGCTACAACTCCCCATTTGCTGTTAGCCCCGGGAACAGGCTCTTCAACCAAAGCAGAAAAACAGCCTTGTAGCTAAGTTTAGTTATCTGTGTATCTACACTGGTTAGCAGCCCTGGTAGGCTGGCAGAGAGATGCTTCACATGGCAGAAACTTCGTGTCTTGTTTAGCAAACTGAATGCAGGTCTTACTTTACCTTCTCCATAGTAACTTTACCTTGTCTATAGTAACATTTTTCCCTAGCTAACAGCTTTCTCTTCTTCCAGACTTAAACAGACTTCTAGAGTTATGCTTCTACAGCTAACTGACAGATAGTCTTTAACTTTAGTTCTTTCAAAAACCTTTCAATGGCAAAAATGTGCCCATTTAATTTAAGCTTTTTCATTCATGTGTATTATTATTATTTCCTTTTATTTTTTAATCCTTTTTTTTTTTTTTTCATTCTCACTCTGATCTTGCCAGAGCACTAATCATCATAGTACAGGCACCAGGCTGTAGCTCTTTAGGAAGATATGGCTGGCGACCTTTGGAGTTATAGCTAGGCTTAGAAATGTGAATATAGAATGATGCAGCAAATTGGAGACTCTGTGGCTGCTTGAACAATAATGGTGTAGGTTGTAGAAAAGTCTGTTGTCTGCCACTTTGATCAGTTGTGGCTCAGCACAAAAGAAACCCAACTCCTCATGGGTATGTGTAGCTAAGGAAAACCTGGCCGAGCAGTTTAACTCAAGTAATCTTTCCTTCTCTCTTTTATCCTAGTTTCTTATTTATTTTCTGACAGGCATCAGCACTTCTGGGAAAACATTCCGTGTATGCAATAAAAATAAGATTACTTTTGTGTAGCTTTTGATTGCCAATGTTTTTCTAGCTTTCAAAGAGCCCTACTTCGATACCCTTTACAGAGAGGAGTGTGTTATTGTTAAGCACTTTAGTTAAACTCCATAATTTGTAGTATGTTTAATGTTGTCCTTTGCTAAAGGAAATAAAATGAGTGCAGGTTTTTAAACCACATTTGTTAGTTACCAGTAAAACCTACGAAGAACGAAAGCCACAGGAAAGAGGTGGCATCAGAATTACTCAGATATAGCTTTTTAACATATGGAGAAATACATAGATGATGTGATTTCTGTTTCTAAAAAAATCCTAAGAAAGCAAGAAACACAACTCTGGAATATTTTGTGCAAGTAGTACTTCACATTAATAAATAAATAAATAAATAAAATTACTTCAATCAGCAATTTAGTTTTATAATACAGGTTTAGATATCAAAAAGTGATAATATGCGCAATTGTTTTCATATGTCCATTCTTTAATGGAAAGAATAGAACCTGTTTCCAATAATAAAGTGCAGTCATGTCACTGGTTTATTAGTGACCACTCACATAACTGACAACGAATGCTACCATTTAAATTATCATGTGGTTATGTGATCCACAGAAAGTTCTCAGTATGAAATAATCTATGATGCTGTAACAAGACCATGATTAATCTAGGTCAGCTCCCTTAGCTAAATGAAAAAGTGTTTTTGTTTAGATGAGAATACTTCTTAAATAACAGCAACAACAACGATGACGACAACAACAACAATAATAATAAAGCATGAATCCATTAAATATAAATATGCGTAGGAATATAGAGGCATAGATCTTTGCACATCAGCCATGCTTCTGCTGCTAAAATCTTCACAACAGTTAAACAGACTTAAGGGGGAGAATGAGGCATTGCAAGATATGGTCCATTGTTCTGAGGTAGGAAGAGGCATAAGATTATAATTTCAAGGAATTTTTTCAAAGATCCATCAGGAAACACCAATTTATTGAGACTGATACTGTTCTTGTGAATCAATTAATTATGATGCTTTCTCAGAATTCCAGTCACCAGTATGAATTGGTTTGTATTGGCTCTAATCCATGACACTATTCTAACATAGAATAAGCAGTAACTCAGTATTTAGATTATTTTTCTGATACAGGGAAGCCATTTTTTTCACAACATTGCTTATCTCTGAAGAAATCTTAAACCTGTGTGTCTCTGGATATAAATCTAATTCTGTAATAAATAAACTCACAGCTAAATTAAGTCAAACATTTTAATTACATTCTCATGAGAATTGTATGTGATTGCTTTTATAATTACCCATATATTGTACAGTCCATTCACTTGCTGAATACAAGTTTCAGAATAATTTCCCATGCTTCAGCAAAGTTCACTGAAAATACAGAGTTAGCTGTGAGTGACCCAGGAGATTAATGATGATCTGCCTGTTCTGTTTGTCCTCTTCAGTCCTCACGGAAGTCCCTGGCACTTTAGTGTATTAATATTTACCGAATGGAAAAGTCTCTTCCATTAACAATCTCTTAAGGAAAATGTGCAGATACTAATTGGAAATTAAAACTATTTTTGATCTTATTATTACTGGATCAACAGACTAAGTTTGCAAGTACTTCAGAATTGAGCTATGAGTTTTATATTTGTTATGAAAAAGTTGTATTCCTTGGCATCTTCAGGAAGTTATTCATAACACTTGGTCCTCTTAACTGTGCCAAGGAAATGGACTTAACTTTCAGAATGTTGTCTGTAAGAAAAATTGAAACTCTGCTGAGTTTTACATGTACAAAAGGCTTTTTTTCAAAGTGCTGCATCTATTAGTCATCCAACTGCCAGTGAAAAACAGATTAACATGACATTAGGAATACAAAACTGGCTAGCTATAATAAAACTGGAGACAATGAAACACACATCCATCAATTCCTCAGTAATACTGTTATGATTAATAATGTCAACAATGAACAAACTATTTCATAGAGAATGTTTCCTAACAAGGTTGTCTCAGTATATATCTGAGTTCAGAGTGGAATTCTCACTAAGGCGTTTTTCCAGTTCCAGTTCTAAAGAATCTGTCATTTGTGGCTGTGTTATGCTACAGTGTAGCCCACAAAATATGCAAAGAACTTCACCCTGGATGGAAAAAAACAATCATTCAGTCAATAAAAGTTTTGATACTGCCTGGTCAGTTTGTGACCTACTAAAATGACCAGAGTTTTAATACAGACTCTTGCAGCATGAAGGTACTCAGCATCAATAGTAATGTTTCAACCATGCTGTTGTAACGTCAGCTATGATTTCCTGCTGCAGCAAAAAAATGATGGCATCTTTAAGGAAATTAATAACTTAAATAATTGTTAAGGAATGCCCCCCCCAAAAAAACTTTTTAAACTACATGGAATTTATCATAATGGCTAGTCTTTTTCCTCAATGAAAGCCCGTGCTCTGATGTATAAATTAGTCCCCTGTCAAGCTGTAAAATCTATATGTAATGAGAAAAATCCTAAGTTCTGCCCAGTAAGTACCATTTAGACATTTGCCCCTTACTTTACAAAACTACAAACTTCATGATACCTGTTTTTCTCCCATTTCTTAATTGCATTTTAGTATTGTAAGGAATACTTTTTCTCATACATTCTTGCTTCATTAAGTAAATGTAAAGCGGTTACTTCTTTGTTTCCCCAGAATTAGCACATTTGTCGTGGCATTTTGTTTAGACAGTTTAACACTCTGACATAAATAAATGGAGGAGAAAGAAAAAAAAAAAAGGCAAAAAATTGCTCTTTTTGTCTTCTCACACCATGCAAGCAGAGTGGAGCTTATTGTTATCTGATTTCTTTCTGGTGTTCATTACATTTTAAGCTTTTTTTTTTCTTTTTTTTTTTTTTCTTTCCCCAGTATTTTTTCCTCAGTATTCCAAACTCAGTTCAAACAACATTTCTCTGTGCAGATAAATCTGGAAAGTGCCTGGATTGAACAGCAGAGTGGGTGGACTTGTACTACTGAAAATCATTGCCTGAACTGATCCTGTCATTTCAGTCTGCTTCATGATTAAATTCAGGATGAAACCCCTCAAACACAGGCAAGTTGTGGAGGAAAAAAAGTCTAGAGGAAAGTGTCCATGGTATTTAAAGACAAATCAGTAGAATATATCTATGAAGTCTGTGTCACAGCCAAGAGTATGGTCAGCTTTTATATCTTTCTGAGATTTTGTGCATTTTGTGAACCCAAGACTACTTCTTGCAAGATATATATGACTAATATTTGTTTATGACAATCTGTTTGTCATACATATGTGTATATGAAGGGGCACTAGGTATATGTTTCAAAGGACAAGTATATTGTATTTAAAAATAAGAAATAAAAGAAAGCAATCCTGGATATAGGGAATCTCACTTCTAGTTGACTATTGTAATCCCTAGGCTACAGAGTTAGGGACCCTCTTCAACTTTTTCTCTCAGCATCCTGAATTTTGAATCATATACAGTTTTGTAGAAAGAAAGCTTAACCGAGAGCAGTGGAGAACAGTATCCTAAGTAGGCAATGCATTATTTTTTAGAACACCCCTCAAGGAAGCAAGGGATCTAACTTTCAGACTGTGGCTGGAACTGAGTCTTGAAATTTTCAGATCATGACATTGTTGTAGACAAGAGAATGGCTCTGCTTGCTTTGTCCTAAATAAAATGATTAGAAGCGGGTTTGTTTATCCAAAAGAAAGACTTAGCTGCTCTATATCAGAGGTTGTACACTCTAAGGAACAAAAAAAGTTTCCTCCATGCACTTATGGCACCTAAGACATGGCGGCTAACACTCCCATGTGTCCTGGGTACAGGCTGTTTCCTGCTGAGATTCTTAGCTATACCAAACATATGTATCACATCCTCTGATTTAAGGAAAAACACATCTATGGCAGCCAGATTCAGAGTATCACTTCATGACCTTTATGTTTGGGTAATGTAGTGCCTACAGTTTTAAATGAATCCAGTTCTGATGACTTTGTATAGGCCCTTTCTGTTGCACATTTCTGTTATACGATCCTGAGCACAAATAGTAAAACAATTCTTTTGACTATCAAGTCTCTAATTTTCACTCTGCACTTAAGATAAGGGCTCCAGGATTGCAAGAAGAGCCTGAACAGCCAATAGGAGGACCCATAGTCATTACTACTACTATTATGACATACCAGCTGTGTTCAACAACACGCCTTATAAAACTCAACACAATCTTTTGTTAACATCGTGCTGTAACTGTTCAGTTAGTTGTCAGAGAACATTTTAATACCTAACTTCGGCCTGTCTTTCCTCAAAATGTTCATTTATGATTCTTGGACATGTGACTGTACTTGATGCTGTCACTTCCTTATCAGCACAAGGTGTGGCCATATGTAACTTTAGATCTGGCACAAGTTGTGAATCTTAGAGCAAGACTGGACTCTTGGTTTTGGACTGTGACTACAGAAAAGATGCACACTTGGAGGGAGTTCACACTTTTCAGTACATGAAGCCCACATATCAGAACTCTTTTTCTGCTTCTTCAAAGTTCAGTATTTTCTGCATCAATCCACTTGATATCACATGATTTTCTGTAATGTAATTAGTGGATCAGGAAACAATGTAGATGATATTTCTGCCAAAAAAATCTACAGATTCAGACTGAAGCAATCTGGTATAAACAACACCTAGCATTAGTCATTTCAGTCTCATTAGTTTCATGTAGCTTTATATAACATACAGATGGGGCTGACCTACAAAACTTGGATTTCAGAGTCTTCAAAATTTGGAAGACTGAATCCTTTTTTCTTTTTTCTTTTTTTTTTTTTTTTTTCCTTTAGCTCATGATATCAGTAGCCAACATTGAGAAATAGAACTGTTCCAAAGTTCAGTTTTGACAGAAAATGTCTTCAGTCCTTATAATTATTTATTACTGTTGTTTTAAGCCACATTTACTTCTTGCATTGTTCTCTGTTTACTGAGAGCTCATTCTTACAGGTCTCAGTAGGAAAATACCATTCATGAATAGTTATGGACAGAAAGCACTACAGTGAGGCTATAAGGGGTAAAGAAAAGAAACCAGTCATGACCACAGTTAACTTTCCATACATTTTACTTTTAGTGTAAATTCAGAGAGATATTGTAACCTTAAGCCCTTCTATACACATGTAAGTTGGGGGACTTTTTGTTTTTTTGGAGGGGGGGTCTGTTGACTGCCAGTTAAATTCTGTGACAGAGATAATTCAGGAGATATCATGCCCAAATATGAAAAATATACTCAAGAAATCATGTACATTGAAAACAGAGTTTTAATTAGTTTTTTTTTGTGTGTGTGTGAAAGTAAGTATATATCTCTATATTTTTTAACTTTAAGAGCAATGTGCAGTTTGCAATTTTATATGGTGCTCAATTTGTTGCTCAATTGCTGGGTATATTTTCTCCTCGTTTTCAATTTTGTTAGATCTTAAACAGTTCTCAGAATGCAGTAAGTATGTAGTAGAGAAGTACATCTTGAAGCCGAAGACAGAACAGATTTAGCAATGCAGAATGAGAAAAATTTTCTAACTCTGTAAGAAAACTACTGTAATTGCTCAGTAGGGAAAAGTAGTTCCTTATATCATTCTATAAAGAGTTCTAAAATGCAGCTGTCATAAAACTACATTGTATATTCTTCAGAAACATATATGTTTTTTTACTCTAGAACAAAGGTAGCAGGTGACAAATACTCAAAGCATCAGCCACAAATGGTCTTATGTGGATCAAATGGGAAACTTTCTTAAATGTTACAAACTGCCAGAAGAACCTAAGGCAAAGCAATAATTTGCATTCCCAAATCTGGATGTCTTCGAGACCTACCTCCAAATTTGAGTCATTTCATCTTGAATATTCTGTAAATATCTTCAAAAACCTTTTAGATGCTTCTTAATCCCTGATGAAGTGTGTTACTTGCTGATGAGGAAGAAGACTGGCATGGCTGAGCAGGGAACTTTTGCTGACTATCTGGGAGTGTCTCAGGGGTCAGTGCTGGGGCCCACACTCTTTAATATCTGTATTGATGATTTGGATGAGGGAATTGAGTGCACCCTCAGTAAATTTGCAGATGACATCAAGCTGGGGGGAAGTGTCGATCTACTGGAGGGTCTGAAGGCCCTGCAGAGGGACCTGGACATGTTGGATCAGTGGGCAGAGGTCAATGGGTGGAAGTTCAACATGGCCAAGTGCCGTGGAGGAGCAGGTCTCTAACTGTTTCCACCTGAACTGTGGGGGGTTTCTTCTGCTCCTCGTCCCAGACTTCCAGGTTCTGAGTCTGAGTACCTTGAGGATAAGTGGTCTGACTAGTAAAGACAGATACAAAGAAGGCATTAAGAACCTCAACCTTTTCCTTATCCTCAGTAGTCATGTTCCCCCTGCATCCAGTAAAGGATGGAGATCTTCTTGGCCCTCCTCTTGACGTTAATATATTTATAAAAACTTTTTTTGTTATCCTTAACCATAGTGGCCAGGTTGAGCTCATACTGGGTTTGGCCTTCCTGACTTTTTTCTCTGTGTATGCTGCCAGCTTCCTTGTACTCTCCCTGAGTTGCCTGACCCTTCTTCCACCAGACATAAACTCTCTTCTTCTCCCAGGCACTCAGCAGAAATTCTCTGTTCAGCCATGCCAGTCTTCTTCCCTGACGGCTCATCTTATGGCACAAGGAGACAGCCTTCTCCTGTGCCTTTAAGACTTCTTTCCTGAGGAGCACCCAGCCTTCCTGGACTCCTCTGCCCTTAAGGAATGACTTCCAAGTGACCCTACCTACCAGTGTCCTGAACAGCTCAAAGCCTGCCCTCTGGATGTCCAAGGTAACAGTTTTACTGACCCCCCTCCTGACTCCCCCAAGTATAGAGAACTCTACCATTTTGTGGTTACTCTGCCCAAGACAACTCCCTACCACCACATCTTCCACCAGTCCTTCTCTGTTCGTGAACAGCAGGTCTAATGGGGAATCCCCTCTGGTAGGCTCACTAACCAGCTAAGTCAGGGAGCTGTCCTCAACACACTCCAGGAACCTCCTAGGCTGCTTCGTCAGGGCTGTATTGTATTTCCAGCATATGGCCAGGAAGTTGAAGTCCCCCATGAGAACAAGCACTGGTGATTGAGCGACTTCTGCCAGCTGTTATAAAATGCCTTATCCGTCTCTTCATCCTGGTTTGGTGGTCTATAACAGACCCCCACCAGGATGTCTGTCTTGTTGGCCAAAGCTTTAGCCTGAAGAACAGAAGACTGAGAGGAGATCTCATTGATGTATATAAGTGTCTGAAGGGAAGTTGTCAAACAGATGGGGCCTGACTCTTATCAGTGGTGCCCAGTGACAGGTGATCCTGTTTGACATATGATCTCCAGAGGTCTCCCTCCCCATTTATTTATTTTGAAGTTGGTGTAGACTTACTTTGGACACAATAGCTTGTCTGCTAGTTCAATGAAGAATTCTTCTATGTATACTGTAAGACTTGAACATTATTTTATGATATCCATATTATGTGAAGGATGGCTGTTTTGCTGAGTGTAATGGTCACCAAAACTATATCCTGTAACACAGCCTTACAGATGCTATTAAAGCAAAAGACTAAACTTTTGCTGAGACTGTGGAAATTCTACAAAATTACCTATCCCCAAAGCCACTTGTGATTGCAAAGCATTTCTGCTTTTATAGATAGAATCAAGAAAATGAAACATTTGCTGAATATATGACTGGATTAAAGCAATTAAATAAGCATTGCCAGTTTGGAGGGAGTTTAAATGATGCATTAAGAGAATGGTTAGTGAATGTTATGCAAACTAATGCAATCCAAAGACAATCTTGATGGAAGCAGATTTGACCCCGAAATGTGTAGCAGCTATTATTATTTCAAAGGTGCCAGAGAGTTACAGTACTTCATGAAGCTTATACAACAAATAAATTAGATACTCTTGGAAAGCACAGTATAGAGAACTGAAAGATTAGGTGCTTCCAGTGAAAAAACAGTCTCCTAGTACTAATCATTGGCCGTTCAAGGACAAATTCTGAAGGAACTGCAAGTAAGAGACACATTCAGAAAATGTCTGGGTCACTGCAAAAAGTAAATCCACTCTCACATAAGGGCAGTGGCATAAAGAACATCTGACTTGTCATCTTACGAATAACCAGTATGAGATGGCAGGGGATACTGTAAAATCTCTCTACCCAGTTAATTTAAAAAATAGAGGAATAATGCTTAAAATGGAATCTGAGAAGGATTCTGTTGTACTTGTTGTTTAATAGCAGAACTGTCAAAGCCTTATTTAGGAAAGTAAAATTAAATAAATACATAAACCTAACCCTTCTAAGAATGTGTACAGGGGAAATTCTTAGTCTTCTGTGTGTTATTCTGCAGAGGTAAGTGAAAACTGTAAACACCATATGCTAATCCTCTGTTCTGTAATACACTGGCCATGCATTTCTCCATTAAGAATGGATGAAAGAAATTCAGCTGGAGTAGGCAAGTGTAAAGTATACATGCTCCAAAAATAATTATGAACTCTTGCCCAAAGCAAAAATTAACTGAACTTTTAAACAGCTGATATCTTTATCAGATGGCACCCGGAAGCTTAAAATATATTAATCCAAAATAATTTAATTGCTCTCTCTTCAAGCACAATTATGTTTGTCCAATACCTTTGTTTGCAGAACATCCAAATACAGAAGGAAAACTTCACCACTTCAAGACCTGATAACCTTTTGCCAAAGGTTAACTGGAGTACAGGGTACCTTCAGTACCAGCAGTAATGAAAAAGAAAAAGGCTGTCAGGATATGTGGTGATTTGCATTCTGTTAATCGAGGACTGCATGGTGTGCTTTGCCAAACTAGATGATATTTTTCTCATTAGTGAGTAACAAGCATTTCTGAAGGATGATACTGATTTAAGCCTATTGGCAAATGGATACTGGAGACCGTGACAAGCAACCCCTCATAGCTTTTTCAGCCTAGTAGGCTGGTGTTTAGAATGACACATCTGCTTGCCCTTTGGCATAAACAACGGCTTCTGGTTTTCATGACATATCTGTTGCTCAATGTTATTTGGACACTATATGCACATGGCAGAGCTAGTCCTGAACTCTTTGCATTTGGGTAAGATGGAGTACAGTTTAATGCAAATGAAGAAATTGTCAGTGCTTCAACTTCATTTGGTAGTTGCACCATAAAAGATCTGGCTTACCAGTTTTAGAAAAACAAGCAAACAAACAAACAAAAAACATAATACATAAAATTAAAACAATCTGTAAAGAATCCTGGTTCTCAAAATAGCTGATTTCATAGAATGCAGCATTGGTTTTGCCTTCAAAAATGTTGGCTACTTATACTCTTCAAAAAGTTGGGTTAACTTACCACTTTGCCTTATGGAATAGCAGTTTCACAGTTGAAAGTCCAATTGCATTTTGATCTCTGATGATCTCTGATTTCTATATAATTTCTGTATTGTCTATATAGATCTCTATATAGTCTCTATAGTGCTCAGGTAAAGAAGTTAAATTGAATCATCCATAAAGCCAGGATGAATTAAGCCACAAAGCCAATGACCACTGGAGGGAAAAAAAAAAATACTTATTTGTTGTTTCTTTTATTATTTTTATTTCTTTATTTTTTTCTCTGGATAGAAGATGAGAAAAAGTAAATAATGCCTTGTCCCTGCCCATGACAGAGAAGGTAGACTGTAAAGGGATCTTTAAATTTCCTTCCAACACAAGCTCTTCTATGATTCTATGATTACATATCTTGTATGTATCACACTGGGCTTCCTACTGGTTCTTTCATTTTCTGCTATGTCTGCACCTACTAGTAAAGGAAAAGTATATTACAGTTATGTGGCATGAATTTTTCCAACTTCAGTGTTACATTTTGGTGACGTTATCATGGGCCAAAATCAAGATTTTAGAGTGAAAATTGATAATCATTCTTATTAATTTTTTATGCTGCTAACTTGGTTTATCATGTAAACTTGTATATTTTAAGTGATGGTAAATATTTACTGATTTATTTTTAAGAAATGTTTATCTAAGTAAGTTTTATTAAACTCAGCCTCAAGTGTTCAAACGTCAAGAGTTGGACTCCGACAGTCTAACTGTGATACCTCTTGGGTTCTTATAGTTTGACTACCTGCATTCATAACATTAGTGTCCACATGATTATGTTTATCTCCACAATAGATAGGCAATTAACAATGAAATTGCCTGAGTCAAGGTTATAGCAAACAGTATTGAAACATTTTGAATTACTACATATCCTTCAACACTGCCAGCACCACCATCCAGACTGTAAAAGAAGTATGCCAACATCCCATTAGTATCAGTTTTCATCTATGAGTACCAACAATATTAATCAAACAATTAGGTGACAATAATGTCACCGTGTCATGAAATCAGTGTTGCTTTTCTGGTGGTCTTATTTGTGATCCTTTATAAACAGGCTTAGAGCTGCTCTTCAATATTTGACATTACTGTCAGAACAATCCAATCTCTTTCCAGCAGGTGTTATTCAGACCTTCCCTGATAAAGCAGAGGTATCATGCATGTGTATGTCCAGATATGTGTGCACATAGGAGGAATGAACTATCTTAGAAAGAAGATAATTAATGAAAAGAGAAGTCTTGTATTCCACAATAAAGCAAAATTTCACAGTACTGCTTGTGTAATGGGATGAAATCCCCAATTTTCAGTCCACTGGAAGAAAAGATGTCAGTGAAATTGTCTGAGACCATCCACAAAGTGTTTAGTGAAAGGACACCTGCCATCGCTACCAGCACTCCAAACTCTCCTTATCCCAAAAACTGAACTTCATCTCAATATATGGTGGCATCATGATACATTTTTTAGCAATCAGTGAAGAAGAGATGAAAAGCTATTGAATTTAGTAACCCCATACCAGGAGGAAATGCTCTTTGAGACACTCTGTTAGGTTTCTTAGCACCTCTCATATTCTCACATATTTAAATCTGCAGGGGAGCAAGACATGACAGCTAAGCCTGGTTTGTGTTTTTTATTTATTTACTTACTTATTTATTTTTCTTAACCATTGTCCAGATTAGGAAATACATGAATAGAAATAGAGATATAAAGTCCATTAGGAAATTAAAGATATCGAATAATTACAATGGATAGATTTTCTAGTACAGCCTGAAACTGGGGGAATTGTGATACTCTTTACTACACTGTGACCACTAACACTGTGTTTCATTAATAAAATAGGACAAATGTAAGTGATGCAGGAGAATCACAGTATTATTGACTGAATAGAAATGACAGATATATTCATGATAGAAAGGCATTGTTGGTTTTGTCCCACCAAACACCCTCCTGTGGTGATGGATCTGATTTTTTCAGCCATTTTTACAAGACTGGTTTTGTCTGCTGACTGATTCTGTCAATCAGTTTGAAACATTTTAGTCCAGATATCTTTTCTTGTTCTTGGGAAACACTTTATTTACATTACTTAAATGTTTCATAACTTTCGCTTGAGAAGCTTCAGTGATGATGATTAGATAAATGAAGTAAGGTATACAAGGCCCTTGCATGTAATATACTACTATGAAACCAGTCACTAATAAAAGAATGACAATGATTTCCAGGGATATATCCTAGAGCCATAATAGCTCTGCATTCCACAGATATTGGGGTTTATGTCAAACCTCCTAAGTCAATAGAAAGAATTTACTCCCACAGGCTTTGAATCAGGACGTGTAGAGAACACCAATAATTTTAGATTCTGTCTTTCCTTATTTAAGTCTCTGAAAGACTATGGACAAAATTTAACTGTACAGCAGGACTGTTTTGGTGGCAGGAAGGGAATGACTACAGAACACCCATCTGACATGTCAGGCCAGGATTCTGGAGAGAGGATTTCACAATGTCAGGGAGCTACAGATTTTTGAATCAACAGCCCTCTCAGTGAGATAGATTTTATTATTGTGATGATATATTGTGATATTACTGAACAACCACTGTCAGTAAGTAACATATCTCACAACACAAGATGTTGTACAAACACACAGCAAATAGAATTTCCTTCCCTGACAGTACTTTATATTTTGTAAATCAAGTGGGACAATAATTGGGCATAGGGATATACTGTTTTGGCTGGGATAGAGTTCATTTTCTTCATAGCAGCTTGTATGATATTTGAGTTTGGGACTGAAACAGTGCTGATAACACACTGATGTCTTAGATATTGATGAGCAGTTCTTACAGAGAGGCAGTCTTCTCTGCTTCTCAGCAAGGAGGCTGGGAGTGCATAAGAAGCTGAGAGGGGACAGCCAGGATAGCTGACCCAAACTGACCAAGGCGATATTCCTTACCAGATGATGTCACGCTGAGCAATAAAAACAGGAGGAAAGAAGGAGGAAGGGGGAATGTTTGGAGTTATGGTATTTGTCTTCCCAGGTAACCGTTAGGTGTGATGAATCCCAGCTTTCCTGGAAATGGCTGAATATCTGCCCTCCAATGGGAAGTAATGAATCAACTCCTAGGTTTGCTTTGTTTACACATACAACTTTGCTTAACTTCGTAAACCACCTCTATCTTGACCAGGAGATTTCTCACATTCACCCTTCTGTTTCTATTCCCCATCCCTCTGTGGGGAGTGAGCGAGCACTGAGTGGGATTCAGCTGCCTGCCAGGGTTAAACTGCAGAGAGGGAACAGAAGAAAATATGACTGTATTGACACTTGATAATACCATGCATATTTCTGGTCTGACTATAGGCAAGTTTTTTGGTGTAATGGCAAGGTACAATTTCTAAGAAAGGACTAGAACTATGCTAGTGAAGTAACTTTGCAGGTCAAAAGCTTTTGCAGAGCTTTTTAACACTATGAGTGGCAACCTCATCAATGCCTGAAGGTGGTTTCATCCAAATTTAACAAATCAGTAAGTGAGACTGGCACCTCCACTTAGAAGTTATGGACAGTAAGTGAACCATTACTTTGGTGAATATGGTAGCTCTGATTATCCACAGTAATTTTGAAACTCAAAGAAAGAGTTCTTAACACATGTTCTTACAACACAGTTATGTCTGTTTTGAGAAGTCTGAATTAAAAATTATTCTCAGTGGCTCCATATACAGAGTTGACTAAATTCAGACTCATATATCAATATTCAAGAAGGTGGACACACAGCAATATCATAAAAAGTAGAATTATTTCACATAGAGTTAACCATGAATAAAAAGCCCTTCCAAGTACTATA
This sequence comes from Anser anser, assembly GCF_964211835.1. NCBI lineage: Eukaryota > Metazoa > Chordata > Aves > Anseriformes > Anatidae > Anser > Anser anser. The sequence continues at coordinate 149,521,721 of NC_139721.1, forward strand.
TGAACAGGCATGCTGTTAGGATGCCAGTTGGCTCCATCATATGGAGATATTGCTGCCTTTAGTGCCTGTTACTCCACAGACTGACACAATAAACTGAAGCTCCAAAAAGCTAAGGGCTTCTTAACTGCTCATTGACACAAAATAGTGGTCTCCAAGTACTCTTTTAGATGTCATTATGCTCTATCATGTCAGTGAGCCATGGATAATAAGAGTGCCTCATGTAAATCACTGGGGGGTGTTCTGCTAGCTTGTTAGGTTCTCATACAAATATAATAACAGATTTATTTTATATCCCTTTTGAGAAATTAAAATTGCTTTGAAAAGTTTTAGATATAGCCAGAAAAGTGAAATGGACTCCTGTGTTTCATTGATGTGTGCATCCTTGTTGTTCTGCTCTCCCTCCCCTCTCCCTCTGATTCCCTTTCTTTCATTTAGGAAAGATTATATTTCACCTTATTTTAACCTCCATTAACATATTACAGATCAGCTCACACGGTTTTTGTTCTTCCTGTCAATATCCAAGTCCCTCCTTGATCTACTTCTGGCTGACCCTGACCAGCAGTTCTGGCACTGCAGAAGTTCAATGAGGAGGTCCAAGTGCCCACGCTGCATTTGCCACTGTTCTGCTGGCTACAAGCCTGTGTGCAATAGCTTTCAACAGAGGGCTGTCCCCCTTGCATGGCTTTTCAACAGAGCACATTTCTCATGTTCAGCAATGATGTGAATGTTTCATTACACACCCTTTCACTCTTGCTCATGGCTTTTGAGATACCCTTCATCTGCAACAGTACATTATTTATCTCTGTAGTTTTGTGTGGAGGGCCTGCTGATGCAAGCTCTCAAATTGTGTTCCACAATAAAAATTGCTGTTATTTTTCTTCTAGTAACATTGGGAATTCTGAATGCCATTATAGAGGTCCGGCAGGAATATTTGCTGCATATGAGAAAGAACATATCAAGTCCTTCAATCTGAGCAGTTACCTGTACTTAACTTTTCTATCACACATTTAGACAGGTACCTGCATTTCCTATGCATTCAGTCTAGTTCATTACTAGTGAAAGTCTTGTATTGTAAAGATTTATATATATATATTTCATGGTTCTTCACTGGATTTGGAACATTAGATTTTGGATCAGTTGTCTGTTTGCACAAAACTTCCTCCATCAGCCCCATAGCAAGAAAAATCTTTACCTGTCCCTGACATATTGGATTGAATTGGGTAAAATTAGCTGACTGTCAGGTTTTTTTTTTTCAGAACTGCATAAATTTGGACGTTTCAAAAATACTTTAATGATTCTTTGTTCTACAAAATTTTGAATGCTTTCCTGGAAGACAGAAAAAATGTGTGGAGTTTGAATATATATGGACGTGCATTCCCAAACAATTCAGGTTTCTGAAAAATAATGACAATAAGAGTTTAAATTTTAAGAAACTGCATGATCAAACAAATTATAGTTTTTACTTTTAATTTTGCAATTTAGTTGGAAATAATTGGCATTGGACCTCTCTAAGACAATGTAAACCAAATTAACTTCTTTTTAAATTTCATTTCTAAGGGAAAGACCTCTTCTCTTTTTCACAGAACTATCAATATATATAACAAATTATATCCTTACTAAGAATAGTCATAATAAGACAAGTTATGTCACTTTATATCCAAAAGACTCTTTTGCCCTCATGATCAGTACAGTCAACAAAGTTATGAGTTTTGATATTGCTACTAGGAAAATTAATCTCCTTTACATTGGTTTCTCTGTGTGTACTTAGATTTATCTGCTAAGAGCAATACTCAATATTGACATCATTCCAGTGTATAAATTGCTGTGATACTGTAGTAACCTGCTTGACTGTCTGGAAATCTTGTTGGTCATGTAGAGTGAAATCAATTTCTGGAAGGAAATTTTGATTCATGACTGGTGTCCAGTGTAAGTCAGGTGTTTGATTTTCTCCAAGAGGCACCTGTGAAAGTGCAATCATAAGCAATGAATTTAATCCTAAACCATCTCTGTAAGTTTGTAAGTTAGTAACACTGAAGTTGTTTATCTTTTAGCATGTTTCAGCCTAGATTATAAGGCACAACTGTCTATATTTTATGCAGCTACAGTTAAATGAGATTCAACCCATATTATTATTTTTTTTTTCTGATTTACTCTAAACCAAGATTTCTCAGAGCTTTTAGATCTGCCTTTTTTTTTTTTCAGTTTTAAGTCAGTGCTTTCTAAAACCACAGCATGATTCCTTGCATATCACCAGACTTTTTTTTTTTTTTTCCATTTGCTTCATCAAACTACCTGTGTGTGTATTAGTTACTCCTTCTGAAGGAAATAGAGCAATCAGAGCAATCAGACCTAGTGAAGTTCAGGAGGTGTCTCCCTGATATCATAGTCCTTACATCCAAATACATAGTTATCAGGTCTACAATTCTTTTGCCCTTTAACTTAAATAAGGGAAATAGGAGCTTCAGTTCCCTAGGTAGGTTCTTCAGAAACAACAGTAAAGAAATGGTCACACATTTGTGTCCATAGCACTTAAGAAGGACCAGAGAATAAAATTTTTTTTTCTTCTACTACATGCTCCCTTTCTTTCCACAGAGATCTGACTCCAGCTTATGGAGAATCCTTTAATTAGAGAAACACTTTTTATTTTATTTTAATGGCTTTATTCTCTTTCCTCTCATGTCCTGTGAAGTAGAGAAAATCTCCTGACCTAATCCAAGAGTCACCTGACTCTAATCTTTGTTAGCTTCCTTTGAGAAGAGTCATAGACATATCCACTAAAATACTCAGGGTTCCAGTTAAATATATCAGTCAAGTATATCAGTCAACTGTTGATGGCACTCCATTCCTTTATCATGGCTCTTTAGACAGAGTCAGCCCATAGCATGATTTATTTGGTGGCATGATTAGATGGTAAGGATTAGTGTCCTACTTTTAGCATATTTCTTTCCTTTAAAATAGGTGAAGTAAAATTGATATTTTTAAAATGGCTTGGAAGCATTCTTTCTGTGTGAATTCATGTGAGTTTGGTAAAATGTGAGTTCAGGAAAAATAAGTCAGAGGTCTTTACCAAATCAATAATCCTACTTGCTCTAATTTTTAGGCATCATTCATTTGTTGTGCATCAATTGTAATGAGTAATCCCTTTTTCTGTATGTGTATTTTATAGTAATATCTTTAAAGCAAAATAACAAAAGATAAAACTCTCAGCACCTGGTTTTATTACTCCTCTCTCTTCCTCAAATGATGATCTGCTTCATCAGATCATTGTTTGGTGTAAATCTATGATATTTCTCTGCATGGAGTGAGTGGAACTATGGAAATGCTAGGTTAGGATCTGCCTCCATAGTTTCACAGTCTGATCTCAGCAAAACCAATGTTGTCTCATAAATGTAAAAACATCCATGATTAGAAAATTCTTTTGTTCCTCGTTAGACATTTAGTTTATGGGCTAAATGAAAATATTAATGAGAAAAATAATCTTCAGCTTGGTTCAGTCCCATGTATTCAATTCTCAGCTTGTCAAAAAAGGTGAGGGGGCTGCATTTTAATGAAGAATTAAATTGATTTTTAAGTCCTTAGTTAGTTGAAGACTTCCCTGTTATTCACCAAAGCATCGTTAATGCTACTGGAGCTGTATAAGCTTCTAAAGGCCGATAGAAATATCCAGGGCTGGCAGCATGCTATTTTTGTTGGAGCTTTATAAGGTAACTGGAACCAATAGCTTGTCAAAAGTGTAACTGCATGATGAAGAGTTTTGATGCTGCCTTCTTTCCAGATTAAATGGTCATTAGTAAAACACTGGCCTTTTTTCCCCTTTCACCTTAATAATGTCATTGCTTTAGTGGTCATCAGTCCTTTTGAGACAGTGACTCCAGACTGAGCTCCTTGGGGATAATCCCAGCTGTGAGATGTAAATCACAACAATAATCATCACTCCATGTTCAAGTGGAGATCTTGATGAAGGTGTGCTAATTCCAGGGGAGGGTGAGTTTGGTATTGCTGAAGCAGTGGCAAATCCCATAGATGCAAAATTTATTGTGCCCTGGGTCATTTTGTGCACAGTGATCATTAAATAATTTTGGCTTGTGTCAGTGAACCATAGGGACTTTTTTTTTTTTTTTTTAATACCTAGAATGTGTTTTCTCTAAAGGAAATTACAGAATAAAAAACTTATGTGTTCTCCTCCTTTTCTTAACCTAAAAAGAAAAAAAGAGGAATTCCAGTCTGCTCTTGAAAGCATAATAAGCAATAACCTGTGAACAGGGAAATTAATTTTCAGCTTTCAGCTGTCAGAATCACAGTCCTTTCTACAGAAAAAAAAAAAAAAGATTTATTGAAAAAAAATAATTTGCATGTAGATATGCTCTGAGCTTAAGCTTAAGATCTGCAGAATCAGAGAAATGTGGAGGCTGGAAGGTGTCTATGTAAGAGTGTTCAGTTCAACCCTCTGCTCAGAGCATGGTCAACAACAGCAGCTTTTTTTTTTGCCTTGTTTTGTTTTGTTGTTTGTTTGTTTGTTTTTCACAGCTTTTAACCCTCCTGTACACCCAGGACCACAAAAAGTCTAAAATGTGCTGACTTACACGCAGTTTAGCTAACTGAAAAATATTACTGCAAGAATGTCTCATTACAACAAAGGTTCCCTACTTTTGCATTTTTCTGTCTGTGCCTATTGGAAACTTAAGAAAAGAGTGAATTTTATTTGTTAGTTATTTTATGAAGTGAGATCACTCTAAAGAACAATGTCTTGCATATATTGCAAGCAAGTTAGCTGTAAATAGTATTTGATATTATCAAGTTTTCTCTTTTGTTAGTACGTGTGGCAGTATAATGTTATCAAAGTGTCTATAAAAATGATTGTTGATGTAGCTACAAAAAGGAAAGTACACTATTAAATTTTGTGTAGCTACATAGCTGTTCAGGAAAATAAACCAGACTTTCCTGGAACACAAATAACTTATTGAATGAAATATTTAACTGTATGGGAGAATCTCTATACAAGGAAAAAAAAAAAAAAAAAAGCAGAGTCTGGGAAAGACATGATAAGACTCTTAAATCCACAAAAGCATAAATGCCAAAAGGCATCATTCTTTCAAATCAGAGAATTCATCATCCTGCCAAAAAGCCAAAACCTAAAACAGATGAGAACTGGGAGCCTTCCCCTTTGCAGGCTGAGGAGCCAGTGTGCAGCCCTGAAAGCACCATGCAGCCACAAGACGTGGACACAGCCTCCCAGTTCCTCATGTGAATGCTGGTCTCACCCACCAAGTAATTACTGACTTATGGCAATAAAGTTCCTCACACATTTTCATGCATACCTCATGGATCAATATATTATAGCGAGGTTTGTGTAGACTTGCACCTGTCTTGATGGTCAGGAGTAGATTGTGATGAACAAGAAGGTGAAGCTTCTCTTGTCTACTAACATAAGAGCTTTACAGCATGACTCTGCTAGTGTTAATAAGGCTTTGCAAGGGATGGGACTCAGAGCAAGGGCACATCCATACGCTAAAATGTTCACAAGCTTCTGTTTTACAGACAGGCAAAGTGAAGGTGCAGTTAATTTGCAAATTAATCTGCAACCAAACAGGCAGGACATGTTTCCAGGAATGTAGTGTGTAAAGTTACCCCAACACACCTTTTGTTTAGAAGAGAGATTTCTGGTTTTGTCTAGGGGAATTCAGCTTGCTTCCAGAACCAAAAACTCTGGTAAGAGGATGAAGGGCGTAGTTGCCCAGGGTGTAACAGTAAGTGTCAGAAGGAGAAAGAACAGTACCCTTCTGCCTGTCCCTGGGTGAAATGGAGTGAGATCCATACCCCTAGCAGAAGTTCTTGAGCTGACGGCGTGCTCCTATGTTGTACCTTAGTTGTTTAAAACTCTGACCATCAGTTAATGAAGAAACTGCCTCACACAGACTAGGTACTCTTTGGAAAGATAGAAGCCCCTTTTCTGAATGGATAACATAGTGCTTATCAACAATTATACTTCTGCAGTGGGGATGGTACAATCATCAATACTTCTTTGTTGAGTGATATCCACAATTCATATAGAACATGTATTCTCAGAAAATCAAATATTTAGGTGATGTAGATTAGTGTAGCCATTTTGAAGTTGATGGATCTAGGCTAATCTAGGCAGCGGAAAATGGTAACAAGAACAGAAGAATAAAATGTGGCTATTGATAAAATTTAACATTATTATCATTTTTTATTAGAAAACCAGACCAAAATTAGACAATAGCTTTTGTTTCCTTAAAAAAAAAAAAAAAAAAGAAAAAGAAAAAAAGAAAAAAGAAGCTTTTACTTTCCACAGGTATAAAATTCCATAGGTAAATATAATTATTATGGATATAAAGCTTTTTTTCTTTTCCTTTTTTTTTTTTTTAATCTGTCAGCCGATGGCACTATAAAAGATTAAATTGCCTAGTAATATATCCCAGTAATATTGAGTATTCTAGCTGTTGATTTTTTTCTCAGCCTAAAGAATTGTATTTTGAAAAATCAAGTGAAAAGTAAGGCATTTTCTCTGTAATTTGTAATAAATCTATAAACCATCTGTATGTATGTAGCCTTCTATGAATTGTTATTAATTTTCATCTCTTGATTTTAAACAGTGCTATTTATTGTTTATTTATTTATATTTTTTTTATTTAGAATGTATGAATGATACGGCCAATCATTGTGGAAAAAATGTGGATAATATGAAAATTTTAAGAAAACTTGATTTTCAAATGTTTTTTTTCTCCCTGATAGTTAACCACGTATCATTATATTTGTAAAATACTGTTGAAATGTTTGGGAAATCTAAGCCTTCAATAAAGAAAAAATAATGTAGTTAGATACATTGATTTATGCTAAGAACAGTTTGTTTCCTCTGTCAGTATGTATAGGAGTTCTCCAAAAGTTTTACTGAATTGATTTTTTTATTTCTTTATGAAAGGTTTGTCACTGTAACATAATCCAAAACTTCTATACCAGGAAAATCCACGTTTTCTTAATCCAATCAGTGTAAAGCAATATGCATAATTGATAGTTTTTCAGCTTGTTTACAGCAGTCATAGAATCATAGAATCATTCAGGTTGGAAAAGATCTCTAAGATCATCTAGTCCAATGTTTAACCTAGTACTAAACTCCACCACTAAACCATGCTACTAAACTCAAAATCATTCAATCAGGTTGGTTCGGGATTGAGTTAGGTACTGATGGTGTTTTTTTCAACATTAAAACCATCCCTTTAGAAAACAGTTTGTCAATTGTGTCTGTTTTTTTTTGCCCATGGGAATTTTCAAGGGAATGAGTTTGGTTGCAGGGATTCCCTCTCTGCACATACAAATTCATCTCCAGTACAAAACAGTGATTTTTTTTATTTTTTATTTTTTTACTGGAAGTTAAAATACTGTTAAAAAAACACAGACATGTTTGAATCCTACTTGTATTATGAGTTCTATCTAAGGAAGAAATACTTCAGGATTATTATTTTATATATATATATACACACACACACGTATTTAATTGGAGATATTTTATCAAGCTAAGAAAACTCTGCTTGATCTTACTTCTGATATTGGAAGTGAACTCATGAAGGAATTGTCCTGCTAGGAGACTGAAATTTCATAAGTCACTGTCTAAGCATTGATGCAGAGGTTGAGGCTGAAATTAAAACTGTTCCTGAAGACAGATTGACATTCAGGGCCAAGTTTATACCATCTCTTACAATTGATGGGAAAATTTAAGTGGATGGGCTCAGCTGGACGACTTGAAAAATTATTTCATATCCTGAGCTCAAATGATTAATAAATATTTGATTCTTTGCAATAAATCACAGCCTTATCAAGCAAAAAAGTACAACAATTTCTCTAATCTAAGACTGCATCAATAACAAATTTTATATATATATTGAAGAAAAAGTGAATACAAAAAGATGTAAATGTTAGGCATATCACTGAGTCTTTGAAGTGATAGGATAGAGTCATCTCAGTTGCCATGCCCATAGGATATATTTAAAAAATAATAATGTTACATATCCTGATTCTTCATGCAACATGACATATGCCTTGTCCTAGAGTAAGACTTACGAAGATAACAGGGAAAAAGCTTATGATTATCCAATACAAAATGCACATTCCCATAATCAGATTTTATGCATAGAGCTTAATGATTGTTTTTGTATCAGGAATTTCAATTTCATGAGATTACAGGAATTTTTAAGAAGAGCATGGAGGTACATGGAGACATTTATTTTTAACTTATGGTAGTTGATTTTGATTCACATGATTTCCTATGACTGACTCTCCCTCTGAATAAATGGGAAAATGATCATTTTAACATGAGAGAGGCACAGGATTGAATTCAGAACAGAGTCAAGTCCTGCTCTGCAAAGACCTGTAAAGATTCCACTGATTTCATTAGGCCGAATATAATAAAACTCCTTTAGAAGTATGCTGTATTTGTGGACCTGAAGCCAACATTATTATCAGAAAACTACTGCTTTATTCTCTGTACAAGTCCTTTATAAGATATATCTCTACTGTAACCTCTCTGAAAAAAAAAAAAAAAAAAAAAAGCAGTCTTCTAGAACAAAGAACACTTTTATCAAAAGGAGGAGGAATGTGCCTTAGGGAAAGACATCAACATTTATGCAGCATGTTGCAACCTTGAAGAAAACACCATTCTGAACAATATCATGGACAGTGAGACAGAATTTCAGTTTTGCTCCTTGCTCTGTTCTTGTTCTGGTAGACTAAATAATCCCCTTGCACGCACCCAGAGCTTTCTGCTGATGGTTGGTCATCTGCATGTATTGTGCCCTGTTTTGTGCAACCACTAAATTTTGCGCCACACAGGACCTGCAGTACACAGCTTCATTCTTTGTCCATGCCATGAAGCAGCCCTGAAGTGACTGATGTGAGGTCAAGGGAGTGTCCTCTATGGCACATTGTGTCTGCACATCAACACAGTGACCCCAGGGGAAACTTTTACAAGCTTTATAATTCAGAGCAATAGCCACAGTCTTACGTGGATCTCCCTTCTTGCTTCTGAATGACTTTTTTTTGCACTTTAGCATTATATCAATCTTTTGCCAAAAATTGCTCTCTGATTATGAATATAAACAACCATTTCTTTTTATTATTATTACTATCATTTCTGATGACTATTCGTATAACTATTACAGCTTAGTCAAGGGAAAAAAAAAAATCGACTCAAGAAAACTTCATGCAAAGTTATCAGTTTATGTTCTGCATGCATGTGCATGTATGTGCATTGTGCATTCTTCTTCTCCAGAAGAGCTTTGGTTTGATCTCTGTCATCCTTGATATGTAGCTGATGGCTGATTATACTCTTTATTTGTTTTGTTTTGTTTTGTTTGTTTTAATAAAAATGGTTACATCAGCTCTTAGCAAACTAAATTAATCTTAACAATTGTGCTGATGGTCTGCAGAAGACAACAACATATCCTGGAATCTGAGCCCTTTGTTTGGAATTTGAGTTTCGGTTTCAGTAAACCTTTCCAGATTCCTTGCCCCTTACATAACATGGTAAATCCTGTCATTTGTTTTCTGATAGCATCTACTTGTAAGGCTGGAATGAACAGTGCAAACATTCCTGAAATCTCTTCTGTTTGTTGTAACACTGGACTTGCAAGAAATCGCAACTGTATACCTGAAAAAGAATACAGTGCTTTGAATGTTTGTAATATATCACTGTAGCCACAAGAAACAGACCGTACCAGCTGAGCTGGAGAGAAAATAGGGAAAACTTTTGTTCATTTTTAATAAATCTCAAAGTTCTATACATTTTGATCTCTTTTTTCTTTAAGTAAACCTGTCCCAACATCCCCATGACATTCTGTTTTGAACTGTTACTTAAGTTTTCCCTGCTATGTCACTAACGATCATCTAGAAAATCTGATTTACATGTTGAAACTCCATAACTTCTCTGGAAAATGATGATAGGCAGCAGGCAAATATGAGAGCTAGTGGATAAATATCCTGAAAGCACACAGATGCGTTAGTGTAGCAAGGTAGCTCAGGTTAGTTAGCTTGCTTCAGTGCAGAATTGATTTTTTATTTTTCTAGGAATGTGTGCCTTTCTGTTGAAAAAAAATAATATATCAATAAAAGCAAGCAAAAAGACAACAAACAAACAAACGAACAAAAAAAAAACAATAAAAAGAAAAAAATCCAAAGAAAAACAAATAAAATTGGCATACATATAGTTATCACGCTAATGAAAAACAGATTTAGTCTGCACATGCGTTACATCCATACTGTGGCAGGGACATTAGTAGAGCTAACTGTCAACAATCAGTCATGGAATCATAGAATCATAGAATTATAGAATCACAGAATAGCTTGGTTTGGAAGGGACTTTAAGACCATCTAATTCTAAACCACCTACCATGGGCAACCTGTTCCAGTGCCTCACCACCCTGTGAGCAAAAAATTTCTTCCAAACATCTAAACTAAATCTCCCCTCTTTTAGTTTAAAATCATTCCTCCTTGTCCTATCACTATCTGCCAATGTCAAAAGTTGTTCTCCGTCTTTTTTATAAGCCTCTTTTAAGTACTGAAAGGACACAATAAGGTCTCCCCAGAGCCTTCTTTTCTCCAGGCTGAATATCCCCAGCTCTCTCAGCCTTTCTTCACGTGAGAGGTGCTCCAGCCCTTTGATCATCTTCATGGCCCTCCTCCGCACCCCCTCCAACAGGTCCATGTCCTTCTTGTGCTGAGGGCCCCACACTTGGATGCAGTACTCCTAGTGGGGCCTAAAGAGGGCAGAGCAGAGGGGGAAACACGTAATATGACATGGAACACATGCACTGAACAGGTGTCCATGTAAATGTACACATCTGAGTATATGTATGCTGATCTTCTCAGACTGGGAATAGGTCAGTTTAACTTACTGATTTGCAGTGAAGAAAGAAAGATCAGAATTAAAATAAAGAAATAATGAAAAGCCACAGAATCCACTTGCTATTGAAGATGAGTCAACATTTAGAATTCATTTTTTGCCTCAGCATACATATTAATAAATGACAGAACACCAACACTAGTGAAGATACACCAGCACACATCTCAGCAAGCTGAGATGGCTGATGGCTGAGAGAAAATGGAGTGAGAGATAGATAAATTCTTCAGCAAACTATGGATGAAGTAATAAGACTAAATTACATTTCTGCTTATGAGATGTCTTTGGCCCCCTAGCTGCCACCTTAATGGGTCAACAATATTCCAATTTTATTGTAAACTGCTATTACTACTTTATTTTGTCATAGACAGTTGGTGGGGGAAAAAAAAAAAAGAAAAAAAAAGGTATGATTTGTCATTTGAAAGTAGATAACCTCACTATTTAGTGAAATCTTATTCTTTTTTTTTTTTAAATTAAAAAAAATAATAAAACAAAACAACAACAACAATAACAAAAATCTTCAGAGGCAGCCTGTTTCAGTGCCCTGTCAACCTTACTGTAAAGAAATGTTTCCTCATATTTGGCTGGAACTTCCTGAGTTTCAATTTGTGTCTGCTGCCTCTTGTCCTGTTGCTGGGCACCACTGAAAAGAGTCTGGCCCCATCTTCTTGACACCCTCCCTTCAGATATTTGTACAAGTTGATAAGATCCCCCTCTCAGTCTTCTCTTCTCCAAGCTAAACAGGCCCAGCTCTCTCAGTCTCTCCTCCTACAAGAGATGTTCCCGTCCCCTAATCATCTTAGCTGCCCTCTGCTGGACTTGCTCCAGGAACAACATGTCCCTCTTGTACCGGGGAGCCCAGAACTGGACACAGTACTCCAGGTGAGGCCTCACTAGGGCTGAGTAGAGGGGCAGGATCACCTCCCTTGCCCTGCTGGCAACAGTCTTCCTATCCCAGTCTTCTTATCCCTTATCCCAGGATACCATTGGCCTTCTTGGCCTCAAGGGCACAATGCTGGCTTACAGTTAATTTGGTGTCCACCAGGACTCCCAGGTACCTTCTCGGTAGGGCTGCTTTGCAGCAGGTCAGCTCCTAACCTGTACTGGTGCATGGGGTTATTCCTCCCTAGGTGAAGGATCCTGCACTTGCCTTTGTTGAACATTGTGACGCTCCTCACCACCCAATGCTCCAGCCTGCCCACCTCTGAAAGCCAGCACAGCCCTCTGGTGTATCAGTGACTTCTCCCAGTTTTGTGTCATCAGCAAACTTGCTGAGGGTGCAGTCTACTCCATCATCCAGGTCACCGATGAATAAATTGAACAGCACTGGACCCCGTACTGACTCCTGTGGGACACCACTATATACAGGCCTCCAACTACACTCAGCATCACTGATCACAGCTCTCTGAGCTCTGCCATCCATCCAGTTCTCAATCCACTTCACTGTCCACTCATCTAACCTACAGTTGCTGAGCTTGCCTATGACGATGTTATGGGAGACAGTGTTGGAAGCCTTCTTGAAATCAAGGTTAGACAACGTAGGATTCCACTGTTTGATGCTTCACTTGTTTATTGTGGTGGGGTTTAATGTTTTGCTAACACTGTTAAGCTATCTAGAGAACGTAGGAATATTACTAACCTTGAGGCTTGAAGAAGAGCATTTATTTAATTTTTATGGTATATAGATAACTTTTGTTTGTTTGTTTGTTTGAAGTTTGATTCTAAGAGTAGATGAAAGATGAAAGATCATAATTCTACTTGGTGTAAGCTAGGACAGAATTAGTCCCCAAAGGGTTTATGAGGCTTGTTATGAAAACAGAAGGTATCTGAAGTGTAATTCCTTACAGCAGGATAAAATTATATGAACATGATATGTGATGACAGTTTTATATCAATTGCAAAACCATCCTAAGGTGTACTTTAGCACCTGCTAAGTCATTTTATTAATTATTGCACCAATTAGAAAATATTTCAGTAGATTTTTTCCATGGGCCATGAAATAAATAAGCAAAAACCAACCAGATAAAGCTACAACATAAGTACATAGGAAAAGAGATAAATATTGGTAAAGTGACAAGAACAGAAATAAAACTGAATTGAAATCATTGCACCCTTATTGTTATTGCTGTTATTATTTTCAAGTTCATCATAAAATGAGAGTTTTATATAATAATAATTATTATTATTTTATGCTGCTAACATCAAGTTGATTGTACACTGTCTTCACAATGCTAGTAATTGATGGCAGGAAATATTGAAGAGGACAGTCTTGAAAGTAAACTCTGACTGACTTCAGGAAGGACAAAGTTAAGCTATTTGTCACCAAGCAGCTGGAAATAAAGGAAATACAGAAGACTACACAAGATATATGGTGGAGTAATAGTTGACCAGGCTGCTTTCCAATATGTGTCTGGTAAAGAAACAATGATAGGAAAAGTAACTCTCCAGGAGACAGCTGAGCTAAGAGGCCCAGGAGCACAAATATATATCTTCTAACATGACTCTACAGACATTTAGGAAGCCCTACCATATGACCCATAAATTAAAGAAAAGCTACATTAGAGTAATAAATAACAAGAGTGAAATAGGACACATTTGAGGCAAATAAATATACGTTTTGCCACAGGAAGGAGGATGTTCTGTCCAAGGACACCTTCCAGCTACAAGGAGGTAGCAGAGCTGAGATCCCAGCATCAGGCAGTCCCAAGAACTGGTATTGATCCTTGTGTCCCTCTTCAGCATCCACTGACATATCCTCCTGGATGATTAGGGTTTTGATGCACCTTCACTCTCCTCACCAGCCCGTTGTGTCTCAACCACTGTTATTCCTCTTTCCTCCATTTCTCATCCACAAATAAGAGAGTAGGTATCAAGAGATCCACATCCCATCTAATGTCTAATGCAAGCATGAAGCTGAGACTATTACATGGACATGTAATGGTTAAAGAGTACTGGGGAGATAATACAACTTACTGTCCAACCTCAAACTACCTTCGGGAGTGATCCCCTTTGGCCATACTAATGCTTTATATCTGAAAATCCTGTCCACTTTGTGTCTCCAGTCCAGTCTGACTCGCTTTGAAGCTTTTTGACTGCTTTTTAACTCTAACTCATCTTCCAAATAAGATGAGAGTATTCAGTTGTGTTTTTCCTCTTGGAAGCTGGTGATTCCTTCCAAGAAATGCTTTCCATCTTTCTGGATATGGTAACTCCTCACCGTGACACAGCACATAGTCCTGCTCTTTATGATGCCTGCCAAGCATACAGGTCTGGGCAGCAGGAAGATTCAAAGGAAAGGAGTGAGTTCACTTGAGAATTTAAAAGACCCTACATGTTCCTATTATTTGCAATTGCTAAGAATGACCATGACTGAAACTTTTGTGACCATGAGACTATTATAGTTTTTTAAAGATTGACATGAAACAACCAGGATCAGTGAAAACTATTTGGTGCTTTTATCAGCTTTGTGTTTTGAACTTCTGGGCCACATCACATCACTGGATTGACATATATTTTGATCATTCTTGTTATCTGACTCTCTACAATTATTTTGACAGTCTCTGTAAATAGCAAAGAGAGTTGAACTGATTGTAGGCAAGGTAAATATTGTTTTCAGTATTCCTCTTCTGGAAAGGAGGATTAAACAATTAATTCCTTTGTTTTTCAAATGACATTTTCTCCACTTTAATTCCCTTCCTTTTCCAGCCTTTTTACTTTTAACTTCTTGTATTGATAAAGTTTTATCTATTTCACTGGAAGTCCTCTTTTTAACCTTCACTGGGTTAAAAGCTTTCCTTTCTTCTTGGATTGGAGCATAATTTTGCTTTACTGAGGTCTTACTTTCCTGCTAAACTTTGAATCAGAATTGTTTTCATATGTCCTCATAATTCAGTCTGCCAAGATGATTGCAATTTTTTTCCTGTTTTTGACATAATTTTTCTACACAGTTTAGTCACTTCCTTTTTGAAGCAAAGGAAGAGGTAGCAGCATTGAAGAGGTACATGCTGGTGTACACAACATTTAATGGGGTTTGGTTTGATAAACTAACCTTTCTTTGCCTTGCTTTTAAATATTATTCTTTTGTACGGTACAGGCAAAGGAAAATGCCTGACAGATAAGATCTGCATTGCTCAATGCACTATTTCAGTATGCTCATTTCCCAAAAAGTAAATTATCAGATATGACTGTTATTGAAGCACTCTGATTTAGTTCAATGAAAAACTAAAAAATGTTTCAGTACAACTGTTATGAGATGCATTAAAAGGTAGATGAATTTTTAGGTTTTCCATTCCCTTTATCAGGGAAAGTTCAGGCTGGATGTTAGGAAAAGGTTCTTTACTAGAATGGTGGTCGGGTACTGGAACAGGCCCCTCAGGGAAGTGGTCTAGGCATCAACCATGCTGGAGTTCAAGAAACCTTTGGACAATGCTCTCAGACATAGGATTTAATTTTTAGGTAGTCCTGTGTGGAGCCTGGATAGTAGTCCTGTTGTCCTGTTGAACTCAATGATCTTTAGGGTCATTCCAGCTCAGGATATTCTATGATTCTATGATTTCTGTTGAAATTAAAAATATAGAGCATGTTTTCCAACTACATAAACTATCATAAGTATTTTTGCAAGATAAAGAGCAAGCTAATATTTTTTCTTATATTCTTTACATTCTACTCACTTATTTGATGTATTTGATGACCTTTTCTATTGTACATCTTCACTTTTCAGTTTAGAAAGGTAAAATGCTTTTTTTTTTATATATATATATTTAAGTAATCTGTACTGAAGGAGGAGATTGTGCTAATAAGTTTCATACACTGATCTCAATAACTTTGATAAAAATCTGATATAAATCCATTCATTCAGAATTTATTCATCCTTATTCTTCTCTTTTCAATAACAGAAATATCTATTACTTACAGAATAGGTCTTAGAAAACAAATAAAGTAAACCAAAATCCTAACCTGTTCCCTGAGCAAGACATATGCTTGCCTGTAACAACAAGGCAAATCAAATAAATGTGATAAAATTGTCAATATTCCTGCCAAAAATCATGCTTTATGCTGATTACTGAGGTACATAACACCATTTTTCAGAAGTAGCTATAATTTCTTAGAGCTTCTGTATTGCAGAAATGCAAAAATCTGTGGTTCTTGAAAGATGTACACCAACAAATGTTTATATTTATTCTTATCTGCATCATTGCTCATATTTGCTTAACAAAAAAAAAAGCAAGGTTATGAAGACTTCATGATGATGATGAATTATTACTTCTATGACTGTGCAGTTAGCACCATGATGCTACTAGAAGAGATATTAATGCCATATGGGCTGCAAGTTGCTGGAGACACCTAGTTTGCTGTCTCTTCATGAAGAACAGATAAAGCAGTCATTCTGGTTTAAATGCTACACTAAAGTCTGTATAGATAAGAAGTTGATTTCTTTTGTTTATAAGCTCATTTATTTTATTAAAGAAAATTATGAGATTAGTTTGTGAATATCATTCTTATTAAACTGAGGTTTTGGTTTATTCAAATTCTACTGCATAATGTTGACATTTCTGTTTTGTCTCCATTGTGGCATGGAGTCAGTTGAAAATCTGCCTTTGCTGCTACAGGTAAAAGAGGGAACACTTTTTTAGTCTCCTAAAAGGTATTTTGAGTTAGAGAGAGAGATCGGGATGAAGAATTAAAATGAGGATGTCCCAAGACTAACATCAATATTATTATTTATTGAAAAATTAGATCTCTATTTTTCTTAACTGGTCAAATATCTTTATTTTATTTATTTTTTTACATGTGAAAATTTTATAGAGATAGAGGGAAAAGGCAAACGATGTTAGCAGTGATGATAAATTCAAGAAGAATAATGGGAAGTGAAATTTGCAATACCTGAAATAGAAGAGCGTAAGCTCTAAACTTAAAGGAATACATTTTGAATCATCACAGGATTTTGCAATCACAAACATACCAAGATGTAATGATGATAGTAAATGCAATAAATAAATGGATCTGTAAATCAGTAATGTCATAAGCTTTGAAGTAATACACTGCAGGATAATTGCCTTTCTTTGGATTTTCTTCTATTGACGAATGACCATGAAGAGGAGCAAACCAAATGTGGTGGATTCCCCTGTGAGTCAGTTCAGAAGTAAGTACTGACCTCTAGTAAAGCTTTCATATATGTTGTAGTAGTTCTGCATGCAATGCCTGCCTCTCCCAATTCTGTGACCTCAGCCTTCTCTGCCGAAGGACTGTGCACCAAAGTACAACACAGTGTGCTTTACTGAAGTTATTACAGTCAACAGAGACCTTAGTACTTTTGGAAACAGAAGGAGAATGTTTCCCTTTGATCAGCTAAAGGCTTCATATGCTGTCTTGTGTGGACCATCTGTATGGGGATGCAGTTAATTTTGAGTAAACAAATGGGATTTCCAGGAACTGAGGTTAAAAATGATCTAGGTATTTTACCCTCAGTTCTTAATTATCTGCCCATATGGATTTAATTTATAATGATGAAATAAACTTTAAAAGATTTCAGTGTACCTGTCTTAAAATTAGACTAATGTTAGTCAATTTTCCTCTGTTTGGAAACAATGCTACCTGCAATATACTATTTACTGTATGCCTTGAAGTTACTATTGTGTAAAACATAATTAAAGTGTTTCTAAAATGCACGGTACAGTCTAGGTCAGGTAAATACATAATCAGGGAGTTATTAATGGAGCTGCAATTAATTAATATGCCTGCATCTGAGCCATTAAAACTGATTAATGTTATGGCACACAAAGAAAATTTGTAGCTAACAAATCAATGACCCGGTAGACCGTATTGTCTCCTTTGGAACCATTACACTGTACCGTATCAAAGCCTCATTAGAGAATTTTTAATTTACTGATCATCAGCCCCAGTAGTCATTAGGTGGCCCAGGTTGATGATGCATGTACATAGAAGAAATGTAAGATAGTACTCCATCAAGGGATAGATCTCCTCCCAATTACACTGCTGTAAATCAAGGGTAACTCCATTGGAATCAATGAATGTACATAGTTTAGGGAGGAAAAAGAAAAAAAAAAGGAAAAAAAAATATAGAGAAATCCAGTCCAAGAGGAAAGTCAAATCTGTTGAGATTTTAAAAGCCTCATTTATTATGCTTACTCAATAACTCATTTCTAATGCACTAACTAGAAATTTTTTAATTTAGAAAGGAAAACCACTCATAACTCAAAAATATAGATATAGAGGCAGGGAAGGGAAAGAAATTATGTATTTTCATTCCTTCTATGTTTGGATTTCATCTGAGGTTTAGCTTGGCTTCTGAATTTTGAGACTGTGATTGAAGCATCTCTGAGATGCATTTAACTTGAGATTGCTGATACATATTCCCAGCCTTTGCTCTTTCTAGGCATATATTTTGTCTGGAAATTAATTATCTATTTCTCATTAAGGATAGCTCTTTCTCTGGTTTTCATTAACTTCAGTGGAGTTATACCTGAGAGAATTTTGTCATGAGTGGTTTCATATAGGATTAATGTTCACAACTGCAGTTACTAAGAACACTTTGAGGAAAGTGCAGAGAAAATATTGCAATCTTTTACAAAGGCTGAAGCCAAGTCAGCCTTTGCCTGTTTAAATTCACAAACTTAGACTTACTTTGAGAGGTTGCTTGCCTTGAGAGCTTTATCATCCCTAGAGTGCAGAAGGGGAATGACTCTGGATATATGATTTGCTAGTAGTCACTTTCTTTTGTTTGTAGATTTTGTTACACAGCAATTCTTTTCAGATTGCTTAAGATGTATGGACTGGATTCTTTTTTCTTATCCATTTTGAAGCAAGGATTACTATCTAACAGTCTTGTTCAGAAATGTAGATAACAGTTCGTTTCATTTACTTTTGATGTGTTGTAGATGATGTGTATATTCTATTTTACACATCTGTTCTTACAATAGAGAGTTTAAATCATTGTTATGAAGCATGGCATTTACTACATAGTGTACACCTATTATTACCCACCTCAGTATTTCTGTGGTCATGGGTTTTACAATACTGATTTACAATTCTGATTGATATAGAATAAAGGTATCACAATAACAGTTTAAATTAGAAAAATTAAATCTACCTTCTGAGATAGCACAAAGTTAAAAGGAAGCAAGATCTCCACCACTTTCCTTTTCTTGTATTAAACAGAAAGAGAGTGATATGGGACTAGTTATATTAAGGAACATTCCCTAAATCATAAACTAGTGAGATTTTTTTATGCAAATACTATGTAAATGTGTATTTCAGAACACATAGAACTCAAATTATTTGAGAATCAGGTTTCTATTGATGCTGAAATATTGTTCTGGCAAGTCTATTGTTATGGAAGGATGATGCTTAAAATTGTTCTCTCTGATAAAAAGGGAAACAGACCATGGATAAAATGACAGCTCAGTTGCAGTGCTCCATTATCATATGATGCAGAAGGGACAATTCTGCTGCAGTTATTGCAACTGCAATGGATGCTTATTAATTAAACCCTTTTACCCAGTAAACCTCTGAATAGCAGGAAAATAAAAAGGAGAAGAAGAAGGAGAAGAAGGAGAAGGAGAAGGAGAAGGAGAAGGAGAAGGAGAAGGAGAAGGAGAAGGAGAAGGAGAAGGAGAAGGAGAAGGAGAAGGAGAAGGAGAAGGAGAAGGAGAAGGAGAAGGAGAAGGAGAAGGAGAAGGAGAAGAAGAAGAAGGAGAAGGAGAAGGAGGAGAAGGAGAAGGAGGAGAAGAAGAAAAAGGAGAAGAAGAAGGAGAAGAAGAAGAAGGAGAAGAAGAAGGAGAAGAATAAGAAGGAGAAGAAGAAGGAGAAGAAGAAGAATAAGAAGGAGAAGAAGAAGGAGAAGAAGAAGAAGAAGAAGAAGGAGAAGAAGAAGGAGAAGAAGAAGGAGAAGAAGAAGAAGAAGAAGAAGAAGAAGAAGAAGAAGAAGAAGAAGAGGAAGAAGAAGAATTATTATTATTATTATTATAATAGTCCGGTGCAGTCAGATTTTTCTCCCCCACACAAATTTTTTCAGATACAGTCTGTCATCAAAAGCCTTAGTAGAACTGTGACCATCTTTCTCCACTCAAATTCTGCCTTCCAGTTCCTACTGCATTACTTTTCCTCAACTACTGCCCAATTAGAAATTATTCAACTAGAATTTTAATAAAATCAGGGACACTACAAAGCAAGAAAACACGCTTAAATTTTGTTCTGCTCATGATGGTTTTTTAACAGTTATTGGGGTGATATCAATGCTCATAACAAACAACAGAATTAATACATTTGGAAACCTCAATATGCACTGCCAGCTGTGAGCAACGTTCACAGAGGATAAATGCACAAAGCTTCGTAGAAGTAAAAAGCAGAAAGACTGTGCATGAATATACATGTAAAACACTTTTACTATGCCTGAGCTTACTAAGTTTTTTGGTTTGCTTGCTTGTTTGTTTGTTTAAATATTTTCTGTACATATAAATAGTTCTGCATGTTTATATATCTATGTCCTTTTTTTTTTTTTTTTTTTTTTTTTTTTTTTTTGTGTATTAAATAGATTCAATTTTAACCCTGGTCACAGATTTCTAGTGGAAATAAGCTAAGGAATTTAATTCTTTGTTCTTCTATTTCCTACACATACATAACATTATGTTGTATATACGTACAACGTACATAACATTAGTGTTTTAATTTGTTCAGAAGCAAGCTTTGAAGTTAATCTCCAATCTCCCAGTAATTTTTGTTTTGTTTTGTTTTGCTTTTCTTTTTTTTTTTTTTTTTGATTTGCTTCAAGAGGTAGTTTCAGAGTACGTAAAAGAGATTTGATTTATTTGGGATTAAAAGAAACTGGAAGCTGTGCTCCAGCAGTGCACCCAATGCACTATAGACACACACAATCACACAATTCCAACCACATGACTAAATTAGAATTAATCCTAAATTTAAAAAAAAAAAAAAGTTAGTCTAATCATTGGTCCTCAACACAAACTCTTTTGCCCTGACTACCCATACTCTTTTGTTTTATGCTCCTAACTGATACGTAAAACAACATTTCTGGTGGCTTTTTTTTTTTTTTTTGGTAGGGATTGTTTTTAGTTTTGTTTTTGCACTGTCTGTACTGTAAACATTTTTGAATTTTCTATGCTGCTGAGACACCGTGTGAAATGGGGGCTTAAATTTTATTGATGTAAATTAAAATAAGAGTAAAGGGAGAATGGTGGAAGTGATAACAAAGAGAAGAAAGTGTGGGTTTGAATATTGTTTCTCTTCTTGAAGATCAACCTGGACCATAAGCTAAAGATAGTTAATTTAGATAATTTCAAATCCAGTACATTATTAAACATGCAGAAGATGAATCCTTGATGTTTCATCTACCGATAACTATATGGGTTTTACAAGACAGGAGGAGAGTGTGGAACACCAGGTTCAACAAATGGAGGTATCTGCTTGTTTTATCACAGGAGTCTTCCCAGCAGCCATGCAACACGGTGCAAGGCAGTGGTTGTCTGCTTCTGTGGTCTGAAATACCATTGCCATGAGCACTTTGGTATATAATGGATTCAGGGAACAATCATTTAACCTAAACAAAAGCAAATATATACACAAACTGTTATTCTTCGTGTTTAAGCTTCTCCAAAAATTGACCAACTCCAGCTGTATCGTCTCCATGTCACTTAACTATTCTCTCTTGACAAATCTGTAACTTCAACTATTTATATTTTTCCCTTTAGTACACTTCATATAGCACAACTAATAAATTCACTTCCTACAAGATGATTTATATTTTAAAAGTGTCAAAAATAATTTCACAGTCATAATTATGGTATTTTGATTATGTCAGATAAGCACAACACATGATTTTTCTGAGATGAAAGACACATAATTATTGTTTTTACTAAGTCATATTGGCCACTAGAAAATTGGGTAAACTGAATTTAAGCTTTTATAAGGACTACTAAAACATGGAATCACATCAAAATATTATTATTTGGTTTTTTTTTTTTTTCTGACAGACTTTCTAATCATCTGTGATTTCACCTCTGTGTAAATACAGTACAGATGGAATGAAATCCCCTAAAAGTTTGGCTTAATTTTATTTGATCATCATTAAAGCTTTAGTTATAAACAGGTTTATATTTTAAGTGAAATTCTGATTTTAGTCTATTTTTTTTTCTGAAATGTGTCAAAGGATGAAGAAGGTATCAAGTGACTTGACCCTAGAATCACAGAATCATAAAATCATAGAATATCCTGAGTTGGAAGGGACCCACAAGGATCATTGGGTCCAGCTACTGGTTCCACACAGGACCACCAAAAAATCAAGCCATGTGTCTGAGAGTGCTGTCCAAATGCTTCTTGAACTCTAGCAGGCTCAGTGCCCCACTTCCCTGGGGAGCCTGTTCCAGTGCACAAACAAACTGTCATAGAATCACAGAATGGTTTGGGTTGGAAGGGATCTTAAAGATCATCTAATTCCAGTACCCCTGCCATGAGGGCTGGACACCTTCCACTAGACCAGGTTGTTCAAAACCCCATCCAAACTGGCCTTAAACACTTCCAGGGATGGGGCATCCACAACTTCTCTGGTAAACCTGTGCCTGTGCCTCATCACCCTCATAGTAAAAAACTTCTTCCTTAAATCTAATCTAAATCTACCCTTTTTTTAGTTTAAAGCCAATCCCCCTTGTCCTATCACCATGCTTGCTGACAAAGAGTCCCTCCCCAGCTTTCCTGTAGGTCCCCTTTAGGTAATAGAAGGCTGCTATAAAGTCACCCTGAAGCCTTCTCTTCTCCAGGCTGGAAAACCCCAACTCCTTCAACCTGTCTACATAGGAAAGGTGTTCCAGCCCCTAGATCATGTTTGCAGCCCTCCTCTAGACTTGTCCTATTATGTTGATGTCCTTTTCTGCTGGGGGCCCCAGAGCTGAATGCAGTACTCCAGGTGGGGTCTCACAGAAGCAGAGTAGAGGGGAGAATCACCTCCCTTGACCTGATACCTGATATCCATGTTTTTGTTTTTTTTTTGTGTTTTTTTTTTTTTGATGCAACCAGCCCAGTTGGCTTTCTGGACTGTAAGCGCACATTGCTGGCTCATGTTCAGCTTCTCATCAACCAACACCCCAAAGTCCTTCTCCTCAGGGCTGTTCTCATCCAGTTAGTACTTGTGCTTGGGATTGCCTCGACTCAGATGCAGAGCCTTGCACTTATACTTGGCCTTGTTGTACTCTCAGTGAAGAACTAAAAACTATTTGTGTCCAAAAGAGGGCCATGAAGATGGTGAAGGGTCTAGAGAACAAGATGTGTTAAGAGAGGCTGAAGTCCCTTGGCATGTTCAGCCAAGAGCAGAGAAGGCCAAGGGGAGGCCTCATGGCAGCCTACAGCTCCCTCACGAGGGGAGCGGAGGGGCAGGTGCTGAGCTCTGCTCTCTGGGGACAGCGACAGGACCTGAGAGAATGGCATGGAGCTGGGACAGGGGAGGGTCAGGCTGGATGGTAGGTTCTGCACTGAGAGGGTGGTCGGGCACTGGAACAGGCTCCCCAGGTCAGTGGTCACAGCACTGAGCCTGCCAGAATTCAAGGAGTGTTTGGACAACGCTCTCAAACATGTTTGGATTATTTGGGTGGTCCTTTGGGGACCCAGGAGTTGGACTTATTGGTCCTTGTGGGACCCTACCAACTTCGGATATTATAGGAAGATTTATTACTGTTTATTTTTTTCTCTTTTATCAAAATGTGTATCTCCTATCATAATTAGTTTTTAAAGTATTGTCTCCATAATTTACTTCTGTGAAGGTTTATAACTAGGTTTATATCAAGGTATTATGAACATACCTTTGAGGACTGACCAGATGAAGTATGTTGGTTGTTTACTGGAACTGGAGTAGAAATATTGTAAACTCTTTGTCTCTACCCAGACCTATGATTAACTTTACATAAGGAATATGTGTTTATTTTCCTGCTTCTGCTTCATGGTTCAGAAAAGCATAGAAGTGCTGGCAACAATAATAAATAAATAAATAAATAACATAATTTCACTTGTCAAATCTATGTTTGCATTAGAGTCCTTGGTATGTTTGGCTCAAACCTTCTACTGATACAGATAAAGATAACCAGATTTACTTCAGATGAGAACTTGCAGCATGAAAAGTTGTTTTTAGTAATAAAATTACTTACGCATACATATACACCATCACTTGCAAAAAACTTTCTTACATTTCAACGTTTTTTTTTTTTTCCTCTCCTCCAAATGTACTTTCAGCAAGGTTCAGAAAAGAAATGTAGTGCATAAGATGGAAAACATAATACATTATTAATAAATCTTGAAAGCAACAGCTTAAATGGTAATCTTTGAGTAAACTGCAAATCCCTCCAATATGTCCTGTAAATTATGTAAGCATCCTGAGACAGACGGAGGATACAAATTAGAGAGAAGTAGGGAGGGAAAAATCAGCAAAAAACATTATGAATTGAAAATCTTTTCTTTTTGTTTCTTCTTGTTTTCCTGCATAGTGGAAATTATGTTCTCAGCAAATACAGCAAAGATTGCACAGAGGACTTTAAATTCTCATTTAAGTCATAGTAATGCAAATCAGGAACAATTCTATGGAGCTCAGTAAAATAACACTGTTGGGAGGGAAATGAAAACCAAGCTCCAAAACTCAGCTCTTGATCTCTGTTGCAACAGCACAGATCAAATGCTGGCAACTACACTGAAGGAACTGTGCATCTGAATCCTTTAGTCCACTTACTAAAATATTGATAGAAAATGAATTCTATAAATACAAGCGGAATGGGAGGGATATTGAAGGGTCATATTTAATGTACTATCCTTCCCATTCTTCCTCTTCCTTCCTCAGTATTGCAGACGCTCCCAAAGTTCATAATGTTCACATGGAAGCACTGGACTTTCTCAGGAAGGCAGAGGCATCATGGCATGTATCACAACAGAAATTTCTGAGCAGTTAAAAAAGCCTCCCGTAAAGAAGGGAAGAGGTTTTTAATAGCTCCAGTGTCTGAGATAGCTTAGTTCAGACTGATGTATTGAATAAACTGAGTAAGGCACTTCCTTGCACAGCAAAGACAAAGTCTTAGCAACTTGCTGAAGGCTATGCATGACTTCCAGGAGCAAAGGTCTGGTTCTGCCTTATCTCAGACTGATGCTCCAGGGCTAATGGATCACGGTTTGATACTGTGAATTCTCACGTAGTCCTGGTCCAGTCAGGATTAGTACACTTCTTATGTTCCCAGGAAAAATGACAATTTTTCAACTCTGAATTCTGAGTAAGGAGGAGAGAAAAAGTGAAGACATTCTTTCTCTCTTCTGCCATTGCAATTCACAGTTGTACCCCCAAAACAATAAAAAAAAAAAATCTGCACAAAAAAAAAAAACCAACAAAACAACAACAACAGAAAGATTAGCTCATAGTATTTTGTTGTTGTTGTTCCATGAATGACACTTAATTTTGCCTCTTTGCCATTCTCCCCAGCCAAAAAGTAGAAATCTGGACTAGATAGCAGGCCTTATGAGCATTTGCAGAACTGTGCAAAGTAATGAAGGTTTACATGAGAAAGCATAACATTAATTTTTGAAAATCTAACTTCTTCTTCAATAAAGAATTTCTTCCTAATATTCAACCTAAATCTCCCCTGGCGCAGCTTTAGCCCATTCCCCCTCGTCCTGTCACCAGGCACGTGGGAGAATAGACCAACCCCCACCTCGCTACAGCCTCCTTTAAGGTACCTATAGAGAGCCATAAGGTCGCCCCTGAGCCTCCTCTTCTCCAGGCTGAACAATCCCAACTCCCTCAGCCTCTCCTAGTAAGACTTGTTCTCCAGACTTACATTGTAGCCGTGCTCAAAAAAATCACACACATACCCCCCCCCCCCCCCCCCAAAAAAAAAATTGGAAGAAAATGGTTTAAATCAATAATAAAATGATATTCCACTTTTTTTTTTTGTTTGTTTGTTTCTTGCTTCTCTCTTAAAATCTTTTATTTCTGTAACACAACGCCAGAACCCTGACTACCTAACACCAGTTAACCCCTTAAGCCAGGTAAATGCTTCCCAATGAAATGCAATGCTTGCTAATACTCTTCCAATTAGGCAGTAGCAGTGCTTTTTACTGTCTTAGGTCTAACAGTCCACTGGGAGCATCTGTACAGATATCCATTAAAATAAAGAAAGTCTAAAGTTTTTATCTGTCTTGATTAAAAAGAAAATACTGTTGTAGAATGGATAACAGGTAACAGATTCATCTAAAAACTTTACTCGTTATTTCCTATCCACTTCATTAAAATCCCTTCTTTCAATGTAAATAAAGTATTCCCTGTATTGCAATCAGAACTCTATTCACACTTTTAGCAAGATATATGTCTGCTTTGCAAGTTAGTGGCCACTAAGCATGTCAGCTGGGAGAGAGGGAAATGCAGGATGAAGACAGGCAGCAGACAAATTTTAATGTACCTATCCAAGAGCCCTCCTAAAACCCTTAGGCATTGACTGCACTGCTCTTGATGGCAGGAAGAGTGATAGTGAGTGGTGCCTGAGTGGGAACCAGGCTATCCTCTGTGCTGAGACACATTGCAGGGAGTACAACACAAAAGCGGACTGGCTGCTTGTGGCATAACACCTGATCCATGTTACATCTCCTTGCAGGACCTGACTAAAACCCATTAAAGGACTGTTAATGCAGATGACACTCTACCTCTTACTCTCCATCCCAAACCATAACTAGCCGTACTGGCATGAGCTGCTTTCCCACTCAGAGCATTTCTGAGAGTTTGAAAAAAATCTTTCTTTCTTAGGATATAAACATCAACACATTTTTAAAACTTCATAATTCATTATCATTTTTTTCTTAAGCTCACTTTCAGAAAAGAATGCATTTTTTTTACTTTGAAAATGGTAACTCATAGTATTTTAAAATTTAAAGCTTTATTTTTTTTCCCAAATTAAAAAAAAAAAAAATCAAACTTTTTGCATATCCAGAATAGGTTTTATAGCTCAGTGTTGTGTCTTGCTCTGTAGTCAGTGGAGAAAACAACATCTTGAGTAAAGCATTCATTCCAGTTTTATACAGTCGAATAATCTTCTCTTTGAAATGTCTATTTCTGTATCCTTTGTCAGCAACCAGAGCTTTTATGTGTAGCTTGGATTAGATGCGGGGGGGGGGGGGGAAGTTGTCTTCTGAAGTTTGAGGAGATTAATAATGCTAAGAAAATGAATTCTGTATTTGTCTTTGTTGGGTGGAAAGCTTCATTTTGTAAGGCAAACAGAGTGGTGTTTGGTTTTTCATTGTTGGTGGTGGTAGGTTTTTGTTTGTTTGTTTGCTTGTTTGTTTTAAATCTCTAATTTGAGCTAAAAGTCTTAAAGGTTGATTGTAAAAAGTGAACAAAAGAAATGCATTCACTCTAAAATTAGAATTGGTTTATCAGACGTTGTCTCACTGCAAAGTCAGCTGACAGCATTTTGTATGTTCCATGTTGAGCTCTAGGAAATCACCTGGAACAGGAGCCTGGAAGCTTAAAACCAAGGCAGGAGAGAGATGGGGGTTTTCTTTACCTATTTTTATCAAGCGAGAAGAAGAAATATTTACAGAAGCTTAATAAAATAGAGGGAATCTTGTTCCCTGAGCTGAGAGATAATCATAGGTAAACTAAAAGAATAACTATGATTCTGCTATGTTTTAAGTTTATGGTCATTCTTGTCCTTTAAGTTAAAGGGTAATGTCTTGAAATTCTGTCAGAGACTGCATACATGTATGCATACTGCATCCACTTGCCCATCTGTTTTTATGTTTCATTTACCTGATGAACCCTGGTAGAAGGTTTATTTAAGATTAAACAGCAGCAGCACTAAAACCCAGCATGCAAACTGGAGTGGGAGATGGAGAATTAGACTGACATATGAAGGTGTCTGAAGTCCAAACAACCTCAACAGTCAGAGCCGTCAGATCTTGGGCAAGGCTCAACATAGTCTACAGAAAACAACATGACTAATTAATTCAATTAATTCTGTCTTAATAAACACCAGCAAATACAAGGGAAAATTATGAAAAAAAGCAGCTAGCAGTAAGGACAGAAAAGAAAAAAGAAAAAAAAATGGATATTTGTAAAGATAAAACAGTTATGGCATTAGTCTTATTAACTGGAGTATTGTTCATAAATGGCTCCTAAAATATCAGGACCACTTTTTCAGAGCTCTCCTTGACTTTTTTCTCTTACTGTTTGCCAGTGTAAATGTGATAGATCAGCTTTAAGATACACTTGGAAAGTTATCTGTTAATTTCACCAAGAAAGTTTAATTCTTTGAATATATAATCATTTCTGTAAATCCTAATTTCCTCATGAATTAGATTCCCAATTCATAATTCTATCTTTAATCCTTTGCCCCCCAAATTAGATATATTTCCTGGAAAAATGCAATGAGCTATTGCTTCCTGAACATATCTTCAGGCTATGTTTTGTTGTTGTTGTTGTTGTTGTTTGCTTGCTTGTTTTTTTTGTTTGTTTGTTTGTTTTAATATATATATGTAGTAGGAACACTTTTTAGATTTTTATTGATTTTTTTATTGATTTTTAAAGCTTAAACATTTTTGGACGTGTTCCCAGATAACTGTTTAGGAAAAAAATATATATGTGGTTATGAAACAATGTAACTGGTGAAAATTAGTACATGCAAATTAAGATTTTTAACAGCTTTACACTTCTCAGATTGCCATCAAACGTGACTTAGAGTGTTAAACATTGTTGTAATGGATAAGAGATTCAGCTCTTCATTTCTGTTTTCATCTTCAGGTTTCCTCAAAGTCTAACCATCTGATTAGTGAAACAGACACCTCCTATTTATCTCAATCATCCTTTAAAGACATCTTGCCCACCTTCAGTCTGCAAATATCGATTGATAAACAGAATTGCCTTGAATAGCAATAGCGTTCTCGAATACTCCCATCTTGACAGTATATATTTGGAGTAATATTTACAAATCTGTTCATAACTCATAAATCGTTGTCTTCATGTAGAAATAGTTGTAATCCACTCTGTCAGCCTGCCATTTATTATTGAGCTCTATGCATGGATATTTAGTTCAGTTTTCCCATTCAGCATCCGAAGTACATAGCATGAAATTAGCATAATGCAGACAAGAAAGCTGGGTTACATAATGGGCTGTTTTATTGCTTTGTTTGGTAATGGCTTGTTTTCCAAAGGCAAACTTTCTCTGTTATGAAGACACCACTTAATTCTTTTGAAAACCACAACTACAAACCCAGATCCACTACCCTCCTAATTTTGGTAGGAAGCTACCATCTTTTGTAAAAATGTGCTATTGTTGTGTCTTGTGATTTAATGGTTCTCTTGATGAATGTCTGTTGTGTCTGCAGACAACTCCTGTTGTTCACACAAAGTGAGTCTGTCCCAAATGTATACTCCATACACGTGTTCCATTGGACCTAAACACATGGAATTGTTTATTGAATTTGTTGCTCATGCCTAGAACAGTAGCACTTAGGCAATAGGTCAGACACAGAACTCAGAATACAATTATATTTTTGCTTTTGGATCTTCTAAAATTACATGCTCTGCAAAACATCCAAGTATGACATGCTCAAATACCATTGATCTTGATCTAGTACAGAACTCTAAAGTATTAAACACAAATGATGTAGTCCATAAAGACTAGGTGGGATCTTAATTTCATTGAAGCTGATTTAAATATTGACTAAATATATTTCAGTGGGATCGGGATATTTCCTCAGCTCAGTGATTTCCAATTTTCTTGCCAGGCGAGACTGACTGATCTATTTTTCACATAAAAGACAATGTTTCTTGAAGAACCAGCATAGAAAAACTGGTACCAGATCCACCAGTTTACTGATTTTAGAGGAAACAAAAAACTTTTCTTTCAAAAGCCAACTACTCTGTCATTGAATGCCTGAGTAGAAATGCATTTATCATTGCTATGACTTGCAATAGTGCCAGTGAAGTCAATAGGAGCTAGGCATGCATAATCAGTTCATCTCTAATAATTAAGAATAATGTGTAAATAAAATTACCTTTCCCAATATTTTATAAGACCTTTTTCTGAATCCAAATACCAATGCCGAACTGTTTCTTTATTCCAGACTATAGCAAAATATCTATAGATTATAATTTGAAATTTGCAGGTAAAATAATATAAAAGTTCTACTTAATTGTAGTGTGTTCTGCTTTAAAATAAATGTTAATTACATGTAAATGTAATGGAAATTAAGGAAAATTAACTGGTTAAAAGGAAAAGATAACTTTATGGTTCAATGATTTAGATAAATTATATTTTTTTTTCTTTTTTTGTTGTCAGTAAAACAAAGCAAATGGTAAATCAGTCCACATTATTAGCAATAACCAGATCTCTTTAGAAAAAGTTTTGCCAGAATTGGAAACTGCACTTAAATCACCAATATATCCTTGTCTTCCTTTTTCTTCTTAAAGCCACAGGACAGAAGGTAAATTGACAAACTTTTTGCAGTGACTTGTTAAAATCTGTTTCTCAGCTTTTACATCATGAAAATATTGAAAATTAAATGGCTAAGGAATCCTTCCAAACCGAGGGAGAGTTAAGGCTCCAGGCATGTAGAAAGCACATGACCACAAACTGTGTTACATGGGCCTGTATCCATTCCTTTCCATAAGTTATCAAATTTGGCTCAAGCAAGAATGAATTATCCAACAACTCACCACACTCCCAAGTAAGCAACATTCCATAGATGCATTATGGTTCAAAAAGATGGACTATGGATTTTGGTCCACAGATGCTTGACATCATAGGCAAAATATGAAATCAAAGCACTACAAACAAGTGAACTGTAGCCACAAGAATCTGGTATAAATTTGGGAGATAAATCCCAGACTTTTTTTGATACTGTAGTGTCCCATGAGATAATGTGCGACAGGGTGAAAATGACGATGCATGCTTTAAAACCTGAAGTATTGACATAAGTCCCTTTTGATTCACACAGCCAGACAATGCACAGGAAATTGTTGTCCTGCTGAAGTAGTTTTACCACTGGCTTTGAGGGGAGAAAATTTTTGTCCTCTGCTTCACTGAACATTTAATTAATCATGTAGTCATGAGATTACATCATGGAACTATCTATCCTTCAATTGTAAATTCGCAGCCATAGGTTCTTAGTTCTAGGCTTCTGAAAAATTCAGCATTTTAATTTTTAATATGCTTTATTTTAGGAGAAGTGAAGTAAATCACTGCTGCTATCACTTAGTCTTTTATCTGATCCTGCTTCTCTTGGCACTTTGTCCATGATTCATTTGCACATGTGACATGTTCATTGTGAAAGGCAGATAGGTAATTACGAGACAAATGTGTGGTGGAAGGTGTACCTCGGTCAAGCTATCAACAGCATTTTGCATTTTATTTAAAACATTCACTGGCTGTAGTGACAAAGTGGCTAAACCTCCACTTGTATTTCATAGATTCCTGTGTTCTGGTCTTTAGGAAATGTGATCACTTTCAGATATAAATGAAAACTCAACTCTTGAAACTATCTTCTAAAGTTATTTTTTTACAAAGTAATAATAAGACAGCAAAAAAACATGTACGTAAAAGAAATGTTGAAAATATAAAGCCTATTCAATCAGTACAATTGAGTTAATTCTGATGAAGGGTATTGATTAAACTATTGAGAGGCTTTTGAATACTTACCATAACAGGAAGTTCTTTACTCTTTACTTTGTACTATTGTTGTTGGAAAATATCTTTTTCTTCCTAAGAATAACCTTAAATAACTATCTTCCTTGTTTATGACATATTAACAATACTTGAGAAAACGGTTTTTAAAGTATATAGTATAGATTACCAGAGCTCCCCATTCTGTACAGTTAAAGACAATTAGCTTACTGACTGAAGAGCAAGATTCAAATCTCACTTAAATTTCTAGTTATGGATACTCAGCTTGTGGATTTTTAAACTACAAAGTAAACAAAACCAAACCTCAATTTATTAAATATGCGAATGCTTTTATTCATTAATTTAAGAATTAGAGTAAATAGAGAACTAGAATAGAAATAACTAATATGTGTAGCCACTGAGACTACTGTACTGGATATGATTATGAAAAGCTTAAAAATAGAATAAAGTAGGGAAACTAGAAATTCATTTTAAGGGAGTTTGTATATCAAAATTCCAAATTGTGTTGTATGGAAAATGGAATTTCTTAGCAGAATTCAAAAGTACAAATCCCAAGGTCATCTAGAGCTAAGTGCTCTCTAACTTAGTCTGTTAGCAGCCAAAAACATAGCAGATCTTTAGATAACTTCAGAAGAGGAAAAAAATGTTGTTGATTATTGCTTTTGGCAAACTAACCAGTTCTTTAAGATATAAAAAAGGATAGATATAAGCCTACATATCTAAATCGTTACATGCATTTTAGATTTTTTTTATTATTTAGAATTAATTTAACCTCCTGAAAAATATAGTCTTTTAGAGGAGGAAGATATCAACAAAAGTTGAAGTCCCTAATGGTAAAATATAAAGGCCCAGACTACTGTATTGATAAAAAGAATTATATTTTTAGTTTTTGTAAGCAAGTTGACCAGATGTCCTTGAATTTAATTTATTAAAGCTAACACTCCTGCGGTTGCTAAATAATTGATATAGACATCAATGTAGAATTTTGCGTTTGGTGACTTATTGAATCATTTTTTATTAATACAGAGCTTTTAATTAAATATTTAAAGCTTCACAACAGTACACAATTGCTTTAGAAAAAAAATGTAATCAATAAGTTTGGGATATCATATCAACAATCACTATACATCATGTTGCTAATTCACAGTCACAGGCATTGCTGTCATTATTCCAGTGAAAAGTAGATCCCGTCTAAATGGTATTAACACTAGAACTGATGGAATGTAGATTTCTTTTCTTTAAAGTAGATATAAAGCCTTTATTTTTTATTTTTTTTTCTAACACTACAGCTGTGTAGAAATCCCAGAGAAATAAATAGGAAATTTATTCTTAAGGAAGCACATGCCAATATTGTTTGGTTTTGGTTACTGTTTTGTTTTGTATCTTTTGCTCATAGAAACACTCGTCTAGGCTAACATAACTCTCTGTCAATATTAAACACTCCACATTTATAGCTTGATTGTGGAATTTTCTAAATTTTCAGAAACTATGAAGGCTAGCTTGGGTGACTGCAGAAATAGAAAAAAAAGATCAAAATTGGACTGTGAACAGAAACAATTTGGAATTGGAGCATATCTCTATTCAAAAACTTTCTGGTTAGTTTCAAAAAAACCTGCCTTACTTTCCACCTTTACTATGGACAGACTTCTGTCTGTTCTCGGAAAACTGGCTCTGGTACCTGTAAATTCCTGTATTTAACTGTAATCAAAACTTAGAGGATAGAAAGATACTTTCAATAATGCTAAGAGTAACAGACCATATCAACATGTTTATTATAAAGTATTGATGTACCTTAGAGTGAACTCAGACTGCTACAGACAGCATGTTTGTCGTGTACCTTTTAAATTGTTCAAAAATTTTGATTGATCGAAGTGGTGAATTCAAAAACAGTTGATTACTTATTTGCTGTATCGAATGTAAAAAATCTGATAACCTGTTAGGCTTTCTCAGAGTCATTGTCTTGTTGCTGTTATTGTGTTGTGTTTTGTTTTGTTTTTCTTTTGTTTTGTTTGTTTGTTTTTAACCATGTTGTTTCACTTTAAACATCATGGCAATGTTAAATCTAAAATTTATACAACTCCAAATCCTAAGGTCACACAGATGCTTGAACTTTCATTTCTAAAATATTCTACAAGTAAATACAATGTTTGTGTGTTATGCATTACTCAACCGCTATGCCTGTTGGTTTGGCTACCTAATAATGATGTTACTGTGGATTATCTCCAGAACCCTTAGCAACAAAAACAACAAGAAAAAAATCTCTTCTTTTTGTACAGAGGTTTGCTTAGGAGTTTAGTTTCCATGGAAACTCCTAGAAATAGCAATTTGATTCCAACCTTTACAAACCAAGCATGAGTCTTTTTCATATAGATTTTTTTGCTTTAATAAACTCTAATATTCTAATTAGAATAACAGAAATCATGTCCACGTGGATTATTAATAGTTTATTAAAATAATCTTTTTATTTTTAGGTCAAAATGGAAAATAAATATATCATTGTCCTTTTACAGCCAAATAATATGAAGCAATATCATTTAAAAGAATATTGTTTAAATTAACAGTCACTAAACAGCTTTGATTGAAAAAGTTTTGTGTTGCATTTTAGGTCACTATTTGATTGAATATGAGTCACACACAAAAAATATACACCTAACTCTTAGTGCTATGAAAATAGCTGCAGCTGGGAGGTGTAACTCTATCATGAATGAATGAGATAGTAAAAAAAAAAAAAAAAAAGTCCCCTGTAAGGAAGCTTCTCAATGAAAACGCTAGTAGCTGGTAAACAAGTCCGAGGAAAAAAAGGAAACAGATGCTAAGTGATAAGAATGTGCCTGTTCTTCTGTGCCTGACAGGGAACACCACCAGCATGCATGTGTGATGGGTTGAATGTGTGTGTGTGGGGAATTATTCAGCTGTTTCCTTGCTACACTCAACAGTGAATCGGTAAAACAAGATTTTGCTTTTCAGCTAGGAAATGGCACTTTGCATCTGTGTTATAAAGGAAATGACCCTTTTGTTCTTTAATGTAAATTCCTCTTTAGGAATTCAAAATGGCTGGGGCACAACCAAGATTTGGAGAAATAATTGTATAAGACTCAGATGTGCATTGTTACAAAAATAACCCAATAGCCACCAAGGACTGTTTATGGAGCTTGACTGACTTTTTGGGACATAAAAGGTTCTTATATTTAGTATCTGGAACTTAATACAGCTCATAGATACAATCTCATGAAGCTATGTAAACTTGAAATAACAGTATTTATACATGTACTGTAGAGCTATCAAGAAGCTCAATGTAAAATACATAAATGTAAAAATGTTAAATACTTTCTGACAAAAGTTGGTGTAAACATGAAAAATGCTTTTCTATACGTAAAGGTGTCTTTACCTTGAAATGACAAATCTGAAACTAAAATTGGTCTTCAGTGGCTGGAGCTGGAATTGTGAGCAGTCTCTACTGATGACTCAGAATAAGGGAATCAAGAAAATGCTCTCTCTGTCTTAGTCTACAGGCTAGAGAGAACATGCCAGCTTTAACATAGTCTGAGATATGTCAAAAGTTTCCCATGGCATATTCTATGTAGATCATGAAGTAGTTAACATGAGTATGAATCTTAATCATGCTAATACTACTTTTATCCTAATAGATAACAGGTTGCTTTATTATTATTATTATTATTATTATTATCATTTATTTTTATAGGTAATTTCAACTTTATTATGGCTAGCTAATAGGTTTGAATATGGATGAGATGGGAAGCACTTGTGCGTCATATCCATTTCTTTTAAACACAAAGTTGCATCATAATTCTTCATGTAGCCTGTGTGGTCTTACTGCAGAAAGCAAGTACCATAGTGGATTTCGATTTTTCTCAGCCGGAAAACACTTTGGAAAAGTACTGTCCTATTGTTCTGTCCTTTACCAGAGAAGTTGTGGATGCCCCATCCCTGAAGGTGTTCAAGACCAAGTTGGATGGGGCTTTGAGTAACCTAGTCTAGTGGAAGGTGTCCCTGCTCATTGCAGGGGGGTTTGAATTAGATGATCTTTAAGATCCTTTCCAACCCAAACCATTCTATGATTCTATGATTTGTTACAAATGATCAGGTACCCTCTTTGAATAGTAAAATGTCAGCATTTTTCATTTTTTCCAACTGCTTATATATTGCTCAGTGAACTTTCTAGATGCGTTATTGCATTATCACTCTGATTTTGGTTCCATTAGAAGTAACATTAAGAAGAATGTTATGCTGATGATAAAAGCCTGGCAAAACTGGACATTCTTATGCTCCTTGAATTCTTCATTTGGTGTTTATCAGTTAGCAATATTCAGAGAATGCTGCAGTATCACAGGCAACAAACACATCAAGAACAACTGCGGATGGATTTGTTGGTTTGTAAAAAGGACTTGAATGATTCATTCTGTAATCCCAGAAATGAAAATGTAGTGGGTATCTACAAAAAGTTATTACCTGCCTACTGTGAGCACAATTGTGGTGGTTTATTTTACGTAGAAGATGAGGACTTTTTGGACAGTTAACAAATATTGACATTTATAGATGACTATGCAGATAGCAAAGAATTTATTCATGGATTTATCTCTTCCATTAGGTCATGCACAATCATAGGATTTTGAATCTTCATTATTGCTTCTTAACAGATTCTAGAATAACAGGATATCTGCTAAGTTTCCTTAAATACAGAATAGATACTCTCCTTATCAGATCAAGAATGTTGTAACACTCTAGAAATGAGTAGTAACAACTGATTCCTATCCTTTTTGTTGAGTCTTGCCCTAAGAAAATGATTATTTTCTAGTCCATATCTGTTTTTCTCTTTAGGGAATGCAAAGTTAAGCACACTGTTAAGTGTGGAGAACCAGGAATTCAGAAATGCAAGGAAATAATGAAAACTATTAATGGATGCACTGCAAAGCCAGATATAACCTTTTATTATTTTGAAAGAAACAGCTGGATCTTTGATTCCCTTGCCAGCCTCAGCTGAGCTTCGCTAGAGAACACTGTAACTCGTAGATAGTAAAGACCAGTACTGAGTCAATAAAATTTCTTTCCTGCAGTTATAAAACAAACATCCTATAGTTAGGATTAAGCTGTCATGTAAACCCATAGTTAAATGCAGTTAATTCTTATTCTCAGACTCACAGAATCATTTAGGCTGGAAAAGACCCTTAAGAGCAAATCCAACCATCTGCCACAAATACACCGCTAAACCATGTCATCTTCATTCTTCTGAGGTTTGAGGATGAAGGAGATCAGTTGTTGCAATCATGATACTGTAAGAAAGACTCATTTAATATCTACCATTCTCTCTCTTTTTGCCTTTTACCTCTTCATGAGTAAGGCAATATGCATATTAACAACAATGCACCTGCAGTATACTGAGGATAGTAGCTCTCTTTCAAACAAATACAGACACAACTTGGTAAAGACTAAAAATTCTAGCCTGATTTTCTCTCTTATGCTGCCCTGTACTGATACGTTAGGACAATGCATCAAAAGAGGATTGGTCATCGGTTTGAGGGAGGTGATTGTCCGCCTCTGCTCTGCCCTTGTGAGGCCTCACTTGTAGTACAGTGTCCGGGTCTGGGGTCCCCAGCACAAGAAGGATGTTGATCTGTTTGAATGGGTCCAGAGAAGGGCCGCAAAGATGATCAGAGGGCTGGAGAACCTCTCCTGTGAAGAAAGGCTGAGACAGCTGGGACTGTTCAGACTGAAGAGAAGGCTCCAGGGAGCCTTATTGCACCTTTCAATACTTTAATGGTGCTTGTAAAAAAAAAATGGAGAGAAACTTTTTGCTCAGTCAGATAATGACAGGACAAGGGGGAATGGTTTTTAACTAAAAAAGGGGAGATTTGGATTAGATGTAAGGAAGAAATTCTTCACTCAGAGGGTGGTGAGGCACTGGAACATGTTGCCCAGAGAAGTCATGGTGCCCCATCCCTGGAAGTGTTCAAGACCAGGTTGGACGAAGCCCCAGGCAACCTGATCTAGTGGGTGGCATCCCTGCCTGTGGTGGACTTAGATGATCTTTAAGGTCCTTTCCAACCCAAACAATTCTATGATTCAATAATTCTATGATTCTATGACATTTTTTTGTCATCTTCATATTTAATCAAAGAAAGAACTTTACCTGCCTGTAGTTCTGTAATAAAGCGTGAACTCTTGAAAATCCAGTCTCTCATGTGAACAAGGCTATGGAGAAAAGAGTACAAGGAAAATAATATCTGTTGAACAGTTTTGGGGCACAGTTCATTTTGGAAAAAAGTGTTAAAGTCCTCACTCAACATTGTTAGTTTTTGTGCTTGAGGCAAAAGACCAGTCAGTGTCTTTACCTCAGAACTAGAGTAAGGATTAAAACAGAACTGAACTTCAAAGCCCATAGGTGACTGACTGCTTCTCTTATGCTGATATTCAGCACAATCAAGGGTTTTGATCAATCTTCACTCACCTCCCATCAGAAGGAATAGAAATAAGAACTTTTAATCTGTTGTGCACAAACATGCTATGAGTAACAGTACAGAAGTGCTTGCAGAGAAATAAGAAGGTGCCTTAAAGGCCTCTGAGGAGCAGCAAAGGCAATATTTCCAAGTTCTCTGCACTACTTTTGCCTTCAGCTGTAATTTAATTGCATGGGGGAGGAATGGAAAGTTGGGTGTTCATGTATTAAAGAGAAACTTTTGGGCTCAGTGAATTAGACTGGCTCATTACAGACATGCTTTCTAAATACGTTCAAAGTATGAGGATCTATGGTGTATGCTTTCTTTCAGAACCATATACTCAACTATATAAAACGGTACTTGTGGAGAGCTAAAAAAAAAAGCTTAATCTTATTAAAAAGTGGCAATTGATTTTTACCTCTCAGCTTTTTGGCTGAGAGTAGAGTTAATTAGAATAGAATTGTATTAGGAAAATACAGCTAGTATACACTGTACAGCCAAAATTTGTCACTACTGAAACTGTCATTAACTGAAGTGATAAAAGTTATACAGCTTTGCAGTAAGATACGTTTCAAGTGATATTTAACAATCCTCCTCTGAGTCCTGCAATGAGATAATGACAGAAACTAACATCTTCTGAAAAAAAGACAGAAGCTCCTTGCAATAACACATTATTTAATTAATATTAGACTCCATGCATTTTTCGGGAAATAATTTATCCATTACACTTTAACTCAATTGGTGCTTACAACTGATGTAAATTAAGTTGGATTATAAAGCATCTTTTTCATATGAACAAGTCTCTTTGCTGTGGAGAAATGATATTTTATATAGACAAGAAACTATTATTATGAAGACATTTCCATTTGCACTGCTGGCATCCCTGCAGCAGGGAACTCCTATAAATAATAACTTCGACTGTTATATAGTTTACCACCTCTGGGTTATTTTATATTTTTTTTTAACACAAAAACAACAACAAAAGTGGTTTCATTTGAAGGTCTGCATGAGATGTGGTGAGATGTGGACTGGATCTTAAAAAAAAAAAAGGCAAAGACAGAAAACAGAAGGTTCTAAAAGATTCTAACCATATCTTTCAGATATTTTTGCAGTGTTAATGGAAATCAGTATTTTACCCACTTCACCTAAAATTGCCCTAGCTTGAAGTTGGCAGAGTTAAACATGGAAAGATGAGAATTTTTTTATCACTGAATACACTTCAGTTTCCCCATTATAGCCATGACAGAATGTTTTAATTATGAGATTATAATAACCCTCTGAACTGAGGGACCTGGAAAAAAACATTCTATCTGATTTCTCTCAGGCAAAATGACAAGAAGAAAGAAAAGAGGTGACAGGATGACATACCTTCTGAGTCTTTGGTATATTGTTTGCAAACTTTATTTTTACTTTGATAAGAAAAAAATAATTAAGATAACAGATTCTGTACTGAAGAGATTTTAAACTTTTCTATTTATATTAACTTTAATGCAGAGAGACTAAGCCTCTCTTGCACTTGAGGTTAATTTAGATTTGTGGCTTTGGAAGAATAGTTCAGTAGTCATCTATAGAGTATCAATTTAGGTGGGAGAATTTTAGATAAGGCATGCAATTATCTTAAAGTCCAATTCCACAACTTGTTCTGAGAGAAGAGATGTTGCAAACACATCTCTATCCTGTGATGTCAGACTGGTGTCTATAATGAATTCTCCTCAAGGTGCATTTGTCATATATTACAGTTATCTTTTACTGATAGATATGTTTAGCAAGTGAGCTGTTACTCCAAAAAGATTAATAATACAGAGGTGGAACAAGGACAGAAAAAGGGCTGATCATGCAGAAATGCTGAGCATTCCAGAAAGGAATATAAATGTAGCAAGACCTTTTTAATCTTCCCCTTAATAGATGTGATATTCGTGTATTTAGCTGAATGTGATTTTTTTAAGTAATAAGTAGAATCTTCCACTGGAACTTTGCTATGAGCTTGTGTTTTTTCCAGCTTGAATTACAAATTTAAAATGTCCTTTTCATCAGGTTTTTTTTTTTTTGGGGGGGGGAGGGGGGGGAAGGGAGACTACCCATATTTCCTATTTCCGGGAATACTTTCCTTCCAATGAACAACCTTATTCATACTTTACCAGTCAAAGGCAACCAATGCCACTATATTCACTACTACCGCTTGCACAGTCTGTTTTCCAAGAGTACAAGATAATATCCTTCAGTCCAAACCTCTATGGAAGTAAAGACTCCTTTTAGTAGTCTTTACAGTGATCAAGCAACAAACAGTTTAGCTATTTCTCTCCAATGCATATATCATCACTGGCCATTCACCTGACATTGTGAAAGCTCCTTAAAAACATATAAATAAATAAATAAAAATTTGGAAGTGGATAAAAAAACATATAAGCTCATCCTTTGTGATCATCTCTTGATTTTTTGGGGAGAGGAGACAAGGCTGGAAGGGTTGCATTGTTCTTAACAGGGCATGTGTTAGCTAAATAACTGCAATGATGTTACATCTGATGAAGGCAATTGAACTTGACAGCCAAAGATGCATGCTTGCTTTATAGATACAGAGCTAGAAATACTTTGTGTTTTACAGCAAACAATACCTCGTGTTTCTTTGGATTTTTTTTCCATTGTATTATAAATTAAAATTGAAACATTGGTATCTAGGGAGTTTTTAGCTAGTGTATATTTTCCTGGGATTTTCTAACCCATTCTAGATCCATCTATATTACACTTCACAAAAACTGGACGCTTTCTTTGAAAGATATTCAGCAAGTGCTTTAGAAAAGTAAGTATTGCTACCTACATCTCACAAGCAAAATGTAAGGGATTGTGGTCCTCTAGAGACCTAGAAGACTTCTGATAGTGAATGGCATCTGAGAAGATACTACTATCTATCATCTAGCAGCATTCATACACATTATAATAGTATTAGTTGTGAAGCAGAAGGAAATAACTAGAACCGATCAATATCCAGATAAGTATCAATGCAGTCTTCAAACCACAAAAGTGTGGTTTAGGTCAGAAAACTTCAATCTGGCCTTAACTGACAGACTACAACAGTGAGAAGCAACAGGGAAGGGACTGCTAACTGCAGAGGTGTTTCTGCAGATAAATATATTTGTGGATCTGCTACCACATGTCAGTTTAGAGGGACAAGAGTGATGAATTATGCTGTTGTATCATTTTTGTGGGAGGCTTGTGTGAGATGCCTAATCTGGGCTGTAATATGAAATCAAGCTTTACAGAATGGATAAATATTGAATCTGGATTTGGTTCCAGTCATACAGTGTATTAACAAACCAATGTAAAAAGTCCTTCACTGATTTTTATTGGTTTATGTATAGCTAAAGCACTATAAGCCATATCTGCTTACATAGTAGTCAACTGGTAAATTCTTTGATTTCAACGATAGCATGATGGAAAAGAAAACAATGGGTATGGCAACCAAATGTCAAATTTAAAAAATACCAACGGAGACTGAAAAATAAAAAACGGTCAGTTCTCCATCAATAAAACTGACATCAGGAAAGAGTATTATTATTATTTTTAATTGATATATGAGGTAATCTTTTCCCTTTTTACCTCCCACTATTACTGTTCTTTCAGGCTTAATCTGGATTTTTAGTCTCAAACCAAGGAAAAGTTGAAGTATTTGTCAAGTCTTAAGTATACGGTTAGCTTTCTTAGAACTTTACTTAAACTATTAGAAAATGAGATTCTTAAATACACATTAAAGAGATTTTTTTTTTTTTTTTTTAATCTAGGCCATAAATCTTTGCTCTTTGCAGAAATGAAAGCTTGCAACAAGCAGTATCATATCATACAAGAAAACCTTTTAGGCTTGATTTCCACAGGGTCACCTTATTTCTAAAAATGATGTAGGAAGAACTGCAAAGGTGAGGAAAAAAAAAAAAGATAAGAAAGAGGTGATATAGGGAATACTACGTAGCCTCTTCAGTTTAGAAAATAGGAAAGTCTAGGCTGCTTTTGTGAATGTTAAAGAGAAGATGAATTTG
Source organism: Anser anser (assembly GCF_964211835.1). NCBI lineage: Eukaryota > Metazoa > Chordata > Aves > Anseriformes > Anatidae > Anser > Anser anser. The sequence continues at coordinate 149,563,788 of NC_139721.1, forward strand.
CTTTCTATTTCTGAATTTACAAAGACAAAACACAACCAGCAAAACTAATTCATAGTGGTCTCAATGTCCAAATTAAATGCTTTCTCTATATAACACAAACTCTGAACACATAGTTTTGGACTAGCAGACTAGAGTCAGGCCACAGACTCAAGCACTAATGTGCAACTGCTTCCATTGTGTAACTGCTGGTGTTCTCCGGCTTTAGCTTGTCTGTGTGACACACAGAGAATTCTTCCATATAGTTCAGGGAACTGTCTTTTTCATGTTCCACAGATGGGATGAATGACGACAGGCTGTCTGGGGGATGAAGAGAATGATGACATTTACATGAGACCTTCAGGGTCAGAAAAAAAAGGACCCTGGACTATTTCATTTACTATGTAAATACAACCATGGGATAACAACCACACTGATAGTTACTCATTTTGCAGTTTGTACCTCAGCTTTAGGATAACTTTGGAACTGTTGTAACTATTTCTCTGCAAAGACTAGGAGAAGTTTGGGAAATATTTAAAATACTGTCCCCAAAAGGCCATATAGACATTGCTGTATGCCTTCCTTTGATTCTAATTACCCTATACAATATCCCAGCAGGTTTTGTACTTCAAAACGTTATGCCTAGTCTTGTCACACCACATTCAGAAAGGCATTGAATAACCTCCATTCCTTGTCATGGAACACTGCTGCTCTGGGCTTCCTTACTATTGCACAACCCAAATGTTACCTCAGAGATTTTGAACCTAGCTATCACAAGAATAGTTGTCTTAGTGTCATGGGGAACCACTTGGGTCCACATAAGGCTGAGTGTTATGTAGTAGGGATGTGACCAAGTTATTAATTTGGCTTCAAGTTTCACTTTCTGACCTCTGTTTTTATTTAGCAGTTAGAACATATCCATAGAAACCAAATATTGCAAAGGCCAGAAGTAAATATGTGTTCAAGAATGAATGAGATAAATTCATGAGTATGAGAAAAGCAATGGTTCAGATATAATTTACATTGTGGAAATCCCTAAAGACATATCTGTTCAAAGAAAATATCATTTCATGAAAATGTTCCAGGCCCACTCTACTGGCAAGTGTCTGAGACACTGATAAGGACCTCTGGTCTCACCTAGCAATATTAGACATCAGAATTATTGTATCAAATATAAAAGCTATTTCTGAGCTCGCTATTTTAGAATTTCTCACTTTTTACTTTTTGAATGTGTAGAATTCACTTGAACTAGTTGTTGCTGTTGTTGTGCGTGTGTGCTACATTAGGTCATTCAAAAATTCCCTGATCAAGCTTTGTTTTAATTCCTTTGAACATATCTGTTTTCTGCCAAGTAAATATTATAAACGTATTCTAATGCCTTCCTTAGTGCCAAGAATGTTAGTAAAAAAATACCGTAACTTTGCTTCCAAGAAACAAACATTTTCCTTCAAGATGCACTGGTTAGTGATGACTGAAGATACATCTTTCAATGGTTCAGTTTAATTTTTAGTTTTTTTTTTTTCCTTTTTACAGTATTTCAGAGCACAAATTTGCTATTTTACAGAACAAGATGCAGTTATTTTGTTTCATACTTCACATCTTATATTTTAATAATCAAAGATTTATTTCCCTCAAAAAGCTTTTTATTTCCACAGTTCCTATAACCTGTTGCTGTCATCTTTCATCATGTCCATGGCAGCCTCTGTGGTCTTGTGTGGAGAAAAGTTATTCTGTTTTAAAAGCTATTCTGTTTTAACATGTGAAGAATTTATTACTTTCACACTAACATTTGAATGCTTATGATACCTGAAATCTTAAGCCAAGCACTAGAGTAATTTTAAAAAGTAGCATAAAAGTTTTAAGATTGGAATCTTAATACAAAAATATTGCAGTACTGACAGAAGCAAGCAAGCAAGAAAACAAACAAAACCCCAAAAAATGACCTGTTGCACAAATTTTCAAAAAGAAATGTGAGCTTAAAAATTAGATGTCAACTGAGTTAATAGAAAAACTCGCTTAATGGTTTTCAGTTATTTTATTGGGCAAATATCAGTATTCACACTTCATAAGGGAATTTTAGCTCAGCTTTATATTTAATGTGCTAGATCCTCTACTGAAATCAAAGAATCAGAGAATAACAGAATGGTAGACATTGGAAAGGACCTCTGCAGGTAACCTGGTCCAATTCTTCTGCTCAAACAGGTCAGCTTGATCCAGTAGCTCAAGACCATGTCCAAATGGCTTTTGAATATTTGCAAGAAGGGAGACTTCACCACCTCTCTGGGCAGCAAGTACTCAGTCATCCTCACAGTAAGGAAGTCATTCCTGACATTGAAGGGGAACCTCCTGTATTTCACTTTGTGCCCATTGCCTTTTATATGGTCAGTGGAGACAACTGAAAAGAGCCTGTCTCCTTCTTCTTTATAGTCTCTTTTCATATTTTTAGATACACTGGAGAAATCCTCTCTGAACCTTCACTTCTCCAGACCAAGCAATCTCCTCTCTCAGCTTTTCCTCATATGACAGATACTCTCGTCCTTTAATCATCTTAGAGACTCTCCATTGGCCTTTCTCCAGTAGCTCCTTCTCTGTCATGCTGGCAAACTCAGAACTGTATATTTCCATATACTTCCTTTTTATGTTTGAATTTTACCAGGAGCTCCTTGTTCATTCACACAGTCCCCCTGGCATTTTTCCTTGACTTCCTGCTCATTGGGAGTGGCTGCTCTTGAGCATGGAGGAGGTTATCATTGAATATTAATCAGCTTTCTTGGGCCCCTCTTCTCTTTGAGGTCAATGGTCCATGTTTATTTCATGGCTATTGTCATGTTTATTTCATCAAATGTTTATTTCAATGTTTATTTCATCCATGTTTATTTAATCTATCAGATCATCCATATTTATTTCATGAATGTGATCCTCTACACTATCTTCCAAAAATTTAAAATTTACTTTCTATATATTTTTTTTTAATAATAACTTTTATTTGTTTATCTGGTTAATAAGTAATTTAAGTGTTAAAACATATTTTATTTAAAACTGCTCCTCTTTTTTATTTTTATTTTTTATTTGCACTGTATACCTTTTAGAGAGGAATTCAGTGATTCATACAGAAGTAACTGGTAGTTTAATCACACATAAAATTCAACACAAAGACCTTATATTTACACCACTGTGCATGAGATCAGAATTTGGCTTTTGGTATTTGTCACAAAGAGCAACTCAAATGGCAATCTTACACCAAACTAATGTAAAGATAAAAAGCATTCATTCCAGTCCATGATTTCAATATTGAAGCAGTGCATGAGGAAAGGTCATCACAATTAAAGGCATAATGTAAAAACGAAACTGTGAGCAAGTGTTTGTGCTTCGTCTCTATCTCAAGATTTATGTGATTGACTCTTAATTGGAGACCTAGGGTTTCATTTCACAGCTTGGGCAGACAGGCTATTAGACCTCAGTGAACAGGGAGAGAGCAGCAGTATTTTGTATGTATGTAATAGGGAATTAAAATACTTTGCGACCTTCTGTGTTTATTACTTAAAGAAAAAATGTTTAAAATACAGAAATTATTTGAGTATAAGAGCTGAGTACTAGTGTATGATGGTGAAATGGACAAAAATAGATCTTATTTGGTTTAACACAGGTTTACAACATTACATGTGGGCATTATCTGAATGTATGTTTGGGTGGGGAACATTGGCATTTGAGAAAACTCATGGTCCTTTCTTCACAGAATCACAGAATCACAGAATCGTCTAGGTTGGAAGAGACCTCCAAGATCATCTAGTCCAACCTCTGATCTAACACTAACAAGTCCTACACTAAACCATATCACTAAGGGCTACATCTAAACGTCTTTTAAAGACCTCCAGGGATGGCGACTCAACCACCTCCCTGGGCAGTCCATTCCAATGCCTAACAACCCTTTCAGTAAAGAAGTTCTTCCTAACATCCAACCTAAACCTCCCCTGGTGCAACTTTAGCCCATTCCCCCTCGTCCTGTCACCAGGCACGTGGGAGAATAGACCAACCCCCACCTCTCTACAGCCTCCTTTAAGGTACCTATAGAGAGCGATGAGGTCTCCCCTGAGCCTCCTCTTCTCGAGGCTAAACAACCCCAGCTCCCTCAGCCGCTCCTCGTAAGACTCGTTCTCCAGACCCCTCACCAGCTTCGTTGCCCTTCTCTGGACTCTCTCAAGCTCCTCCATGTCCTTCCTGCAGCGAGGGGCCCAAAACTGAACACAGTGCTTGAGGTGCGGCCTCACCAGAGCTGAGTACAGGGGGACAATCACCTCCCTAGCCCTGCTGGCCACACTGCTTCTTATGCAAGCCAGGATGCTGTTGGCCTTCTTGGCCACCTGAGCACACTGCTGGCTCATATTCAGCTGCCTATCAACCAATACTCCCAGGTCCTTCTCTGCCAGGCAGCTTTCCAACCACTCTTCTCCCAGCCTGTAGCGCTGCTTGGGGTTGTTACGCCCCAGGTGCAGGACTCGGCACTTGGCCTTGTTGAACTTCATGCAGTTGACCTCAGCCCATCGGTTCAGCCTATCCAGATCCTCCTGCAGAGCCTTCCTTCCCTCGAGCAGATCGACACACGCACCTAACTTGGTGTCATCTGCAAACTTACTGAGGGTGCACTCGATCCCCTCATCCAGGTCATCGATAAAGATATTAAAGAGGACCGGCCCCAGCACTGAGCCCTGGGGGACTCCACTAGTGACCGGCCTCCAACTGGATTTGGCTCCATTCACCACAACTCTTTGGGCCCGGCTATCCAGCCAGTTTTTAACCCAACAAAGCGTACGCCAGTCCAAGCCATGAGCAGCCAGTTTTTTGAGGAGAATGTTGTGGGAAACGGTGTCAAAAGCCTTACTGAAGTCAAGGTAGATCACATCCACAGCCTTCCTCTCATCCACCAAGCGCGTCACTTTGTCATAGAAGGAGATCAGGTTCGTCAAGCAGGACCTGCCTTTCATAAACTCATGCTGACTGGGCCTGATCTCCTGGTTGCCCTGCAAGTGCCGCGTGATGACATTCAAGATAATCTGCTCCATGAGCGTCCCTGCCACTGAGGTCAAGCTAACAGGCCTATAGTTCCCCGGGTCTACCCTCCAGCCCTTCTTGTAGACGGGCGTCACGTTTGCTAGCCGCCAGTCAACTGGGACCTCCCCTGATAGCCAGGACTGCCGATAAATAATGGAAAGTGGCTTGGCCAGCTCCTCCGCCAGTTCGCTCAGTACCCTCGGGTGGATCCCATCCAGCCCCATTGACTTGCGTACATCCAAGTGCTGTAGCAGGTCGCCAACCATTTCCTCGTGGATAGTGAGGGCCACATCCTGCTCCCCATCCCCTTCCACCAGCTCAGGGTACCAGGTATCCAGAGAACAACCGGTCTTGCCGCTAAAGACTGAGGCAAAGAAGGCATTGAGCACCTCAGCCTTTTCCTCATCTTTTGTAACTAAGTTTCCCCCTGCATCCAGTAAAGGATGGAGATTCTCCTTAGTCCTCCTTTTTGTGTTGATGTATTTGTAAAAACGTTTTTTGTTATCTTTAATGGCAGTAGCCAGATTGAGCTCCAGATGAGCTTTGGCCTTTCTAATTTTGTCCCTGCACAGCCTCACAACATCCTTATATTCCTCCTGAGTAGCCTGCCCTCTTTTCCAAAGATTATAAACCCTCCTTTTTCTCCTAAGCTCGAGCCACAACTCTCTGCTCAGCCAGGCCAGTCTAGTTCTGCGTCGGCTCGTCTATGGGCACGTGGGGACAGACCACTCCTGAGCCATTAAGATTTCCTTCTAGAGGAGTGCCCAGCCTTCCTGGACTCCTTTGCCCTTCAGAACCTCCTCCCAAGGGACTCCGCCAACCAGTGTCCTGAACAGCTCAAAGTCAGCCCTCTGGAAGTCCAAGACAGCTTTTTTACTGGTCCCCTTCCTGACTTCGCCAAGAATAGAGAACTGTCCTTGCTGTCCCCTATTTTTTGGCTATAAAATAACTGCATAATATAAAAAGTTTATTATGGCCTTAAGCTTCCTTGGATAGTTCTGAATGTGGAATTTAAATTATTGCTTAGATACGCTTCATAATTAATATGAAGCAAGATGACAGGTTACCTACCTGCCAAAACTGCAAGACTGGGCACCTTCAAATATATCTGGCTTTAACCTATCATCCAAAGCCCTGTAGGGTAGACTTTATTTCTAGGCAAACTGGCACATGTTACAGATCTTCAAGGCCTTCCTGGATTGCTTGCATTTCTATCCACATTGGTGAAAAAAGAATCCCTTGTTACAGAATAAAGATTGCCTTTGAGTAGATTTAATATGCTACCACAAACAGTAGCACGATAACCGTGTTGATCTCACTGTAAAGTAAGAACTTTGTGGATAGATTAATAGTAACTTAGCATATTGTAACATCCTAAAAGTCTTTCCTTTCTTGCTATCTGGAAAAAAAAGCTAGCAGCTCTAGAGTACATCTGTTACAATGTAAAGATGCCTTCCCAAATCAGGCAGCCTGGGGAAAACTGCATATTGTGCTTACTTCTTTCATATGTAAGTAACTTCTTTCAGCTCTTGGTTTCTAATTTTTCATAGAATCACAGAATCACAGAATGGTTGAAGTTGGAAGGAACCTCTGGGTCCATCTGGTCCAAATCCCCTGCTCAAGCAGGGCCACCCAGAGCAGGTTGCCCAGGACCTTTCCCAGACGACTTTGGAAGATCTCCAAGGAGGGAGACTCCACCACCTCTCTGGGCAACCTGTTCTAGTCCTAGTCATTCTTACAGTAAAAGTCTTTCCTGATGTTCAGATGGAACCTCTTCTGTTCCAGTTTGTGCCAATTGCCTCTTGTCCTGTCACTGGGCACCACTGAAAAGAGCCTGGCTCTGTCTTCTTTGCACCCTCCTTTCAGGTACTGATATACATTGATAAGATCCCCACTGAGTCTTCTCTTTTCATGTCCCTCACTCAGTTTCTGATACTTTTTTCTCCTAGCATATTCCAAGGCCAATAAAATATTGGCTCCCAGAGATGTAATGAGAAAACTCAGCCTTGCATTTGCTGAACTGCAGTTGGTAATTCTCAATGGAATATTAAACTAGAGAGTTATTATTTCAATATATCATCTCTGTTCTTCAGATGAGACACACACATGCAATAAATAAATAAATAAGACATGACAATGTGGCAATGAACTGTAGGTGGATAAACATAGTGTGCAGCTGAAATCTAAATCCATCAATCAAATAAAATTAAAACCATAGTCAGCATCTTGTGCCATAATCTCTGTGAAGAGATAATCAAACCATTTGCTTGAGGTGGAAAGAAGGCAAGTGTGCTTAAACAATCTTATGTTATTGATCCAGTGCAATTCTGAGAACAGCCCCTGTAGTGTAATCTGTACAGCTTGATAGATTGCATTAGCAGATACACTTAGCCCAGTGAGATCATCTTCAACATTGGTTAAGTAATATAAATAAAAAATAAAATGACAGCATGTCTTAAAGGAAGAAAAACATGGATCAGAAAATACAAAAATGGTACTTAAATGTCTTCTGTCAGCAGAGTATCTGAAAATGCCTCCCTTTTGAATGTAGCAATCTCATGCATCCGAATAAAAGTTTTATCCCTGCTTTACAGATGTAGGAATCAAGGCACAGAGATCCTAGTCAGACCATGTAGCTTCACAGGACTCCTGCATTGAAAAACTGAACTGACTTGTTCAAAGGCCAGAGTATCCTTCATTCAGTAACATTTTACTAACAGGTTCAAGGAAGTTATAAGAGACTATGGGGATTACTAGTTATTTGAAGATAATATTAGCAAGCAAAAATCTTAACTACTTCAATTCAGATTAAGTCAAAATATCAGTTAAGAAATTCAGCAACCAAAAATGTGTACAGACACTTTTACATCTCTATGTTAAAATATGAGTTGCAGAGAGTCTTGGGAAGAATAATGCCACACACACAGTTCCGCTGAGTAACCCTGCTATATGAATGGTGTAATTTGGCAGAACCTGAATAACTTTTTGTAAGGCTCTGCTGCTTTATATAAGATGAAGAGTTGGCTTTTCAACATCACTGACTTTATATTTTATTTATTCAGTAACTTAATTTATATCACCAAGTTCATGGCATCACTGGACTTTCAAAGCTTTAACTCTTCAATAAAATCTACTCACTTTCATATATTGTGAATTTGCAGCCATGGAGAACAGCATTAAAATATCTTTCTTATTGCAGTTATTTTACATAGGCATTTATTGTGTATGACATTATCAAAAAGGGATAAATGTTAAAAAAATAATTTGCTTATTTGTGACTGTAAGGGAGAGCACATCTGAAGTCGACTGTTTCTTTCAACTTTTATAAATAACTGGACTTTATTTTTCCTCTGAACCTGACTTCTCATGCTTTCCATTTTACTCCTCCTTATTTAGAGGCAGCAGGGACTGAAGTTCAGTTGACCTCCATTTTAAATCAGACCATAGTTGTGCTTGTTTGAGTTGTCTAATATATAAGAAAAAATCCCTATGCATAATATCAGCTTTGCTATAAAAGGTCAAAGTCGTGGAATTCAGTAGCGTTTAAATTACAACAGAAAGGAATTAGTCAAGATTGAAATAGGTGAAACTTAATGGGAAGTGAGACACTAAATAGTTTTTAAATGGCCCAGTAACCTTCATAAAATTCTTGAAAAGAAAGTCATATTCCTCAAACCCAATATGTTTCCACCTTCCTATTTTTACTTTCTAATGGTCAGTTTGAAAGAGATGTATATTTCTAAGAGGAAGGGGACCTTTAAGTCCAAGAGCTTCATTAATAGTTTCGTCATGCAATGAACTCATCATTCAATTATGCTGCTTCGTAGGCTGTCTGCATGGACCTGATCTAAGGGAGAAGAGAAATTCTGTGTGGTGACTCAAGAGCATGTATTAGACCCAAATCTCCTTGTGTTAAGCACTCTCTTATTGTGAGTAAAATCCCAGAAAGGAACCAAACATGAGAGTAGCAATGGAGATTTGAGATGGATGCAGAGTAGATACTCGGTGCAAGGAGAAGCATTGTGCTGCATTTCTCTCCCTCCTGTGCAGAAAGCCCCAGAGCTGGGCACAGGAGCATGCTGTGCAGTGGTTTGTGGACACAGTCCTCTGCAGACACATGTGGCAGGTGCAGACCCTGGGGGACGCAGTAAACCTGGAGAGAAGTTGTGGAAAGGCAATAAGCAGCCTGCTGGTATTTTTTTGCCCTGACATCTGCTATGTTGCTGACAATGAGGACCTGTTTATAGCCTCATCCTCCATTTCACAAGAACAGGTTCATGCACTTGTAACTGGCATTCTGGTGGCTAGCATTGAAGATCTTTATTTATTTATTTATTTAATGCTGCCATTACAGTCATTGTTTTTCCCTGTAGTTTCAAGCTTCTCCTAATTTAGCATCTTCCTCAAAGCCTTTCCTGCATTTATCTAGCCACGTTCTTTGCTCTAAATTTTTGCACATTAAACAATTTCCTTTGTAAAGGTATATTTGCCTTCTATGTGAAGCAGAGCAATTTAAAATGAACCTGTGTTGAAAACATAGAGAAGAGTCCAAGATCATATTCTCACAGAAAAAGCTAAGCTTTTCACTTGTCTTTTGCCATCAGGCAGTTGAAAATACAAATAAGGTGCATTGAGAGATCAATGTAGGCCTTGAAAATGCATCAATGGGATCAGGCAGAGTAAGAAACTGTGCATGAAACCTTCAGGTCTGGGAAGTTTCCATTAACATTGAAGTCACAGAGTGCTGTCCTTGATTCTTTTATGAACATACAAAAAGATTTTGCAGACTTTTCTTCTTTAGATGATAACTGTCAACAAGCAGTAATCAATTTATTTTATGTGAACCTTCACTGATGTCATACAAAGAATTCAGACCTTACATGAAATGCCCTATCAAACATATTAGGCAGGATTATTACTGAACTTTTGTTTCTTTTCAATTACAAATACAATTATTTCAGTTTGTTGTGGACTTTGTCAATATAACTATTTGTCTGGAAGCCATACTAAAAATAAGTATTCCTCTGTAACTGAATCTAACCATGTTATCAGTTTTTAAGGAGAAATTTCTGCCAGCTTCAGCAGTGAGATCTACTAAAAAATTATTCATATGACACATCAATATTAAGTAATACTAATGAATGACTAAAACTGTCAGCTCAGCTTTCTTGGGGGAAGAAAAAAGGTAAATTTCCTTTTCAGGATTTCTAAGACTAGTTATGAAACACCTGCCATAATGGAATACAAGAGTGGGTAGACCATTTCACTGATTCCATTTAAAAAAATTTCACTCTCTGTAGTATACTTTAGGTGGCCTTTGGTACTCTATAGCTTCTTTAACTAGAATAATCTTGCATAATGTGCTAACCCTGGCAAGATACTGAATTGTATAATAGCCTTACTTTGAGTTGCTGAATGCAAGGTTATATAAGTTGTTAAATATGGAATAATTATTCTGCCATAAGATCATCAGTGGCCACATGTGCTTCACATAAGTGAATGGCAAGATATAAATCCAGTGTTAGGAAAAAGTCTCTAATGAGCTCTTAAAATTTTAATACCTGAAATGAGAATGTGCTTTGCATTGCTGTTAAAAAGCTGTTAAACCTGGTATCAAAGTCTTTAATAAATTAATAAATAAATAACAGAAAGATGAAAATGTGTGAAATAGTTGGATAATTCCCTGACAAGCTTCAATACATAGTAATGAGGGGAGAGAAAGAACTCTCACTGCCCCTAAACTTGTACTATTACAACAGCCCATAGTGAATAGCAGCTTGACAATGTAACCTCGAGGAGTTTGCCTTCGGGAAATCTTCATTTAATAGAGAGGAAGGGAGAAGATATGTATGAAAAATCAGAAGGAGCAAAAAGGATGTGATGATTCAACAAAACTGATCTCACAGCTTTGCCTGTTTACTGTAGGACTCTGTTCTTTATTTAATCACAATCTGCACAGCAAGCTAGCATATGGGCTGGGGGCGAGGGGGCCATGATTTGGCATCTACTGACTAATTTGATATATAGCACATTTTCCCTATCTTCTCAATACATACGATGCTGAAAATTATTTGAAAATTAATGAGGAACAAACTGACCCTTTTTTATTATTATTTTTTCTTGCAAAGCACACAGTTTGCTGCACCTGGTTTGGAGGAAGGAAAGTGGAAAACAATTGCAAAATTCTTAGGGGCACATTTTTCAACCTGGTAAACAAAAAGGAATGAATTGGTTACATTTAGTTCTAGAATGCACTAATGTTATGGGAAAACAAGCGAGAGGAAAGACTTGTAAAGATGGGATAATCTTCTAAGCATTTTTCTGATTCATCTTGACCACTGTCAGTGCACTGAATAAGAGCAGCTTCAGGCTGTGAAAAATGCCTGACCTTTTTTTTCAATCTGCAGAAAGTCGAGATCAACTTCAAAAATAATGGAAAGGTTGGAATGGAATTAGACTTAGAATGTTGTAAAGAATAGATTTAGAAAAATTCTAAAAATGCAAACATTTTGATAAAAAAATGCAAGTAAAAAATGCTTATTTTAAAAATTCTCATTTTCTGACAAATCCAAAAAGTGGATTGTACTTTTTTTTTCATTAAAAAAAAAATCTTAGAAAAACATTCTTAAACAGTCTAAGTCAAGACATTTCCAGGAATACTAAGTCATGACACTAAAAATGCAATTTAATCAGGTGAAATTTGTGTATTAGACTTGGAATTAAATATGATACTCAAAATACACACAGAAAATATAAATAATAGGCTCTAGGAACTTAGAACTAAGAAAGGGAACTAGGTATCTTTATACACACACACACACATAATATATATATATATAGTCCTTCTACACAGAAATGGAATAATTGAATCTAGGTTGGAAAAGACCTTCAGGATCATCAAGTTCATACATAAACCTAACCTTCTGAGTCCCATCACTAAACCACGTCCTTCAGTGCCACATCCACACATCTGTTAAAAACCTTCAGGGATGGGGACTCCTCCACTTTCCTGGGCAACCTGTTCTAATGCTTGACCACTCTCTCCATGAAGAAATTCTTCCAATCTAACCCAAGAAACTGTTGTATTGGGTTTATGTGACAAGGGTTTGGTACCAGGGGGCTGCAGGGGTGGCCTCTGTGAGCACAGCCTAGCATCTGTGCTATGTCAGATCGGAGACAGCTCCGGCTGGCTCCAAAAGGGACGCAGCTGATGCCCAGAGCCAAGCCAGTGAGCGACGCTGGTTGGGCCTCTGGGAAAACAGAATGAAGAAAAGGGAAATAAATAAACAAACAAACAAACAAACAAACAAACAAACTGCTGCACAACAGCAGCTGGGAGAGTGAGGAGTTAGAACCAGCCTTGCAGGCGCCAAGGTCAGTGCAGTAGGAGGGCAGGAGGTGCTGCAGGCATGCAGCACAAGTTCCCCTGCGGCCTGTGGAGAGGCCCCTGGTGGAGCAGGCTGTCCCCCTGCAGCCCATGGGTCCCACACGGAGCAGATCTCCACGCTGCAGCCCGTGGAGAGGAGTCCACGCAGGAGCAGGGGGTCTGGGGGGAGCTTCTGCCCATGGGTGACCCGTGCTGGAGCAGTTTGCTCCTGGGAGATGGACGGACCCCGTGGTATGGAGTTGTGTGGGAGCAGTTCTTGAAGAGCTGCTGCCTCTGGGCAGCCCCCGCAGGCTCAGTTCAGGAAGGATGGCATTCCATGGGAAGGACCGCACATGGAGCAGGGGCAGAGAAGAACCGTGAAGGAGCAGCAAAGACGAAGCCCCCATTCCCCGTTGCCCTGCACTGCTCTGGGGGAGGAGGTAGGAAAGTGTGGATGGTGGGGAAGTTGGTTTTAGTTTGCTTTTAGCTTCTCTTTGTACTGTTCTGTTAGTAATAGGCAATAAATCATAGTAATCTCCCTTCATTGAGTCTGTTTTGATCATTACAATAGTTTTTGAGTGCTCTTCCTGTCCTTATCTCAACCTCTGAGCCCTTTCCATAATATTTTCTCTCTTCTTCCTTTGAGGAAACGGAGTGAGAGAGCAGTTTTGGTGGAATTTATCTGTCCATTGGTGTGAAACCACCACAGCTGTACACCTGTCCAAGGCATAAGCAGCCAGTTTCTTCAGAATACAGGGGGAAATGGTGTCGAATGTTTTACTGAAATCCAAGTAAACAATATCCACAGCCTTTCTCTCATCTACCTAGCAGGCCATCTTGTCATAGAAAAAGATCATGTTAGTCAGGCAGGACCTGCTTTTCATAAACAATCCCGGATGCATCTGATGACTCAATTGTCCTGCCTATGCCATCTGATGCCATTCAAGATGATCAGCTGCACAACCTTCTCTGGTACCAAGATCAGACTGACAGTACTGTAATTCCCTTACATGCTTATATAATGTTATATACATCTTTTGGCTGAAATAAATAAGAGAATACACAGGGCTTTTGTTAGTAAGTATGATTGTTGTCATTGATAAGTCTGATGTAAAATAAGCTTGGATCTACATAGTGTAAATTAATGTCTGATTATTGTACTGGTGTGTATGAACTAAAGTTAGATAGAAAATAAATTATTTGTTTAAAATGTGTATTTTACTCAAAGTTTCAGAAGTTTTTAATTCCCTAGTTTTCTTTGAAATTTTGCTTGTGGTGTCACCTAAGAAAAAATATAACAGATTGACATCTTGGAAATTATTGACATGGAAGGTATGGATTGACATTGCTGTTCCAAATGAGACTCCAAATGATCTTGATTTTCTACACTTATTTTCAGTCTAGCTATCCATTTGTAGTGTGATGGATTTCTTTGATTAGAAAATCCATTTTAGTCTTGAGATAGTTTCCAGAAAAGGCTTTGTTTGCTTGGTTTCTTTGTTTGCTTGGTTTCTGCCTTTTTCTGCCTTTATATATATATATATATATATATATATATAATTTATATATTTATTATTTCAAAACCAATAGTGGTGTGTTTTTTATTTTATTTTATTTTATTTTATTTTATTTTATTTTATTTTATTTTATTTTATTTTATTTTATTTTATTTTATTTTACTTCTGAGTTGATTATCTTCCAAGTAAAATATTTTGAAAGATATTCCTGATTACTTAATTAATTCTTTCCCAAATTTAGTTCCTCTGTTTTTGCAGAATCATTATCATGTACAACCTTCTGCTGAAAACAACAGTATTTTCCAAAGATGAATTGTGGTCTATTAAAGAATACCTGTGAGGCTCACCACTCAGCTCTGGTCACTTCAACAACAGTGACAGCACAAACAGTAGCATCTCCCAGAGGTTATTCTGAGAGGCAAAAAATATCAAAAAGGAGTCAAATATGAAAGATACCCCAACAGCCTAGAGTAAGAGTTTTGCATAATCATCTCACTTTGTTAATATAAAGTCTTTTAAGTCTGAGTGATAGTTCTTGAAATTCACTTTATTTTTATTACTGAATGTTTATTTAGTTATTTGTATGTGTGTGTGTGTGTATGTGCACGTGCAACAGAGCTCCAGATTTCCAACTGCAGTTATTTAATTGCCAGGTCTGTATATGACAGATATAATTTTATGAAAATAGATTGCATGTAATTATTCAGGCAATGTCTACTGTTTATAATCTATTTGAAAATGCAGATAGAAAGTCCTTTCAAATTTGTAATAGTGTGCTTCAGAAAAGCGTCCTGTTAAGCTCTTTATTACTGTCCCTTTCTTGTAAGTTCAGGGGCTTCACATCGTTAACTGCACCTAAACTGAAGTCTGTGCTTTTGATGAGGGAACCATATTTTACATGTTGTACCTTTGGGACTGGAGGAGGTACAGAATTGATTTAAACAAACAAACAAACAAAACACTGAATCTATCTGTGACTAGATTATGTCTCCAGGTACCCTGAAAACAGTTCACAAAAGGTGTTTCTCCCAAGGAGAGTGAAGAGGAGAGCCCATCAGCCCACTGTTGAAGGTACTTCAATCCCTGACATGAGTACAGACTGGGAGAAGAGCTCATTGAGAACAGCTCTGCAGTGAAGGACTTGGGGATTCTTCTGGTGGATGAAATGATATGAGCCGGCAGTGTGCGCTTGCAGCCCAGAAGGACAACAGTGTCCTGGGCTGCATCAACAGAAGAGTGGCCAGCAGAGCGGAGGAGGTGATTGTCCCCCTCTGCTGTGCCCTTGTGAGACTCCACTGGGAGTCCTGTGTCCAGGTGTGGGGCCTCCAGCACAAGAAGGCTGTGGAGCTGTTAGAGCGGGTCCAGAGGAGGGCCACAAAGATGATCAAGGGGCTAGAGCACTTCTCCTATGAAGAAAAGCTGAGAGAGCTGGAGCTGTTCAGCCTGAAAAAGAGAAGGCTCTGGGGAGACCTTATTGCAGCTTTTCAGTACTTCAAGGGGGCTTATAAAAGAGATGGAGAGCAACTTTTTGCTCAGTCAGATGATGACAAGATAAGGGGGAAAAAGAGGGGAGATTTCGATTAGAGGTTAGGAGGAAATTCTTCACTCAGAGGGTGGTGAGGCACTGGCACAGGTTGCCCAGAGAAGTTGTGGTGCCCCATCCCTGGAAGTGTTCAAGACCAGGTTGGACGAGGCTCTGGGCAACTTGATGTACTGGATGACATCCCTGCCCATGGCAAGGGTATTGGAACTAGATGGTCCTTAAGATCCCTTCCTACCCAAGCCATTCTATGATTCTGTGATACTTGCTGCTCTCTGAAATCAGCTGACCACTGGTAAATCAGGACAAGGCTGTTTCCTTCCACATTCTCCCCACTCTATTTAGGCATGTGAAAAGACACAATGGGGCTTTGCAGATCCTGATGACTATGCCTGAAATAAACATACAGGACTCAAGTGCATTGTGTGCTTGCAGAAGAACTGACCCCCATTGGATTATCTGCAGACTAGCCTAGCTATTATGAAAGACATCTCTTCCTCTGCACTGTTGGGCAGGCTTTTCTGGGGAGATTATCCAAAGCACATGAACTGCTAAATGCTGGAATACTATCAGTCACTAGACAAATAAAATTAACAACAAAAAAGTGATATATATATATATATATATATGTTAAAGCATCAGTTCAAACAGAAAATGTGGGGAGACTTGCAAGTACAGCCGTCAGTCACAAGCCCTAAAGACTCCAGTCTCATCTTCCATCTGACTACTTCTAAGATGCTTCTGTGTTGTATGATTCCACACAGACTCATGGCAGCAAATTTAGCTGAACAAAAGACTTTAAGAAAACCAGAGACTGCAAAAACTGCTTTCAATGACTGAGAATGAACACAAAAATATGCCTGGCAATATTCAAGAAATGCTTGTGCGTAAGTGGACCTGAAGAAAAGACAGAAAAAAACGTGGTGGCTTTGCTCTGAGTGCAAATATTATCGCACAGCTCTCATTATATTGGTTCAAGTATGTATGAATTTTTGTTTGTTTTGTTTGTGTTCTTTTTTGTTTGTTTGTTTGTTCGTTTGTTTTTTTTAAATCTTTCTCACTGGGGTTGTTTCCCAGATTATTTCTTATCATGGCTCTAACCTGCAAAGCTTTTACCTCCTCCAACTTCGGCAAGTGATGATAGGCCATTGAGTATGTGCTGAGCATTTCAGCTGATCACCCTTATTCAGTAACTCTCATTTTTTGCTCAACACTTTAAAATGAGATGAAATGTTCATCTAGTTTACAGGCCGTGTGCTCAGCATCTTTCAAGACAGTGTATCAGCACTGAATCTTGATACCAACAAGTCTTTGAACAAAAAATACTTTTTTCTGTCTGCTTTTTAATATGCATGACTACATTTATTAATTTATAATAGTAATTTATTTCTTCATCCCAGTTCAAGGTTTCATTTCTTATGTATTCAGTAGAAACTAAACCCAAACTGCTGAGGGCAGAATTCCTACTAATTGTCTCAGTCTCAAATTGATTCACGTACCATTTATGTTACACAGTCAAGTAGCCCTATTTCCTAGCAATGCAATCAGAAAATTATTGACCAGCAACAATGCAGGTTTTACTTTATATTACTAAAATGGACAATCCCTGCAGTAAAGTGTAGTTTTCATAAATTTTGTGTGATTCACAGAAATGAAACTCCTGCTTTTCATTCTTTTATTCTGTGTAAACTTCTATATTCTCTCCCTTCCTCTGTAGAGAGGCATTTCTCACAGGTGACCCATAGCCTGGACACACAGGAAGCAGCGAACCACCCTGTGGAGATCATCATAAAATTTATTTATTTGTTCATTTTTGAGATAGTGGAGAAGCCTGTTCCTGACACACAAATTTGTATGGTCAAAGGCAGGGGAGATGAGGCCCATAATGGCTCTATTTCCCATTTATTAAACAAAAAAATAATCTTTCTCCATACTTTTTGTTTTGTCTTTAGTTGCAATCCAACAAGTAAGGTACAGTCCCTAAATTTGAAACTACATGGTGCTCAATGTAATTGGACACAACTTTAGTTTCTGTATCTCATACTGCTATTCATAATAATTAGAAGAAATATGTATGGAAAAAAATCTAAACCAAATTTAAAAATAAGAAAAAGAGAATCTGAGGCTTAAGACAGTGATTTTTAAGTATTAAAGATCTCTGTATATTACAATGTACTATCCTTGGTGCAGAAATCTTTGTGACATATTTTATCAGGAGATGCTGCAGGTTTTTAATTCTTTTTGCATTGCAAGTTAATTCAGTAGTGATCTAGTAGTTACCTAGGAAACATATTTAGGAAGGAAGTATTGATAATACTGTAAGGATTAATTTAGATTTAGTTTTATTTATTTATTTATTTATTTATTTTAGATTTTCAGAGGTTGAAAAGAATTTTGTATTGCTAAATGTAGAGGAATTTACAAAAATACTTCTAGTGTTTATTATTAATTTATTATTGGTATAATAAAACTGACAAGCCATGAAAATTGTAATAAGAGAATAAGCTTTTTATACATTTTAAATAAGGTGTACAACAATTGTACTGTTGTAAACAGCAGTTATTGAGCTGCACCCTGTCAACACTGTTGATGACACTGAGTCATTCTTTCCATACACATTTATCATATCACAAACTTCTTTACAACTTTGGCTGATCTATTAATAAAAATACGGATTTCCTATTGTAAACATACTCAGGTGATAACGTGTCCTGGATTCAAACCCGCCACCTGTGTCACTACATTCTGGTGATTTCAGCTTATCTGTTTAGGCCACAATGAGCTACACCCTCATAAAAATTACATGTTCTCCTGAGTGATGCAGCTTAATATAGAAATCTTTCCCACCTTACATGATTCAGATAAACTAAAATTTTTATGCTGTCTGAAGTTGCTCTAACAATTAATAAGATGTTGGACATGAAATTTTCAGGGGAGAAATACATTATGTCTTTTAGATATTAAAGGAAAGAGTGCATATATTATATTCGTGTGTGCCTGCGTTAGTCTTTTTCTTTTCTTCCTTCCTTCCTTCCTTCCTTCCTTCCTTCCTTCCTTCCTTCCTTCCTTCCTTCCTTCCTTCCTTCCTTCCTTCCTTCCTTCCTTCCTTCCTTCCTTCCTTCCTTCCTTCCTTCCTTCCTTCCTTCCTTCCTTCCTTCTTCCAATTTCTTCCTTCCTTTCAGCAAATATTTATTCAAAGTTTTTCAATGAAAGAAATAACAGATCTCAACATCGGGGAAGGTGAAACATGATATTCTATTAATTCATAGTAGGAATTTCACTTCATAACAATGATTGAGTTCACAAAACGAAGCCATTTTCTCTATAAAACTTCTTCACTTTGGTTGGCTATCTACTTTCATGAACTCAGTATCTGCAGCGAGGATGGTTAAAGTGTCTGTAATGTGTCTATTAAGAAACCAGGGTAAATAACACACAATTTAAATTGCTATAGTTTAATTCAATAAATTCCTAAAATAGCTTCCTAAAAATGTTGGTGAAACAAAGCAGAAAGGCCAAAAAAGTGTATTGACACACGTTTAAAAAAATGTGCACAGATTTTAGTGATTTTATCACTTGCCAATAATATGACTGTAAAATGTGTGTAATAAGAGTATATAATCCAATCCTCATCATCACTATGTGGAATTTAAAATATTTCAATCCAGGACTGTTGTACGTTGTTGGAATCTCACCCCAAAATAGTGCAAATGTTTGTTCATACTTGCTGCTTCCTTCTTTAATATTTAGAAATGTGGGGGATTTCACATAGTTCTAATGGATGTTGTTGTTACTCTTTTCCTTCATTTTTTCCAGTGTCAGTTTTTCATAAGTTTAACTAATCTATTTTGAATAAAAGTTTCTGTGTATGGTTTCTATATGGTATTATTTCATTGTCTGAAGGTATTCTTAATATATTTATAGTGTTTTTAGACCCTTGTATTGAAATGTCTGGGCTTAATGAAAACTATAAATTTAGGCAGTGAAAATTTATTTTTGTCTGTAGATCTCAGGTGAGAAGTAAAACAATCTTGTACTATACAAAGAAAATCAGTTCAGTGTTTATATAAGTTATGAATTTCAAGCACTATGTGTGAGCTTTAAAAGCCACTTTTTTTTTCTTAGAAAAGAAACTCACATAGTTTTAATGATACAAAAAACATGATTAATGAAATATTTTCTATCCTTTCGTTAAGAACTTGAAATGAAGGATGCCTAATTTATTTCTATATAGAAGATTTTGTTTTAATTTAACATAAATCACCTGGACTTAATTCTGTTATAATTTTGATTATGCTCCCTGAGTGTTTTTTACCCCTATATGTCCACAGTACAGGTCTGTGTATCACCCTTCTCTTTAACCTCTGATGAATAAATTTCATTCGCAAAAATATCCGGTACATTTCATCTGTAGTAAACTGTTACAGCTATTTCACCTTTCATGCCTCCAATTCCCATAAAAGCACCAAGAAAATTATATTCAAAGAAGCTAAGAGCAAAATTACTTTGAGTACAACATCAAGAGGTGGAAATTTAGCATCTAAAGGCCAAGAAATAAATTACTGTTCTTCTTAGTACAACATTACCAGAGTCTTGTTCTGTATACAGTTCTTCTCAGATATAAACTTTGACGCTTTACCATTTATTATCTAAAGTCACCACCATGCATACACAGGACAATGAATACACCTAAGTAACTTTTGGATTTTTCTGATTTTGATATATATATTTTTTTCCCACTTTAAACGGTGCAATCTTTTTGCAATTAAAATTGTATACATATGTTGTGCACACACATCACTCCCACTAGAAAAAAAAATTGCTGGGTTTTGAGACTTTTATTTTTATTATTATTATTAGAGCTAAAAAGTGAAATCAGGTTATTGGATAAGAGTCTGCTTTTCCTTTGCTCCAGCTCTCCAAAGGCAGCAGAGCTGGGCAAGGTACCCTGTGTTCCAGCTGCTCCTCCTTGTTCTACCTTACACACTCTTCCACAAAGATGGATGATAGTCAGAGATACCATTTGTGTTTTTTACTGAGATCTCTCAAGTTGCAAATTTCCCTGACCAGGTAACCCTGGCACATTTTTTTCTCTCTGTGTTCTCAAGCCAAGAGTCTCTCCCCATAACCAAAGCCAATGTGACAGCAGCAGTGTAGTGTCAAGTAGCATTAAGAAAATTGTGTTTTGGGGGCACTTAATTCTATCCATCAGATAATCTTGGAAGTATTTCCATTTTGCAGTCTGAAATCTATTTTAACAGAAAGACAGCATGTTATTTCCACTTTTCCATTCATCTTCCTTTCCCACCACCCTCTTCTCTCTTCCCCTACCACTCCTGATGCAGAGAAATGGATTTGAAACTAAGGGTCAAAAGGGTAACTGCTGGACATATCTGAATTTAATTTAGCTGTTGTTGTCTTTCCCTTGCAGAGGAGAGTAATGTTTTTGTATACTAAATTAAGTTGTTGGTTTGCTTTTTTCTTTGCAATTGTTTATCTTTTCAAAGAAAAATCAAATGACATGATGTTTTATCACATGTAAACACATTTTTAAAATGAGAATTAAAATCTGCCCTTTCTGATGATCTGCACATATTACATGCAAATTGCATTTCAAATTACATACAAATAACATCTCCCCTCTGCTTTTTGTTACTAGTAAAATCAATTATTCAGAAGAATAATGTTAATTACAATTAGAGATATCACACTTGAAGTTTTAGTTCATTAATGTAGATTTCCATAAATGTAATAATGAATTGAATTAGTTTTGCTCCAGAGTTAGTCTTTTGTATAAAACTCCAATCTTTTATTTATTTATTTTTTTTCCTGCTAATGGTATATTTAGCAATGTAAGAAAGACTACAGACTAGAACATTACGCCATGTGAGATAAGGAAGTAATTTGCTCAGGTGTGTGAGTAGAAAATAACAAATGAATTGACTGCAACATTTCTGTGATTCAGCTTTACAAAAGGCATTGTTACTAAAAAGAGAATGCTTTCTTCTATTTGAAGTGAGTGTATAATGGCAAGAAATCAACAATTACAGCTGCTGAAAATCACATTACATCAAATACACCACCCCTTCAAATGTCTTCAGAAAAGAGACTTTTTATGGACATTCACAGTTCTGGGAAGAAGATAGTCCCTGATCTCATGTGGATCTTACACTGGACCTTTGAAAACAGTACTTCAGAGTCACATTAAGTGATATGAAATTCATAAACTTTATGTAGCCTACTGCCTCCTGGAAGACCTTTGCGTATAAGTACTTTTCTTGATACCTTGTAGGACATTAGGAAGCTAATCTGGTTAGTCTGATTTAAAAACAAAACAAAACAAAACAAAACAAAAAAAACCTATTCCATAAGAACTCTGGATCTCTGCCTCTTAAATTGTCCCTTCCAGTGCAGTGAGTGCAGTGGTGGAAAAGAGATATAGAGAGAGATACAGGTACCTGTCTGTATAAATTTGTGCTTGCTATCTGTTTTTCTCTGTTTGTCTACCTACACACTGGTACATAGGATAGTTTTTACAGGAACTTATTTGTAGAGGCTGTAATGCCTTCATTTTATGGAGTATTCATCCAACTTTCAAGCTTGGGCTAATGCACACAATATTGACGTAATGGAAAAGTAGCAAAGCTGTAGAAAAATGCTGACTGAAAACAATGGAGAAGAAACTAGGAGTTCCTGGATGAAGTAGCAATAAATTTTATTTCTCTCAGTTCCTAAGCAACTGCATAGGGAAAGTTTTTCTTTGGTTTGGTTTTCTTTTTTTTTTTTTTTTTTCCCTTTTTAGGGATGGGAAGAAAAAGCTCTCCAACGCTTTTGTTTGCCTCTTTACTTCCTACCATAATAACTATTGCAAAACCTAAATGCTCTGCTACCGAAAATATATCTGGTTACTACAAAAATATCAGAAATGTCACAGAAATTCTCTATCACCCCTTCTATAAACAATCTAGTTATGTTGTCTTTCTTTGAAAAACAAAAACAAAAACAAAAAAAAAAAACAAAAAACAAAAACATTTCAGTTTTGCTGATACCATCTCTTGGCAGCTTTACTTCCTTAAGCAAACTTTCTCTTTTGTCTTCCTCATGTAGTTGATAACAGTTTTTATTTGTCTGTTTGTCTGTTTGCTTGTTTTATTATTCCCTGGCTTTTTTTTCTTTAAGGTGACCCGGTTTTCACTTACTATATGCTTCATCCTGGTGTTTGAAGTAAATTAAAAGTTCAAAAGTTGACTGTGTTGCTCTCCTACTTTCCTCTATGTATGCTTCTATAACACTTCTTTAAAGAATTACTGGTGGGATCCATGTTACGTTCTGCTGTAATATTTTTACCAAGTTCCTCTCGACTTTCAGGGAACAGGGCAAGCACAATGCAATATTTCTTCGTAATATTAACCTGGAATATAATGAACTTGGATTTCAGAAGTCTACATCTTTGGAAATCTTCAAAACCCATCTATACAAAACCTTAAGCAATCTGGTCTGAATTCTCTGTTGGCCCTATTTTGAGCACTCCTGGAGTCCCTTGTCACCCCAATGACTCTGAGATGCTGTGATTTCCCAAGCTGGGGTAGTACACCGTGACTTCTCTCTCTGGATTCTATATTCAGAATCAAACAAAACAACAATAACAACAGCATCTTTCTAAAGAACTCCGGAGCTTGCTTTGCTATTCCTACTCCTCCAAACTCCTGAATAAAGATAGTTTCACAGTGTCCTATGCTTTCAGTGGCACTCAAAAGATATTTAGTATAATATTTAATCAGCATGATCTAGTGATTTATAAGGACCAATGATAACCTTCTTCATTCTTCTATTATTTCTATTACTAGGAGACTTTCAGAATGTCTATCCTTTCCTTGATCCAGACTCAGGAAAATCATACAGGTGAATACCTATGGGTTTTTTTAATTATTTTCAATTGATTCAGTTGCTTTAATAGTGTGTTTCTTGAATGAATTCCATTTGACTGCTCATTAGTTTGAGATTTTCTTGTCTAGCATTTCTTTAAGCTAACTTGACAACAGTTTAAAAAAAAAACGTGTGGATATACATTATACAAAATAACTAGGAATCTCTGTGCATAGAAGGGTTTGGTCACTATTAAAGCTTTTATGTTAACTAAAGCTACTGCAATAGAATCATAGAATCACTAAGGTTGGAAAAGACCTCTGCGATCATCTGGTCCAACCTTACCACTACCATCAATATCACCCACTAAACCATGTCCCTAAGCACCACGTCCAACCTTTCCTTGAACGCCCCCAGGGACAGTGATTCTACCACCTCCCTGGGGAACCTGTTCCAATGCCTGACTGCTCTTTCTGAGAAGAAACGTCTCCTCATTTCCAACCTAAACATCCCCTGATGCAACCTGAGGCCATTCCCTCTAGTCCTATCAATAGTTATTTGTGAGAAAAGGCTGACCCCCAGCTCCTCACAACTTCCTTTCAGGTAGTTGTAGAGAGCAAGGAGGTCTCCCCTGAGCCTCCTCTTCTCCAGACTAAACAACCCCAGTTCCCTCAGCCGCTCCTTACAGGACTTGTGTTCCAGGCCCTTCACCAGCTTCATAGCCCTTCTCTGGACACTGCTCCAAGGCCTCGATGTCCTTCTTGTAGTGAGGGGCCCAAAGCTGAGCACAGTACTCGAGGTGCTGCCTCACCAGAGCGGAGTACAGGGGGACAATCACTTCCCTGGTCCTGCTGGCTACACCATTCCTGATACAAGCCAGGATGCTGTTGACCTTCTTGGCCACCTGGGCACACTGCTGGCTCATGTTCAGGTGAGCATCAATCAGCACCCCCAGATCCTTTTCCTCTACACAGCTTTCCAGACACCTGCCTCAAGCCCATAGTGTTGCATGGGGTTGTTGTGACCAAAGTGCAGGACCCGGCAGTTAGCCATGTTAAACCTCATCCCACTGGCCTCTGCCCATCGATCCTGCAAAGCGTTTACCTGTCCAAGCCATGGGCTGCCAGCTGGTCCAGGAGAATACTGTGGGAGACTGTGTCAAAGGCTTTGCTGTGATCGAGGTAGACTATGTCAACAGCCTTTCCCTCATCCACCACGCAGATTACCCAGTCAAAACTACCATATTAAGTTGGCTATTAACTACCATATTAAGTTGTCACAGCTTCCTGTTTGAAAGAATATTAGGACCATTACTGGGACAAAGACTCAGAGCCATACTACCATATTGTTCAGGAAGACTGAAAAATATGCAACAGAAATCTTTTCATATCAATATGAAATACTAGTTCAAGCATTAAAAATGGCCCAAGACAAATTCTTGAATATATCATTCAACGTTTAATTAGGTCTTGATTTTCTTAAATTTATCTTACACTATGACCCTTTGGGGATATACGTATAGAATTTAATATCACTTCATATCCTGACATGGAATTCCTACAGATATCTCAAAAAGCATATTAAAAATACCTACGGTCCACCCCCTCCCCCTGCCTCCTCAGCGATGCATCTAATTTATGTAAATCAAATACCTGTAGGTATTTAATTATTTTAAAACTATTTTAATCTTCTTCACTATGGTTGCTCTAATTATGAAGGATTTTTTCAACAAGAAAGATAACAGCTTGCTATGGTATGGTTCATGGAGCTTTTCATCTGTCTGCTATTTAAGTATCCACAAAACCCCACCACCTTCATAGATTCATAAAATCATAGAATAGTTTGGGTTGAAAGGGACCTTAAAGATCATCTAATTCCAATACCCCTGCTGTGAGCAAGGACACCTTCCACTAGGTCAGGTTGCTCAAAGCCCCATCAAGCCTGGCTTTAAACACTTCCAAGGATGGGGCATCCACAACTTCTCTGGGCAACCTGTTCCAGTGCCTCATGACCCTCATAGTAAAGAATTTCCTCCTTATATCTAATATAAATCTCCCCTCTTCTAGTTTAAAGCCATTGCCCCTTGTCCTATCACTACATTCCCTGATAAAGAGTCCCTCCCCAGCTTTCCTGTAGGCCTGCTTTAGGTACTAGAAGGCCTATATAAGTTCTCCCCAGAGTCTTCTCTTCTCCAAGCTGAACAACCCCAACTCCCTCAGCGTGTCTTAATAGAAGAGGTGCTCCAGCCCCTTGATAATCTTTGTAGTCCTGCTCTAGACTCATTCTAGTTTTTCATTCATTTTTTTTGATGCTTTCTCAATTAAAGATTTTTATTTATTTATTTATTTATTTTTCCCCTTGAACATCTCTTAGCTGTTTTTACTTTCATTCCTTAGAAGTTCCGAGATTCAGTGTGGTTTGGGAGCCTCTTCCCTATTTAAAATGCAGTCATGTATACCAACCAGGAAAAAAAATCTATGAAGAGAGAACTTACCATTGTTGACTTCACCATGTCATTTTCTTTCCGACATTTCCTCTTCTAAGGGTCATTGAAGGGTCATTGGTCCCTTCTCTAGCTTCTTCTTTTCCAGCACTTCTAAGATCTTGCCTCTGTACCACTGATGCTTTTGTTAATTTCCTCTCATTTTCTCCTCTTCTAGAGCATATTATGTTACCAGCGTCTCTTCTTCCTCCCTTTGAGCTTTCAAGTTTAATTCTTCTGTTTTTCCCTTTCAGTATTAAAAGGGTTTTGAAGAGATTCTCCTCTTGATCAGATACTCTGATTTCTTTTTTTAAAGACCTTATTTCATCATTTTAAGCTGTTTTTCCCATTATTTCTTTTATTCTTCTAATCCAGTGTTGCTTAAGATAACCAAACCCATGCCTCTTCTTTTATAGACACCTGTTGAATTCCAGTGAAGTACAGTTCTCTCAGTAACTGTAAATGCCTCACTTACAGAAATTTCCAGAGCCTTTAGGCTCCTTCCTATTGCACTGGATTGCTGAGTTTGTCACACTGGGCTCAAACTGCAGAAGAAACAGCTCTTTTTACATCTTGGCAGAAAAGGCTCCTAGGCATTTTCTATAGACGTTTTCCTTTCCAGTGTTTACAACTGATAAAAAGATCAAAAGCACTGACAGTAGGCTATTGATACAAACCTTGACACAGATACCAATAACCTCTCTTATGGGCAGAGGGTGGCATGAGGAGACAGGTTCAGGGAAGTGCAAGGAGATTGATTAGTTGCATCAGTAACTGAGACGAGAAAATCACATCAGGCCAGGTCAAGACCAGAGCCGTGTTACCCTCCTGAAAAAAAATAACTTTTTAAGAAAAATCTCACTCCACCACCTGCCCTAGTTCATCTTCAAACCCACATTAGAGACACAGCAAGAACTTGCTATTATTAGTAGCCTGTTCCATGCGCATCACACATTTTTCTCTTCACTTCCACTTCCCTTCACTCTAGCTTGTATCTTTTATGTTTCTGTTTGTTTGTTTGGGGTTTGCCCCTCCATGTCACCCGCTACTTACATTTTAGAAGAAAGAGAATTACAGTAGCCAGGAGCACAGCTATTTTAAGAACTCAGCCAGGATGCTCTCAGGTGTATGATTAATAATTTACCAAAGGGCTTCTCCTCTGACCAGCAGTACCTTGCTCCCACAAATGCTCAGGTCATTCATGTGGAGCAGGCATTCAACTGCAAACAGAGGATTTTTAATGTGCTGCTAGAAGTTTTAAATATCAGTTCAATTTAAAAAGACAAATGAGCATTCCTAAGCTGTGACAAGGCAAGATGGTGATTCATCAGACACAAGGGCACATTTTTCCCCACCCTGTTGTTTGCTGTTCCACTAAGAGAAAGCAGAGGTAGCAAACTGTGCCTTAATACTCTTCAGATTATTATTTTTTTTTTCCTCTGCTAAAAAAGACTCACATGGGAAATGGCTCCAAGTATTGTAACATCATGGGTGATTCATCTCCACAGGAATTGCTAGAGAAAAAGTATCTTTCTTTGTGAAGTGGATTGCATTCACTGAAGCCATTTGGTGTTTATTTTTTTCTCATTGTTATTTATTAGCATTTCATAGATTCTCATAATAACTCATAATCCATAATAATGTCATAAATCAAAAAAAAAAAAATCTTAGATTTTCTCTTTCTGTTTTACATTTTTGCTTCCATAAATCTCTAACACTTCTTCCAAAAATAGAAGGAACACCCCATTACATTTCTTTGAATCAGAAAAGCTGTGGTGCTATAAATATGTCTGTGATTTCATCTATGACACTGGTCCTACAGCCACAATGAAGCAAAAGCCCGTTCTCCAGTGGAAGCTCTAAATCCACTCTGGATACTATTTAAAGGCTTTTTGCTCTTAGGGGAAAAATAATTTGGTGGCTAAATTGCTTAGGTGTAGGTACATTGATGTAAGCTGATTCTGCATATTTCTAGCTGTTCCTATCCACATTATTTTCCAACTGGTGATTTCTATTTTCATTTCTAGGTTCACAGTTCATTTGCACTTGATCCCCTAGAGATTGTTTTCTTGAGCAGGCATTTTGTAAAGTGCAGAAAATGGATTAACCCCAGTACTCCATTGTATGCTGGACAAAGTACTATCCTTGCTCCATATTTCATGTTTCTCTACAAATGAGGAATACAATACATGTTTTTGGTTGTTTTTGGTTGTTTGTTGCTTTTTTTTTTTTTTTCCTGTACAGTAAGTTAATGGTATTTGCTTTTCAGATATTCCAGATTCCTTCTCAAGTCACTTGAGACACAGCACAAGAATGAATTACTCTGAACTGTCTTTCTGATTCCTGACAGGTCTGCTTGAAAAGCTGCTTGCCTCAAGCTGAATTCATTGTTATTTCACTTATCTCCAAGTCAGCAAGAGACAGTTTTACAAATCTCTAACATAAGGCATGAAATGGAATTCAACAGCAATACTTATTTTCTTCTTTTTATTTGGCTTTGGCTAGATGAATGGAGGCTCCAAATGTGGATAGCACATTTTGAGGTGTTTTCTTGAAATGTTAACTTCATTAAAATCAGTCATCCTATGAGAGAAACACCAGTCTCATGGAGAATCAGCTCTCTCTGACATATTTATCTTTCCCTGAATCTACCTCAAAATGCAGCCTTTTGGGTGGAACACAATGAAATTTGATAGCATTTACTGAGGTGTAGCAGACTTATTAGTCTTTCATTTTTGACTATTGTGACTCTAATACATTCCTACTAATAAATGGTAACATATAAATACGCAATTAGTTTAAGACCACTAAAGATGTTCAATTCTCAAGAGGAAGAATACTTCCCTGAATTTTCCAGGGCACTGGGATGATTTCAAACTCATTTTACTAATTATAGTGTTACGGGTAGTAACTGACTTCCACTCATGGAATGACTCCTATCTCTATACTTAGATGAAGAGAAGCCAAGTATTGAAAGGATATGCCTATATTAGTAGTCTAAAAATTACTATGACCCCAGTGACATGATCATCTACATAGTCATATTATTAGACTGGTTCTTACTGCAGGCCATCTTCTGCCCCAAACAGTGAGATTGCCCAATCCAGTAACTATGCTAAGTGACTTAGGACCAGTGGAGCACTCTCTTCCAGTGGTTTTGAGTATGGTCACCCCTCTGCACCTTGGGGAACTGAGGTTAGCTGTTCAAATGCAAGCTCTGCCATTTGGCCTCAGAGTTACAGAAATTTATTGATCTCTATTTCTAATCATCTCAATATAGTCAAAAGCTGTGTCCATCAGGAAAATAGAACTTTCAAGGCTGTCTTGACAGACTCCGTGCTTGTTGGGAACGCAGCCCCAAACATCCAAAGTAGTCTTAACCATTAAGGAAGGTTATTGGGTTTTCTTTGACTTGTATTTTGCTAAAGCAATACTAAGTACTAATTTTCTCATGGAAAGTGTCTTCCTCCTTCTCACCACTCCCCTCCGTTTAGCTGAAGGTTGCCTACTGAAGAAATAATTGGGGCAATGATGTGAGATTCTGGGCTTGTCCCCATCCATAGCACAGCTTTCAAGGCTATGTCTGCAGCAGGAAATAAGAATGGGCTAGGAGCTTTTCTGTGGCCTAGAGGGCAAGTGATACAGTTCAGCTCATCTCCACAGGGCTCAGCAATCTTTCCACCCCTGACTGTCTGGCCTTGTCCATGCTGGAAATATTCCTGTGCCCTTGAACTGTGCTATCATTGAAATACAAGTTCAGAGATCAAAACTGTGTCGGTGTCCTAACAGAATATCATGTTCCAATGTTCATGCCTTTTCAATTACATTCAATTACACCTGATAGGGTAGCTCATATAAACTGTCTTCAGATCACTGAAGCTCATTCCCCTGCCTGAGAACTTTGATATTCATCACAGACAGAATCTTGCTCGGAGCATTTTAAAAACACATGAAATGCACTGAAGTACTATGGATAATCTCATTCAGAAACTGCCATTGCCCTCAATCTCTTTATGGAATACACAACACATGGGGAAAAAGAAACTCAAAGCAGAGTCTGGAGCAGACCAAATTATCATTTATTTATTTATTTATTTCTCTTTCCACCACAAATACTTGGCATTTTTCAGAGAAAATCTGTCAGTCACTGTAAAGAACTCTCCATTAAAACCAATGAGCAGCTCTTACTAAAAATCAGGGGCTGACACTATAAAAAGGTTCTGAGTGGCTGAGGTCAAAATGTTAAGTTTAAGACTGTATGAACCAGAGATATTTTCTTGTATTGTATCAGAACAAGAGCCTGGTGAGTGGCAGTGCTAGATCCTTAATCTAACTTCACAATTACTAATGCACAGTAAGTTTTTTCTATTTTTTTCTTTTTGTTTCAACAAAAAGACTAGATCAAGTGCAACGTGATATTGTAGGGATTTTTTGATCATATACAATTATGTAATTAATGATACAACACTAAACCATGGCAGTCCGTTTACCATTGATGAACAGTCTTTAAGGATCTCCATCTCTTCATAGTGGAGACTGGCACAGAATGTATTCCTCATAGGCAGCTCAAACCCCTTTGGGATATGTCATAGACAAAGTGATTTTCACATACTTGTGTTGCTCTTGTCTTAGTCTAACAGTTCCCCTCCTATTCATACTAAATGAGTTAGGCTTATTCTGCTGAAGATCACATAAAAGTTCTGCATGAATGCTTTAACCAGCAAATGCAAATGTTGGGGAACAGTAGTGTTACACGTAGTAATTTCCTCCATCAGCAACAAATTTCAAAGTAGGAAATTTCACTGTAGTTAAATCTTTTAGAAATTATATTAACAACACTTTCGGTCAGATATCCAAGAAAATAAATGAATTTGTGGTTAAGCAGTCAATAGCCTATACTTACACAGCTTGAAACTGAACTACAAGAATACTGATATAATTAAATCTGGCCAGGGATGTCAAAGGTAACAAGAAAAGATTCTATAGGTAATAAAAGGAATACTAGGGAAAATGTGGACCCTCTCCATAAGGGAATGGGAGACCTAGTTACCAGGGATATGGAGAAGGCTGAGGTGCTCAACGACTTTTTTGCCTCAGTCTTCACTGAAAAGTGCTCTAGGCACACCACCCAACTCACAGAAAGCAAAGGCAGGGACTGGTAGGTCAAGGAACTGCCCACTGCAGAGAAGACCAGGATCGAGACCAGCTAAGGAATCTGAAGGTACCTAAGTCCATGGGACCTGATGACATGCATCCGCACGTCTTGAGGGAACTGGCAGATGACGTTGCTAAACCTGTGTCCATCATATTTCAGAAGTCATGGTGGTCTGGTGAAGTTCCCATTGACAAAAAGAGGAGAAACATAACTCGCATTTTTAAAAAGGGAAAAGGGAAGACCCAGAGAACTACAGGCCAGTCAGTCTCACCTCTGTGACTGGCAGGGTCATGGAGCAGATCCTCCTGAAAACTATGCTAAAGCACATGGAAAATAAGGAAGTGGTTGGTGACAGTCAGCATGGCTTCACTAAGGGCGGATCATGCCTGACAAATCTGGTGGTCTTATACAATAGAGTTACAGCATTGGTGGATAGGGGAAGAGTACTAATGTGAGTATTCCTGTAAGTTTCACTTATCTTTGTTGAAAATTTAAAGTCTGCTTAAATTATAAAAATAAAGTGTTGAATTTTATGTAAATACTTCCGAAGAGAACCTTGATAATGTTTCTTGCCTTTTAATGATTATAATATGAACTGGTTCCAATCTATAATTTCTTCCAGGTAATAGCAGTGTATTGTTATGCAAATATCACTATTTCTTTATTGTTAAGAATGTGAATAGTTTTGACTTACTACTCACTGCTACCTCTTACAATCCGTTTTCTAGGAGGATGCTAATTTAATTATATATATACATATATATTTATTTTTTCTTCTGTTTGGCTCTTGATCAGGACAACTCAGAACTCCTTGACTCAAGAAAGGATGTGGAAGTAAGTAATAATATTCAGCTTCGAATGTTGATATCAGAGTTAATTATATATAAATACTTTGCTAAAAGAAACTCTACTTTATTAATATGTTTTTTGAAAGCCAAACCATACTCTTCTCAACACAGTTTTTTCAAAAGCAGAACAGGTCTACGTCAGGCTAAACAGGGCTTATCTTGCATATCTCAATGGCATGTGTACTGAACTATTTTTTAGAAAATTCTTGCCTTCTTACACACAGGCCAGAAAGGTATGCGGCTGAGCAACCATGAATCCTGTTCTTCCAAGAAATTTTGCATGCAAAACAATGTCAGCTCAAATTCAACAGAAATCTAAGAAACTTTTTTTTTTTCCTGTTAATCTTATTTCCCATTTCCCATTTCAAAAATGTGTGATACAAACAGAATATGCAACTGTCACTGGATGTTTCAGCTGATACTGTTTTACTCATTCTCACTGGTTTTGGCTGTTTTCAAGGTCAGGAATGCATTTGAATGAACACAGAATGAAACACCAATCTTGTCTTAAAATTAAAGGCATTTCTACTATACAAAGTTGCCATAATTTCTATTTATGCATTTATTTTGTTGAAGAACAAATTGTTAGTGGATAGAATGTTCCATAATAGCAATAGGGGAACTGCTATCTAACAGACAATCATGGTAGGTGTTTTTTTGTTTTGTTTTGTTTTGTTTTTTGTCATGAGCAGTATAGGCATCTGTATCTGGGCATGTCATCCAAATTTCCTTTCTAGTCAGTGGAGACAATTATACATTTCTAGAGCACAAGTCATAACACATATTTTAAAGTACCTAACCCTCCCAATTCTCTCTGTTAAATATAGAAGTGAGAGAAGTGGCGAGATTATATGTAGATATTTACACTATACATGTCCAAAGGTTCATGAAATGCAGACTAAACATGGAGGCCATTTTAAACCCCCAAAAAAGCAGTTACAGAGACTTTCAAAAAATTTTTGGTCCATGATGGAAAATTACTGAGCAATGCAAGCATTTTTTGTGTTACATATTGTTACATTAACGTCACTGCAAACACATAGTGAAGGCTAATTTCAGTTTAACAATATAATCCTTGAAAAGCCTTCACTTATTACCAAGAGTATTGGGGAAATGGGTCAATGAGGCTGTTTATGGAGCAGAAGCTGACACAAGCAGAAAGATACTCTTATCAGCACCTGAGTGTAAAATAACCATGGACTGCAGCTCATCCATGCGTGATTCACTGCAGGAATTCAGGAAGGTGATTGATAAGGGGAGGACACTAGAAATGTAAGCAGGCTGCATATGAAAGAATGTAAACAGTTCAGCATTCCTCCCTGCACTTACCGCCATGGAAACGATAACAAACCTCTCTCTGTTGACATACTTTGCAGCTCAGTGTTGCCTCTCCTGTGCATATAGATGCTGGACTGGCTACAGATCCTCTCCAAACCCATTGTCTTTCCAGCCAGGGAAAAGAAGCATGTTGTCCCCCTTGCCCCCCTGGCACACCAGCGTAGTGATTATTATGAATCTATTAAACCTCCAGAAGCACTCAGCAGGGGCAAAGGTGGTCAGTTACACAGGCCTAAACATCTACAGAGTTTCTCAGTCTTGCAGACAATCTCAACAAAAGTTTAAACATGTCTAATCCCACCTAGAGCATTAATGTAAGCAAATCAAAATGAGATACCAAGGCAGATATGCAGAGGGAACTCCTTATGGGCAAGTTGCTTAGTATCCTGCTGCCTGGATCCTGCTGTCAGCGTTCAGGAGACAGAACGGGCCAAACCTGTGGGGCTACAGATAGGAAGTATAATCAATACTACTGCCCACCAAATAAAAACAGAATTTCTGTAGAGAGGACCCTATTGAAGATTGTTTCTGTAACAGCTATATTGTATTACAAAGCTGTAGTGAGATAGGAATATGTTGAGGGGTCACTTCAGTCCTCTTTCCTTTCATACTGAAAAATAAAATAAAAAATCATAACTGTTAAATCTTCTATGTATGAGAACAGATTGATCATTTTAAATTGTTGAACATTAATTTATTTTAGCACTTTGCAAGATTTGAAAACTCCAGTAATAACATCATTATATTCTTCAGAGTCAGGTCTGCTTTCAATGTGTCTTTGTCTCCCATTACTGAGAACTACCCTGACTAATTGCAGTAAACTCTTAAGCATGTGGGCTCCTGAGCTGTTTTTATATCCTAAATTAATACTGATGTTTTCATCCTACTTATTTTGTAAGGTGATCCTGTTGCTTCAGTGCAGTTTCTTCACATGAGAGTCTTGTAGATTTATATCAAACAAGCACAGCATGTATCAGATGATTATTTCATATGACCCTGTTCAGAAGAACAAAATCCTTGCAAACAGCTTTTTAAGTCGTTTCATACAGATTCCCCACCTGCCCCTATTTATCAACAACGAGAGTTACTCATTGAAGCATTTGACCACGGAAATGTTTTGAACATTTTTTTTTTCTTCACAGAAGTCTGAACTTATGCATAATTCATTATTCTTTCTGTGTATGGATGATTGTGCTTAGATATGCAAAGTCCAAGGAAGACTGAAAATGGTGTCTAGCACAGACATTGCTTTTGTATGTGTGTGTTTGTTTGCTTTGGAAGAGTGTGGTGAGGTTCTTAAACCCGATCTTTTTGATTTTCATAGCTGAAAAGAGGACATGGTTCAAACTGAAGTGAGAGAAGAAGGAGTTGCAGAATACATTGCCAGAACCAGGTATTTTACTCACCCAGGAGTCCTACTTGGTTGCAAAAAGTGAGTTATAACTGTGGTATGCCATCTTTCAGTAAGATTTGCTTAGGTCTCTGAGGACTCAAAGATAGTTAATATGGTGCCAAATACTGAGAATTATTTGAGGGAAAATCTGGAGAAATTTTAATCTGTAATTCTCACAGCCATACCACACAGATCAGGCAACATGTAATAATAGAATTTACATGATGTATGTGATATATAGATATATTAGGAGAGAGCGATCATGCATTTTGTATAGGTTAAAAACTACTAGACCTCTTCGGTGAGATCAACAGTCATGGGTATGGGAGAAAATCGGTTGACATAATCTATTTGAATAACCAGAATTCCTTTGGAAATTTAGCTTGCTGAAGGTTTTGTTTGTTTGTTTGTATGTTTTTTAATCAAATTGTCATTGGGATGATGCTTACATAAACACATGGGGGAAAAACAAAAACAAAACAAAATAAACTAACAAACAGTACAGCAAAATTTTTACTAGTATACTTCAGTGATCTGTGCTCTTAACTTATCCATAAATGATCTGGAAGGAGGAATAAGATGAAGTAAAAAAATCTGCTGGGAAGCTTATGCTGTTTAAAGTAGTAAAAAATGCATGCCGACTTCAGCAGCATTTCAGAAGGACCTAGCCAAGTCCTGGCTGTGCTGAATACCTGACTGATAAAATGGAAGATGAAGTTTAGTGTAGATAAATGTAAGGTAATGTATTTCAGTGGGATGTTCCTCATTTTAGGTATGCAGTAATAGTTTACCAGTACTACTTCAGAGTGGAGGTTAGTATCAAATTCTGTGGAAAATGCTGACTCAGGGCTCACTGCAGTTAAAAAAAAAAAAAAAAAAAAAGCAGAGTTAGCAAAGAATAAAGAACGAAACAGAAGATGGCATTTTTCTATCATAATCTAATGTTCACTTTTGATTTGCAAAATCAAGGAAAAAAAAAAGTATTTCCACATGCTTTAAAATAATAACAGCAATACCTCTGTGAAGCCAGCTTCTCATGTTAAGGCCATTTGAAAGGTCACCAATTCTTACGGTGCTATGATAAGTGCTGATAGTCCTTGTTAATTAAAATAACCTCCTACACACTGGGGTTGCTTTTTAGAAACAGTTGATTACGGTCTTTGAGAAAATGAGTTTTGCAACTAATGGCAAATTCTCAAGTTAGTCCTCAATTACACACAATTGCAAATTCAGTTCTCTCTTTTGTTTTTTTCTTTTGATTCATTTTTCCTTTCTCTTCCCCTCCTTTTTCCTTTCTGGACATGGCACAGTAGGAGAAACAGCAATTGAAATTATTGAAACCAGGCCACTACAAAACAGTTGTAACTGCATTAGTACCAGAAGTGCTTTAAGTCCAATTAATGGAGAAAATCATTAAAAACTCCATTATCTCTTTAAAAGAGCTTTACATGCTTATGTCATGCAACTCATAAATAACAGGGATCTAAAAGGAAATCCCTTTGTAAATTGTTCTTCAGGCTTTGTAAGAGTAGGTGCCAGTCATGGAGCTATTGAAACATAAGTTTATGCTCTGAATAAAAGCACCACAGAATGAATCATGATTTGAATTCATGATTTGGAAATTACTGTGGGTGGAGATGGAAGACTTTGGCCAGACTGGTTATGTTACAGACACACAAGGGAACTGAGGAGATTTGAATTAAACAAGAGGATGTCAACCATGTTTTACTGGTGATTTAGAGATGAAGTTAAAGTTAGACACACTGGAGAAAAAGTAAAAAGGAGAGCGTGAGTATATATAAAGCCATACAGGTAATTGATGAAAACCAGAAGGAATGAAAATAAGCTAACAATCAATTTTTACTTTAGTAGCAGTCAGTCAAGGAAATATGTAGAGCAATAAATCGACTAGATTACATGTTTACATGGTTACATGAATGAAGGAACATTCGAGGCATCAGGCTTCTCCAGAAAACCAAATTCCTTGTTTGTATTGGCTAGGGTGGAATTGGAGGGAAATTTATTTTGTTTTGTTCATTTGGAATCTTGTCTCAGTATAATCTTAAGAAGTTTTAAACAGTCTTTGTGAACTGCTATTTGGTGACAATTGTTATTAACTATCACAAAGGTATAAGAAGAGCTAACTTATATGAAGCAGATGGTGATTCATCTTATTTAATATGCCTTTTCACAGTGCCCATGCCAGATAGACAAGAAACGTTATGAAGAACAGCAACAGAATAATCAGATGCAGCAAAACCTGATGTATTGTAGTGGGGAACTGCAGATTCTTTTTCTCTATCTCTCTTATGTGAAATTCTCATTTGGATTTTCTATTGGTGTTACAGTATTCTAAAATATCATGGTTCAGCTGCCAGAGACCAGGATTTTCTTAACACTGCAGCCCTATATCAGGGATATATGCTTATCCTGTGTGTATATGCTGGTTATAAATTTGGATATTTAGGAAGGACTTTCACTGAAATATGGGCTATATGCGGTAATTAATCTGGCCTCAGTGATCAGGTTACAACCTAGCTATATTTTAACTTCCTGTTCTTTGGGATTGTTCCTGGAGAGGGAAAAAAAAAAAAAAAAAAACAACTTAGGAAAGAAAATGGACCAAAACAACAACAAAAAATAACTTGAATTGTACAAGTTCAACAGTGTGGTTACTGTCCCCAGCTTTGCAGTGGTTCTGTTTTAGCCTTTGGGTGTCAGGCTTTCATTTCATACTACCAACTACTTCCTGAATTCCTGTGTTTTTATTTCTTCTGCATCTGCTAACATTTCCTTTTTTGCTGCTCTTACCACTCTGTGTCATGCTCCAGAAAGTGGGTCAAAGTTGAATTTATGCTGAGGAAATCCCAACAACAATATCAGATAGCAGCATTGCTTTCATCTTGTTGCTCATTCAATGGACAACCCCAACTCTGTTTCGCTAATTTTGAGAGAGAAAGTGTTTTAAATAGAATTACTGAGAGGTATCTGGTCTCATGTTGGTCAGTGCCTTCTTGTATGATACCAAGGCAAGTGTTTGTCTTATAGAAATTAATGAGACAACTTCCTCTGCAGAGGAAGTTCACATTTCTAATGTGAAAGAACACACAACACAAAATGAAATCCTTACAAGTACTTTTTGATGGAAGGAAGCATTCTATGCATACATGTATGTGCAATCATTAAATAAATCATTAAAAAATGTTTGTAATAAATTAGCTGTTGGATAGTGTTGGTTCATTATTATTGCACTCAGTGTCTCAATATTGCAACATTTTTTACTGCTTTAAATTACATAAGAACTACTGTGATTAAATTGCAAGATTGTTTTTAATACACCATTACATTACAAAATTGTTATCACTTTCTGATTTCTGATGGAATCTCTAATAGATCTGGTAACTTTGCATTGTATCTTGTTTCTTTAGCTAAGAGCTAATTATCTGAAAAAAAAAAAAAGGGATGTAATGGGAAGAAAAACTACTTACAAGTTTGTACTATACACTCATAATAGAGTTCCGGGCATAACGAGGAGCATGTGGTTGACTAAACACCAAATAACAATACAGAATTAGGGGAGTTGGCTTCTGTTCCTTTTGCTAGAAAGGTCTAATGTCTCCTAGAGAGATCTATGAAGCTTGGTACTTGAGATAGGTGGCTTCTTCAGTCTCTCCTGTTATTCTATTCCATTTTGCAATTCAAAATAAAATATTCATCAAGGCATGAATGTTGCTTTATAGTCTGATAATTAGGGCAGTCATATGAATCCCAGTTCTTGTGCCAATTAATATTTCAGAATGAAGTCATCCATCAGCTTGTATTCAAACCCTTGTGTTAAGTCAGGTGGTCTCCTAAACTACTAACCCATAAAGAAAATATATTTTTTTTTTGATTCAATTAGTGTTTCATTATGTCCAAAGTGAAGAAATGGAGAGCAGCATTATATGGGAAGCTGGAAAATATCATGGTCACTGCAGAGCCAGGGCAGCAGCTGTGAAGTTTTCAGAGTTTCCAGGCTTCCAAATCCACATGAGCCTTTGTATTGACCCATGAATTTGAAAATCCTGGAAACCTTCAGGCAAGTTGTAAATGAGATAGGCTCTAAGCATCTTTGTCCTCTCACCTGTTTGTTTATTCATTAATCAGGTGCTAAAGAACTCAGTAGGTACCCTGGCATGTGATTATAGAGGGTTTTGAAATATTTTTGGCATGATCTGATCCATCAAAACCCTATCTTCTACTACAGTTTCACAGGGATTTTGGAAAAATATTTTGCTTTCACTGATTCAGCATTCTTCAATGGAAAAAGCAAAATCATTCTTATTTTCCGAACAGCTAAACATTTACTTCACAGGCTTAATTCATTACACGTAGTGTAGCCAGACAGCTGAATGACATGCATTGAAGAAGAACTCTCTATAAAGGAACATGACAGACCGTGTCACTGCCTTCTAATACATGTGTGCTTTGGTGAAGATCGTGTTTCTGATATTTGCGTAAACTAGGATGCCAGGGTCTTATTGCTGTGAGTGGGAGGATGAGATGATCTGATCAGTGTGCCAAGTTCCTGTAATTCATCACTTTCTATTCTCCATGAAGTGGCATTCCCCTACTCTGGCTGCCAAAAGCTGGGTTTCATTTCACAGTCCCAAGGACAGTGTAAAATCTCACTTACTTATTGCCTGCTTGTTAGGCTAACTGCTGCAAAACTTATTTCTGATTTGTGCTTGGTTTGAACTGGTCAGGTCAGCTAATAACAAACTGCTTTTTGCTCTAGTTTTCTTTTCCTCCCTCTCCCTTTTTCTCCTTTCCACCACCCCACTTTGGGCATAATTCCAATTGTTAGGAAAAATTGGGTCTTCAGACATGTAGAATAGGTAGTGCTTGCTGTGTTTCAATCTTCTTTCAGATGGGTTGAAATACACAGTGACACAAGATGGTCACTATCTTGCATCAGACTTGCTCAGAAAGGTACATTGGTGTGAGACTAACATTAGACAATGCTTTCTGTAACACTGACACTTAGATTCTTGAAATATTCACATGTAAAATGTCATTAACTTTGGAAAAATCAACACGTATTGCAAATTGTGCCTAGAACAAGCAGGTGTAATCCTGGGAAGATAAATATAATACAGTTTCTAACACTGATTTCTTTAGCATTTTATCAAACTCCCTGTTGTAGCAACAGTCTTATGCTGTTTTTTCCATTCTGCTTAACCAGCAGATGACTCAGTCTACAGACCAAGATAATGTAGTACAATTATAGCATTCAAAATGGTTTATGTGTGACTACTCAAAGCTTGTCTTCACTCTGTTTATTGGCTACTAGCACACTAAGCTAAATGCAAGTTAACAAATTCCTAAAAATACCCCAGGGATGAATCATCCCTTTCAAAAGGGTTCTGGAGAGTGTTTAGCACTGTGATGGTAAGTCACGGGGTAGTAGGGAAGCCAATTTCTGTTACAGAAAGAGACAAGCTTGAGTCAGCCAAATGCTATGTCACAGATTCTGAATGCTTTGCCTAGAAGATGGCTATTACAAGTTAATGTCCTCAAGCACGGGCAGCTAAAGGAGACTGCTAAAGAAAAAAATGTCCAAAACTATCCGTATATCCTGCAAACCTGATTTCAGTTACCTTCCTTAAGAATTCAGGAACTGGGATTTTTTAACTTTTGGAAATGTTATTTCCAAATCTAAAGTAATTCATTGTTTTCAGAAACAGTGAAAATGAGCCTGTTCACTTTGAATTTAGGTGCCTGAATTTCAACAGTTAAATTTGAAAATCTGTTCTCAAATTCATGGAATAGATGTCTGCTTAAACATTCAAACATTCTCTG
The DNA here is from genome assembly GCF_964211835.1 of Anser anser. Lineage (NCBI taxonomy): Eukaryota > Metazoa > Chordata > Aves > Anseriformes > Anatidae > Anser > Anser anser. Next base: position 149,604,159 of record NC_139721.1, read on the forward strand.
CTACCTGCAGAGTAGACTGGAGATTTTATTTTTTTGAAAGGAAGAGATTCAAATGCTTTATCTGTTCATTCAAAAAGCTTTGTGTTTGATAGTTCCAGAATTAAAGAAAAAGTGCTAGAAACCTAATGGTTAACGAATAATTATAATAATAAAGTCAAAATGAAATTAACATTGGCATTTCAACCTCTGTTCTGTAATAAACACCTAATAAACCATAATAGATGTACTCATCTCTCCAGATGTACTTAATTTACATTTAGTCCCTGTATTACAACTTTCCACTCTGATTTAATCCAATTGAATATTATTTACTGTAAATTAAAGAGTGAAGAAATGACAAAAAGCTCTATTTACATAGATCTTTCTGTTTGCTAAACAACTGCTCTATGTTTGCTTTCTGACCTCTGGCAGATGGCACAGGCAAGTGTAGTCTCGTGTGGTTTAAGGAGTTATCTTCACTCCTACTAAGTGTTCTTCTGATGGAAGCTGCCATTCACATATATCTGAGATAACGTAAGATGACATATGGCTGTATCATGGCCTCATTTTCATTGCATTTTGGGCACCCTGCTCACCCACCTAATTAACCCAGATGGTGTGGGCTCATTAGTTGTTTTTAGTAGCACCTTTAGATAACTCAGATTTTAGACTGGAAAAATAAGCTCCTGAAAGTATTGCTCAGTGTTAGCCAAAGAGGGAGACGAAGGGTGATGCTTCTGTTAGGAAAGAGACAACAGTTAGATGGGTCCTGGTCAACTTCAGTGCAAAAACAGATAAACTGAAACATTTTGAAAAGTTAACTTAAAACCATGGCAGCTCTTCCAAATTTGCATCTTGACCAGCTCAGAGATATGGCTATGCTCTTCAGATAAATGTGGAAAGACCAGGATAAAATACTTTTTTAGAAATCCTGAATCAAATAGTTGAATATATAGGAAAAACCTCACAGACCAACCCTGACACATCTCTATTCATGCATCACCTGCTGTCTGATACATAACAAAGGAAAAGGAAGATAGACTTTCACTATGGCAAATTAGAATAAAGTTTGTGACTAAGCAAATTAATTAAACAGAATTTTTAAATAACAACATTTTGAAAATAGAACAGTGCAAATGAGATTATGCTTTGTCACCTTGTTCTCTGCCATCTTTCATTGCAACCGAACAAGTTTTATATTCCTCACAGGTGACCAGTGAGAAGTGTCACATGAAATAATATGGGTTGACATCTTCCTCTTCACACATCAGATATCCTGAATCTTCTGGAAACCACCGACTGCTCAGAGACAGGTAATTCATTTTACTCCACTGTGAAAGTTCAGTAAATCCTTATTTCTGAATCAAAAACTTTTTTTTTTTTCACAATAATATGTTTGCATTTTAATCATACTAGTTGTTCCCTGACTCCTCCCTCTCAGTCATTCTATATTAGACATGTTTGCCTTGAAATTGTGATAGATCTTTGAAAAAATAGCCTATGAAAATGCTTACTTGTGCTCACATACCTCTCATCAGAAGGTAAAGTGTTTCCCAAAATGTGTTTCTGCAATTTCTGTAGAAGCTGATCTGGGGAACTGCCTGCTGGAAACCATTTCTGTGAAGAGTAAATGAGGATATCTTTAGATAATCACCTGTGTTTGAGGCTTTCAAACATGTCCCAGAAATGTTTGTGATAGTAAAACCTCCCACTTGATCCCTACAGAGGTTTGGAGGAAAGACTGCTGTGCTGAAGTAGTGTGTTACATCACTATGGGTGCCCAGGAAAAGTCCACTGCAAAACCCCAGCTTTTAGGTTGATGTGAGCTGAAAGCTCTCAGCTCTAGCACTTTGTCAGGTGATCCATTTGCTGTCCTTCCAAGACTGTACTTTCAAAGAGGTGCAATAATATCGCTTCACAAAGGAAGATGCAAAATAAATGAGCCTGTAGGCAGGATGCTACTTAGGAATCTTCTGGGAGCTGTTTATCGAAATCCAGCTCTGCATTACATCCATCCTCATGTCCATCACTGGCTGTAAGAAGGTCTCAGGACACGCACTGGGACATTGGATGGTTCCAAAATTACTCAATTGTCCAAATGCATGAGATGCCAGGAGATAAGTGTTTAAAAACTGTACTTCAGAGTTTTTCCTCACTTTTTTTTAGAAGTAGAAGAAGGCAGCCAGCAGGCTGAAATGACCTCTTGCAAATATTGGAACCAAAGAAATTTGTAATCTCCTGTGTCACCTGAGATTTAGCAGGCCCAAAATTGACAAGGAATGTGTGGTTATGTGGTAAACACATAAGAATAAGAATAGGCATTAAAAGTTGCTAATGAGAAATAGTTATTAATAAATATTTTGGCAAGAAGACCTCTCAAAATCTGGATTGGCCTAGGAAAAGAAACTTTCTGATAACTTCCTCTTACTCCTAATCCTAATTCACATTCAGATAAAGTGGTGGGGGTGGGGGTGGGGGTGGGGGGAGAGAGAAAAAAAGAAGGTATTGAAGTAAATACAAATGCAGGGCTAAAGCATTGCATATACCAAAGTGTGCATCTGCATAGCATGAGTGGACACAAACGCACCTTCAGACAGAGATTTTTATGTATTCCTACCTCACATCTGGGAAGAATGTACACTTTAATACTTGTGTCTACATTATCGTGTAACATGTTAAGTAAGAACAGAACAACAGCAGAATGATTTTGCATGCACCTCTAAATTAGGTTTTAGATTTATTGAGGTGGCAAATTCACTGTTTTACACTGATTTTAGCTTCTGTTTGGTTTTTATTTTCCTCCTTTCTTACAAAAGTGTGATGTTATTAAAATAGTATCCAAAAAAATAGGAAACATATATACTGTATTAAATTTATACACATGAAAACAGTTAGTCCTTCATAAAAGAGCTTGCAGAAGTCCAAACACAAATAATTGTTTTAACTTTGTATGGTTTTCTCAATTGCATATGCATGTTCTTTAAATAAAGTTGCATGAATAATAGGTTTTTCTGTTTGCTGGCAGCTCTAAAAGCAGCCCCAATCAATGAATGCACTGGCATCTAAGGACTTTTAGTATTGATTAAAAGCAAAACATTTGTTTTATAAAATGTTGAAATGAAATGTTTTCCTTTTTCTTTTTTTTCCTGCATTTTTAACAAGAACAATTGGTGAAGAAATGAATTTATTAAGTGTTTCAATACAGCTGTACATGTATTTTTTCACATGCAAAAGTCTGCCTAGTATGGTTCGTACAAATCACAGACTAGGAAATTACAACCTGTTTAGCAACTGCAGACAAAATATCAGCATTCATTTGCGTACCAGCATCATTAAAACTTCGTATACAACACATTAATTTCTGTTTTGTGCCTTTTTTTCCTACTTATTTTACTATTTTTTCTTCATTTTGTTATTTTCATTCTTCTGCTCAGCTTCTGTCCATACCTAGCTTATTTTACTTTTGATGCAAATGAGCTAATAGTGAAATCACATCATCTATACACTGAAAAACAAAGGAAAAAAAAAAAAAAACAACACCACACACTTCTATGCATAAATATTTCTGGGTTTGGTGTGATTGGCACTATTATAGGCTGTATTACGTTTATATTTTTCATGCTCTTCAAAAATTAGTCACCCTGTTGACCTCCGAGGACTGGGAATAGCTAAGCAAACAAATGGGAGAGAGAACCTTGCTCTGAGTGTTAGACTAAGCAAGCATGACAAGGAAATCACTAGGGGAGGCTCATGCATATGCACTGTCAAGGTGCCATCTTGACAAAGCGTATTTTTCCTCTATAGTGGCATGTTTTATACTGTCAGCAGGTTTTAGAAGTGTTATACGTGTATTTCATTGTTAGAATTAAAAGGAAAGCTTTAAAATCCTTCTCCATAGCCTTTTTCGACAAGGTATTAAGTAAAAATGCTGTTAACGCAAAAAGGAAAAACATGCAGAGAAAGGTCAGTGTGATAGGTTTAAAGAAGTGCTGTGGATGACTCATTAAAGCTAACTGCAATGATGATTTTAAACAGTGCCTTTGCTTCCACAGTACCCTGCAGTCTCTCCAGCAAGGAATGAAAGCACTGAGGTCTTGACAGAAGATAAGCGAGTGAATAAAGTTCACATAGGCTTAAATTCATCTTTCTTCACTGAAACATACAATTACATCCCCTTAATTAAAATTTCCTTGTTGTATTGCTGAGACAGAAGTGTGAATTAAGAGTGTGACAGAGGCTTAGTTTCAGATGATTATGATGATGACTGTTTCCTGATGGCCTTGGAAGTCTGACCACTGGCAGTGGGCTTCATGGGAACACCTGATGTACACCTGCCTCAAGTGTTTCACTGTACTGTTTAGAAATCATTAAAAATTCAGTCTCTCGCAAGTATTTTTATGTGTCAGTATGTTGATTCTGATTACATTGGAAGTGTAATAGTCATATCCTTGTCTATAAAAAGGGAAAAATAATCAAGTTGCACCAACCACCTGTGTATCAGATGGTTACTGATACACTGATGGTGACCAAGGATGCAATACTTGTGGTATGGATTTGCTACCGTTTCCTTTTCAGGTGGCTCTTCAGTCATGTCATCCCTCTGCACATTAAGAGGTATATAAGCAGAAGCTAAACCTTAAGCTAACTGAAAAAGCACAAATTTTAGCACAAAGAATGTGGATGTTCCCTATTTCAGATGAGGAAGGGAGAACCAGCCCAGAACTATTTTCTGCCCTCCTGGAGCCATAAGCTGTTTTCTGCACGTGCTGCAGGAATATTTTGTCAGATATCCCAATACTCCACTGTGAGATGGTAAGTAAAGATTGTGTATGCAAAGCAGAAAAAGGGGGGGGGGGGGGGAGGAGGGGAAGGGGGAGCAGACAAGAAAATTGTGAACATCTGAGAAAAGGGAGAAATACTGCAGAATTTCCCCATCTCTCTCAAACCAAGCAAAATAGGTTGAAGAAAAAAAACTTTGGTCCGATAATGCACAATTTTAAATTGTTTGATAAGGAAGGTATTCCTGGAGGAATTTTTAACTTCAAGAGTAATTACCAGCAATGTTTTGACTGCTGATGCCTTTGGGCAGCAATTTGTTTCTGTTTAGTTTTTAGGTACAGTGAAGTCAACCAGATCTGTGGCTGTATTCAGGGGCAATTATATCACCTAAACCAAGGAAAATAGATGGTAAAGGACACATCCTTCTATCCACATACAAAGCAGTTATCTCATCCAGCTACAAGACTGAAAGGTTTAACGGGAGAGATGAGAGATTTGTTAAGAATGAAGATGATAGGGAAGCAATTGTTCCTCTATCATTTTTATTTACAGATTTGAATGTCTCTGTAAACGTTATTTATCATATTTCTTTGCATAACTAATTGCATTAATGAATCAGTGTAAAACATTTGTCAAATTCGGCGCAACCTTTCTCCCTCCTTCCTTCTGTGTATCTGTACTGCACTTCTTCAAAACTAACTGCAATTTCCACAAGTTTGTTTGTGCTCCAAGAAAAGTTTAGGAAGATATAAAATGTGTATGTTGGGGAGGTAGGGAGAAACTTTTTGTTTGTTTCTTTGTTTGCTTTTTTCCCTTTTTTCCCTTTTGCCAGCTTTGTGTGGTTGGTCTGGCTTTGTGTGTGTAATGATCATAGATGAAACAAATTATTTTGACTAGAACTTAAGGACATATTGTTTCTATTTATTTATTTATTTATTTATGACTGAATATATCTCTTATAAATAGTACCAAGATTACAAATTTAAAGAGGATTTTCTATGGATATTGTATATATTGATTTAAAATATTTGATGATGTTCCTAAAATTAACTATCAGCCTATCTTAGGTCCTTGAGTAATGTACTACTCATATCTCTTGTTTCTAACACGGTATGTTCCCACTTACCAGAAGACAGAGAAATAATTTTCCACTTTGTGTCAGGCTGCTGAGCGATGGAGAAGTAAAGGGTCAAACCAGGTTACTGACACAATCTACTCACTAGTCTGAACTTCAGGATCCAGAAGTGCATTTCACTCTTGGAAAATACCCATCCTGCCCGCATCTTACCTTCAGCCAAAGCCAGACTTGTGCTTGTGGGAACAAATTGCCCCAGAGACACAAATACCTCCACAGCACATAGCACATAATCATTGATGTTGCCACAGGAAGTCTGTAACAGAGGAGGACTTTTCCTGTATCCAAACAGACTGATCCATCATTCCTCTTAGGACTGCAA